>NC_053195.1:16549263-16858632 GCF_905163445.1 Pararge aegeria
ATAGATAGAGACTATGAGATTGAGAAGATGCCATGAAATGATTTGAGGCTACTTTATTTTCAGGACTGTCTGAAAATCGGTTCAGACTAATAAGATTTCTATGGTCTGAACCGATTTTAGCGGAAATCTTTTTCTAGTTAAGTAGAAAGGGGACTGCGAGGAGTGGTCTTGGCCGATTTATTTTACGGAAAGTAAAATTCCGTTATTATTATTATTTATTTATTAAAACGAAATATAATATATTTTATAGGTTTTTTTCCACCCTTAAACCTTGTCGACTTGTCACTTCTCCTAAATAACGAAACAACAGTCATCATGCTCGAAATGTAGGTATGCGAGAAAACATATTGGTAGGGTATTTTGCAAATGTACCAAAACAGTATCAAAACACATTGCGTAGTTCGTAGAACATGAAATGGCATATGTATCACTTTAAAAAATTGTGGTTTAAATGTGGTTTTACCATCATCATATCAACCCATTACCGGTACTCTACAGAGCACGGGTCTCCTCTCACAGTGAGAATGGGTTAAGGCCGTAGTCCACCACGCTGGCCCAGTGCGGATTGGTGGACTCCACACACCTTTGAGAACATTATGTCGAACTCTCAGGCTTCCTCGCAATGTTTGCCTTCACCGTTGCAGCAAGTGATATTTGAATTAATTGTTTTCTTTTTTTTTTATTCACTTTTTATTCGGGACTTTTCTTAATAACGTATTCCCATCGTTTCCTTTACAAAAATTCAAAAAATTCAAAATTCAAAATTCATTTATTTCAAGTAGGCCTAATATAAGCACTTTTGAAACATCAAGTCTGTCTGTTTGTAGTGATTCTACCACCGGTTCGGAAGGCAGATTTATGTAGATTAATACTCCCTTCTTCTCTTATTCTTACTTAAAATCTAATAGCATTCCGGCTTCCTCTGTATAAGGTGCCGCCATGATAACCTTGAGTTACTTAAAACGCACATAACTTAGAAAAGTTAGAGGTGCGTGCTGGGATTCCAACTCGGCAAAAAAATAAAATATAAAAATTATAAAATACAAATAGCAATGTGTTTCTCTTGTTAGAAAAGTGTCTCATTGTAATATGGACCTTTGAAAAAGTAGATCGAAACTGCAACGTTTCGTTACTAGATGACGCTACAGTCGCTATAAGACTGATGTGAAAGGCATATACTAATTTCGGCATCGACGTTAGGAGAGCCGTAGCTTAATTTGTGAAAGCGCTCAGGCCGCGATTGCCCGAGAGTCGCAGGTTCAAATCCGGTCGGTTCCGAAATTATTTATATGCATTTTAAATTTCTAAAATTGATAATTCCTTCAAGTGTAGGTAAAAACACCAATAAAAATTATAAAAATATAAGTACATATTTATCATCGTAACTGCAAGTCTACGTACACAACTTTATAAATAGCCTCCTTCTATAAAATCTTCTAGCCAACCTCGCGCCCTCTCCTCGAACACCCTATCAGGGTTAAAGGGCAGTTCTGCGAGGCTCAGGTTACTGACGTCCAATCCTGTGTCAGGAGCGAATAGAAATACTGACGCATATAACGTCCTGATTAGTCCATAGTCCATCCAATCCTTATATACCTGTAGAAATAAATAAATAAATAATTAATAATAAAAAATATACTACAACATTACACACATCGCCATCTAGCCCTCAAGTAGGCGTTGCTTGTGTTATGGGTACTAAGATAGCTGATGAATACATTTTTGTCATCAAGTTTTGTTCGCATTGGACCGTCGTGGTACGGCTATGCTCTAGAACTTCTAGGTCTTCTGAGAAATCGTATGCTAAGCAGTGGGACGGTAAAAGGCTGATAAGTACAAACCTTTTCAAATTCCTTCCTAGGATATACATCGTCCACGTCCAACTCAAAATATTTAAGAAATCTCGACAAAGTTTCAAAATACAGGTCCTTGAGATCGTCCAGATGTTTTGCTCTGAATTCTCTACTCGTGGATGCGTAGATGAAGAACAAAAAGTCTTTTAGTGGACACCCGTAGTCCATAAGCTGAAAGTCTACCACCATTACTTCCACGGGTTCGCCATTCTGAGGAAAAGCAGCAGTGTCATAAAGAAGAGTGAGAAGGGTTTCGGCCGTAGCCCTCACGCTGGCCAAATGTGGATTATTAGACTTTACACGCCTTTGAGAACATTATTGAGAACTCACAGACATACAGGTTTCCTCACGAGTTTTTCCTTCATCGTTGAAGCAAGTGATATTTAATTGCCTAAAACGCACATAACTCTGAAGGGTTAGAGATGCGTGTCGGGGATGGAACTGGATGTTCCCGAAAGGGAAGCCGAAACCATATGGTTTAGGCACACCTTGCACACTTTAAATTTAACGTTAACAGTAAGAAAGAAACAATAAAATCTATTGACATTTTTAATAGAAGTGTCCAAAACATATGCCTATCTGCCTCATACCTGGATCCTTTTCCTTATCCTATACTACAGTAAAGCGGTGATAGCGCAGCGGGTAGGAGGTCGACTTCACTGTCGGGGGGCCGAGTTCTTATCCCATCACGCACCTCTAACTATTCGAAGTTATGTACATTTTAAATAATTAAAATATCTCTTGCTTTAACGGTAGTTAGTTGTACATAATTTTCTCAAATGTATGTGGAGTCCTACAATCCGCACTGGGCCAGCTACACTTAGCTGGCCCAGTGCGGAACTACTGCCTTAACCCCTTCTATTCGTGGGGGAGACCCGGTAAGACCCGGAGAGCTGGTAATGATGATGATGAATCCCTCAGTGCCTGAAGACCAAAGTCTTCGAACAGTGCGTGTTGGCAGTGATGACCTATGGGTCTGAAACATGATCACTAACTATGGGCCTCATAGGACGGCTCAGAGTCACTCAGCAGGCGATGGAGAGAGCTATTCTCGGAGTACGATCTTTACGAAATCATATCAGAGATCCGTAGAAAAACCATAGTTACCGACATAGCTCAACGAGTTGCGAAGCTGAAGTAGCATATGTGCAGGGTACATAGTTCGGAGAAAGGATGGACGTTGGGGCCAAATGTCCTGGAATGTTCGCCCGGCACTGGTAAGCGCAGCGTTGGTCGACCCCAACGAGGGGGACAGATGGCATTTAGCGCGCCGCTGGTACCCGCTGGATCTAAGGGGCAAAAAAAACCGATGATGATGATGATACAACAGTTTCTACTTACGCTTTCCCGCACCAACACATTGTTGGGACGGTAATCCATATGTGTCAAACAACATCTCACAGTAGTTTGGTCTTTGTCGTACTTAGGATATTTGTCTATCGCGATCGGAAGGAAATCTTCAATTTTTCTCTTGATTTCACCGCCTAATAAATTTGCCGTGTATAAGTAAACTTTTTTCATCAACTCCTTCCAATCTTCATTATAATTAAACTGATTGTTTATCGATTTTATTTTACTCTCATAAAATTCCGGCATATAATGCTCCATCACGAATGATATACCATGAAACTTGGCAAGCTCTTTAACAGCAAGCTCTAAATACTTCACAGGTGGTAAATCCAATCTTCCGTAAGTTTTAAAACCTTTTTTCGTAAGATTCTCAAAAATTAGAGCATTTACACTAGATCCTTTGTAAGCTTTTGCAAGTTTAAATCTGTCATCACTTGGCACTCCTGCTTTATCTTGCAGCAACGTCATGACTTTTATCAATTCAGTGTATATGAATAATTCTTTGCGATAAACTACATTGCAGTCGAATACCTTAATCTTTTCCAAAGGGATTTGTTTCTTGATGAATAAACTTAATTCCTTTTCGCCATCGGCAGTTATACCTGTAGAAGTTCAGTCTACTATTACTCAAAGATCTATTTGACTTATAAAACGTATAAATACATACCGAAATATAACTTTACAGGCTATAGTTCCAATATATACTGTCTCCGAGACTTATCTTTGAAGCCAGAGAGACTAATATTTTTTGAGTAAACCACTGCCGTAATTTTAACTTAAAGAAATCAGATACAGCCCTAACAGACTTTAAGTTATAAGTAATAATAATTGCAAACTAAAATTAATATTTACAAAAAAAATAAGCCGTCTAACTGTTCACTTATAGGCATGGCATGGTAGCCCTAACATCACATGCAAAATGAAAATGAAGTGTCTCCCATCACTTTATTACGCGTACCGCGTAGACACTTTGCGCGTTTCGGTCTTTTACCTTCAAAAGGGTTGTCAGTAAACTCTTAGAATGTTTTGAATTAGTTTGTATTGAAAAATAAACAAGTTTCTTTTGATTTCTTATTTTTACAGGGCGATTCCTTATGAAATATTATGCACCCTTCATCAGTATTTCGTAATTCGATTACACGCTGTATATTACTTCAAGGTAGTATCTACTTAAATGTTACCAACACAATATTATTCCAGTTCTTTCACAATAAATATTAGTAGTAATGTAAATATTGGCCTCACCGAACTCATAAACGTAAACTACCCCACGTAGGTACGTATTTCATCAAGCCGATAATACTAATCATTTATTTAAGACGTTTCCATCCAGTAGTATATAACTAAAAAAGAAAACCTTTACCGCTAAGTTACTAATGATTAGTTTTAATAAACAAAAAATAAATAAAAATAAGCAATACTACACTCGCCCGATTGTTCCTCTCACACAGTGGCACAGAATAGGGCAGTCGTATCTGGCAGAAAATACCTTAAGAATGCAGTTGTCGCTGGTACGTAAACGCTGTAGGAGAGAGGCTGCTTTGTTACGCATTTTGGCAAAAAAGTCATTTGTTACTGCGTCTGCGCACATTTTAGAGGCGCTACAGAACCACGGCTGCCTCAACAGCATTCTAAAGGCGTAAATTGAACACGCAGGGCATTCTAAGCACGGCGCGTATAAGTGATGCACAGTCCACCGGTATAGGAGGACTGACAAAAACCTTTAAATTAAGTAATCTTCACGTCTTCACAATGACAATTGACAAGGGGTTAAGGCCGTAGTCCACCACACTGGTCCAGGGGGGATTGGTGGACTCCACATACCCTCCACGATGTTTTGTGCACCGTGCACCGTGAAGCAAGTGATATTTTTAATTACTTAAAACGCACATAACTTAGTAGTTAGAGGTGCGGGCTAGGATTCGAACTCGGCCACCCGAAAGTGAAGTCGATCTCCTGCCCGATCACCGCTTCTTTCTTTACCTTGCCTGCAGTCACAAAATTGTAACTGTTTTAAAGATATCACAAATTTATATCCGTATGTTAGAAAATAGATTGTTAGAAAGATCTGAGTTATCACCGCTTCTCCGGGAGCGGTACCGGTACGAATTTAAGTTTTCATTTTCTTGCTTTAAAGAGTTATCGATTAAAAACAAAAAAAAAACACGTTATACCTAATATTAGTATAAACTAGCGGACCCTCGCGACTTTGTCCGCATATGAGTCAATCGAGAAGCTAGTATGTACCTACTATTATTTTACGTGGTAGGTATACTGAGTTAGTAAGTTGTCATTATTTTAGTTGATATATACATACATCCATCCATATATCCCTCCTCACAAACTTTCGCATTTATAACATTAGAAGGATCGTACGCATGCATTCGATCGTTGTCCCATATTCCTTGCGACTTGCTGTTATTTGTGAAGAGTTATCTTTATCTCCAAAAATGTTTAAATTCAAATCCAAATTCAAAATTTCTTTATTCATGCAGGCCTATCACAGGCACTTATGAAGCGTTCATACATATTTGTTTACATAATTGTAACGGGATGGTGATAACTTCGTTCGCCAACTTAAATCTAAAGCTACGAGGGTTCCAAACGCGCCCTGGTCTAAGAAGAGCCCACAACAAACTTAGCCGGGTAATTTTTTTTTTTGTTATCACCATCTTCCAGTAAATTTCAATTAAGCTATGAAGCTAGAGCAATTCACACCCAAGCTTTTTTATCGTTTAAATAATCCTTAATGTTATAATAGGATTTTTCTGTAAGCTTACGTTTTATATAAACTTTGAACTTATTGAGAGACAACTCAAAGATTTTATTTGGTAATTTGTTATAAAATAATATACAATTGCCCTTGAATGAATTTGCAATTTTGTGTAGCCTAGTAAACTGCACAACGAGTTTATTTTTGCTTCTAATATTTATATTGTTACAGTGCATTTTCTTTTTAACTTTTGATATATTTTTATGGACATAAATTAAATTTTCATATATGTACTGACTATGCACCGTCATTATTTTAACTTCTTTAAATTTGTCCCTTAATGACTCTCTTGGGCCCATTTTATATATCGCACGAATAGCCCTTTTCTGCAGGACGAAAATATAATGTATATCAGCAGCATTACCCCATAATAAAATGCCATAGGACATAATGCTGTGAAAATAACTAAAATAAACAAGCCTAGCAGTTTCTATTTTTGTCATATGACGAATCTTTTTTACCGCGTATGCTGCAGAACTAAGTCTGTTCGCTAAATTATTTATATGTGGGCCCCATTGAAGCTTAGCATTTAAAGTTATTCCTAAAAAGATTGTCGTATCCACCAAATCCAACTCCTCATTATTAAGTTGTACAATGGTTTTTACTTGTTTAACATTCGGTAGTGTGAATTTAATACTCTTCGTTTTTTTTCCGTTAAGAGCTAAGTTATTAGCCTCAAACCATTGTACTACTTTAGCGAGACATATGTTTACATCGTCAAGATTTTTTTCACGACGTTTAATTTTAAACATCAATGATGTATCATCAGCAAACAATACTATCCCGTGATTGTCCTCAGCTAGGTAAGGAAGGTCATTCATGTAAATGAGGAATAGGAAGGGTCCTAATACAGATCCCTGGGGGACACCAGTTTGCACTAATGACCCGTTAGATCGCTTTCCGTACACGTCAATTTATCAGATCTTCATTAAAATTAGACAATACATACTTCATAGTATACACTTTGAAATAAAAAAAAGAATTATTGAAATCGAATTTTAACGGAGCTATTAAGTAAAATTGATAAAAATTTTCATCTCGTTTCCCGGAGGAAACTTATTGTTTAAATAATATTTGATAAAAGGTATCCTATATCTTGACCCGGAATATCAGCTACCACTATACCAAATTGTATTAAAATCCGTCCAGTAGTTTTCACGTGATGTCTGGATAGATAGACAGACAGACAGACAGACAGACGGACAGACAGACAGACAGACAGACAAAAATTAAATAAAAATCTGTTTTGGACTCAGTATCGATTATAAAGCACCCCCCCGTCAAAATTATCAAAATATATTAAATGTACAGAAATCTTCCCGTTGCAGTTTTATTATAAGTATAGATAATCACAATAACATACCTTTAATATCAATCTCGATTAAATCAGCCATAAAATTACCTCCACCAGTGTTAAACTTCTTTTTATCGATAGCATACTTTATGAAGCCTTCTTTTTCGATGATTGCATGAATGGATTGCCGTAGATCTGGGTCGAAATCTTGAAGACATATACTATCTGCAATGTTGGTGCCGAGTGGAATCTTTGCAGCCATTTCACTAGCTAAAATGTACTAGCCTCACAAAAGATCAGTTTTAAATTCGCTAAAAAGTTAGTTTGTCTCAAAAATTATTGTTTGATCAACAAGTGTGTGCATTCCGATAACGTTTGGCATACATAAGTACTAGAGTGAACGAAAACGGTGTGCAACTTGCTCAAAGCGGATATTAGCCGCAATATTTCCCACGCAGGTTTCATTAATAGCCCATAACAGTCCACTGATGGACTTATCGCCGTTTTAGCTAAACCCAGGCATCTATTCATAATCGAATGTTTAATGATTTAAGCGATGCATAAAGAAAATAAACTTTTCTCCAACTCTTAAGTGATAATTATTGGTGAAGGGTTGATGTTTGCCTAGGAATCTCCTTAGATCAGGTGTTACTTATTTAGACGGTATTTAGATTGTTGCGGGCTTCATCTTGAACAGGGCGCGTTTGGAACCCTCGTAGCTTTAGTTATAAGTTTAACGAACTTAGCAATTGTTACAACAATCTATAGTGAGATAAAATTCTATCTTTTTTGTAAACCTCGATATGAATTTACTTATTGTATTGAAGTTTTCACTTTTCAATATAAATCGCAGGAAGCAAAATCGCGCGGATTTCTTTCGCAGTGTACGACATAGTTCTAGAATGTAAGACATAGTTAAACATTAGATAATAATTACATATTATTATGTTGATATAATAAATTAATTTAATTTAAATCTACTAGATAAATATTATTATCTTTGTCATGACGTACTACTGATATCTAAAAAGGCTTAATTGGGTGCATTTTTTATGATTTATTTATCTTCTTATCATCATCATACCAACCCATTACTGACCCACTACACGGGTTTTCTCCCACAATGAGAAGGGGTTAAGGCCGTAGTCCACCACGCTGGCCTAGTGGGGATTGGTGGACTCCACACCCCTTTGCGAACATTATGTAGAACTCTAAGACATGCAGGTTTTCTCACGATGTTTTCTTTCACTGTTGAAGCAAGCGATATTTTAATTACTTAAAACGCAGCTCCCCATTTACAAGCAATCGATTGCAGCGAACAATCGCACGACTATCGCAGCGATCCATTACTTCAAAACTGCGGGCCACACACGTGCAATCGGTCGCTGCGGGCGATCTCTATGACTCGTATTTATGCAAATAGCATGTGCATCAGCATATCACTTGCACCAGTACCTTAATCACGTTGCTTGCTCGTGCGAGTAGCCAACTCCGGAAGAAGAGGAATCCGGAAAAACTTGTACGACTTTCGAAGGTGTTCCGGCGGCAACGAGTTAAAGTATAAAAAGATAAATTAAATAACAAAACAATAGTAATAAGTAACAATAAAAATATTGTAAACGCACGTCCGTCATAATAATTACTCTTTCTAATAGCAAGCGTCATAGTTTATGGGTTATCTTATACCTAACGTTTACAAAATCACTACAGTTTATTTTCTATTCGCCTCGTGGTGCACCGAAAGCCCGTGCTTAGGAATTCATTATCGGAGGCTCGCAAACGACTCCAAAATGTTGCGATTCGCGATCTCATAATCGGTACTCTGGCCCTAGCAAACATGTCCGACGCGCTGCAGTATCTTGGCAACTTCATCAAGATACGATGAGCATTATTGTTTTGCACCCTGATATTGTTGACCCAAAGTTGACAAGTATAGAAACATTACTTAACTATAATATTGTTGTATCTTATCTTATCTTATATATTTAAACGAGCAATTTTTGTATGACTTGATTAACTCGACTCATTCGCGGACGAAGTTGCGCGGGTCCGCTAGTATTAATTTATTATACTATGCCCCCTTCACACTTTTGCCCTAGTGGTTAGCAAGTTCGACAAATTACGAGGACCTTACTCAGCCGAAACTACCGAGTTACCTTGGCCACAGAATTAGTTTTGTCGTTCAAAGGGACAATGATGCTAGTATCCTAGAACGACCAAGCTAATTTTGGCCAAGGTAACTGTCCACTCTAGGATCACCGGTAGACTCGTTAACACTTTTTAACAATTCTATTCTTGGTGATAATGTATTTAAGCGATTATAGTTAAATCTAACGCTAGTAGCAGGAAGGCTCGGCTGCTGATTGGACTGACACGTGAATAAGAGTTATTTCAGTCGCTGGGCAGATACGTTGTGCACAATGCGTTATTAAATGCGCGCGGTTTATATTTCAACACAAACTTATTATGGGCCATTGTGCTCACAGCTTACTGTAGGCGTCTCGCACACTCGCGACCACGGATAGCATGGGCAGGGGAATTTCGTTCCCCGTTGAAAGGATACGTTTAGTATTAGTACAGCTTCTTGTGACAGAGCTCGTCCGGGGAAGTACAATCGCTACGCTTATTTCTGCCGCTAAGCAGCATTGTTTGACGACCTCTCTGGCGCAACGATGAGCGCTGTGAATTTAAGAAGGAGGTCCTGGGTCAATTTGGAAATTTATATTTTCTGAATTTGAAACGGTCTGGTGGAAGGCTTTGACGGTGGCAAGTTACATGACCTGCCGCTAAGCGATTTAGTGTTCCGGTACGATGTCGCGTAGAAACCGATTAGGGGTATGACTACCATACTCCCTAACAAGTTAGCCAGCTACCATCTTAGAATGCATCATCGCTTACCACCAGGTGAGATTGTAGTCAAGGGCTGACTTGTAGTGAAATAAATGTTCCGCTATGTTCCGGTCTGAAGGGTGTAATATGTAAGTTGCCGGTGTAATATCAGGCATTCATATGCCTTAAAGGATACAGATATCCTCTTACATCTTTATCAACTCTTCGAGCATTGGCGCACATCGAAGTAATATACGTGTAATAACAAACGGGGGTAAACTTCTTCTTTTGCCTGTAGACGGAGGACACGTTAATTTTATCCTTTGTCAGGTGATATGTAAGAGTGTAGGGGGAAGACGTCAACCATAAGGGCGCTTCTCAAGCTCTTAGCTCATTTACTTAGTCAGTCAGTCAGTCAGTCAGTCCAGAAGTTGAAGCTGTGTGTTCTACTTAAATGCTGCGATCTCCTGAGTTCCTCGTTGGCTCTTCTCGGTAAACCGGTGGTAGAGTCACTACAAACATACTGACTTGAAGTTTCAAAAGTGCATATAAACTAGGCCTACTTGAATTTAAATTAATTCAGAATTTTGATGTATTCATCACATCAACCCAACACCTGCTCTATATGGGAAGGGTCTCCTCCCTCAATGAAAAAGGGTTAAAGCCGTTCTTCATCACCACACCACGCTAGCACTAGCCCAGTGCATTGGAGGACTATATCAGTCCGCAAATTTTAGGTCGTTAATAGAATGTCTTGGTCATAAGAGATTTGAACTTCAATCCTTAGTTTGAACACACTCTCATGCGAAGTGATCTCAGCGAAGGTGGTACCTGAAGAAGTGAGTTATATTTTGACGGCCGACTGGCGCAGTGGGCAGCGTCCCTGCTTTCTGAGTCCAAGGCCGTGGGTTCGATTCCCACAACTGGAAAATGTTTGAGTGAACATTAATGTTTTTCAGTGTCTGGTTGTTTATACGTGTGCTATAAGTATTTATGTATATTATTCATAAAAAAAATATTCATCAATCATCTTAGTACCCATAACAAGCTACGCTTACTTTGGGGACTACATGGCGATGTGTGTATTGTCATGAATGAATGAATGAATGAATACACTTTTATTGTACACCACATAAACATAACAAATTAAAAGTAAAAATTTAACAAAAGGTATACAATTTGGCGGCCTTATCGCTACATAGCGATCTCTTCCAGGCAACCAAAGGCGTTAAAAACAGCTCAAGAAGAGAGGTAGGTGGTGCTTTTAACTGTACTGTGTTGCAAATAAACATGCATAAACCTATATATACAAATATAATATGTACATATAACAAACTTACAATAAAATATATAGATAGTGATAATAATTAATATATACCTATATAATTAATATCAATAATAAATAAATATATACAATATTGTCAAACCACAAATAAAACAGAAGGGAATAGGCAAGTTAAAGATCCGCAGATGCAGACAAAAAATGATCTTTGTCATAGTGTATTTATTTATTTATTATGCCTCAAGCCCCGATTCCTCGGACGTCAAGCGACTTAGCTTTAAACATAAATCGCATGTGTATGGGCGGCCTTATTAATTCCGAATGCATCATGATCTGGCTTTCCGGCGGAATGTGCTGTAGATTGGTATTGCGATTCCTAGACTAACGGTACCACCATCTGATGCCTTGCGCCGAGTCTCAGCTGTGGTGTGCTGTTTGTGCTCATATTCCCAACCACCAATTTTGGAATTTGATAATAATATTGAAATTATTTATTCACACCAAAATGACGGCCGATTGGCGCAGTGGGTAGTAGTGGTTCTGAGTAAAGGCTGAGTTCGATTTCCACAACTGAGTTTGAGTGTTGAAATAGAATTTTTTTCAGTACTTATCTTAAGTCAAAGTCAAAGTCAAAGTCAAAAATATCTTTATTCAAGTAGGCCCATAGGTGGCACTTTTGATGCGTACATAAGAATTACACGGTAGTGAGATGATGGCGATAACCACAATCGTAAACTTAAAACTAAAGCTACGAGGGTTCCAAACGCGTCCTTATATCTTTCAACGAGCAATTCTTGTATATATATAATTGGAATCTCGGAATCGGCTCCAACGATTTTCATGAAATTTAGCATACAGGGGGTTTTGGGGGCGATACATCGATCTAGCTAGGATTCATTTATCGGGCATGTTGTCGGGCAAAAACTGCTTTCCACTAGTTTGTATATACTTAAATACATTATATACTTAAGTACATTATTTACTTTAGTACATAATTTTCTTACTAAGACACATTATATACTTACGTACAGTATTTACTTACGTACATCATTTAGTTACTCTCTTTATTTACTTAGGAAAATATGTTTATTTATATAATTTACTTACATTATATACTTATTTAGTTACTTACGTACATAATTTACTTACTCTGTTTATTTACTTATGTAATTTGCTTACGTTATATATTTTATTATTTACTATCTTTATTTACTTACGTACATTATATACTCACTTTATCTACTTATCTATTTACTTGATTTATTTTCTGACGGACATTATTTACTTACGTGTATTATTTTCTTAAATTGTACATTATTTACTCACTTACGTTATTTACTAACTTACATTATGGAGTTATTTTAATTATTTGTTTATTATATGTTACTTACGTAAATATGTTACCCTTATGCATTATTTACTTACGTACATTATTTACTTACTCTCTATATTGTATGTATTTACTATCTTTATTTACTTCTTTACATACATTATTTACCTATTTCCATTATTTACTTACTTATATCTTCTACAGACGTACAATATATACTTATGGTAACTATTTACAAATATAACTTACTGACTTGCTTAATTTGCTTACGTATAATTTTACTTTATTTACATTATTTACTTAGTTATGTAATTAACTGATTTACTTTATTTACATACATTATTTTCTTAAGATAAATTATATACTTGTATTATTTACTCATTATATATTTATTTCTTCACTTGCTTTTTTCACTTACGTACATTATTTACTTACTCATTTCATTTACTTAAGATTAATATGCAAATAGTGGCTTATCGGACACGAGAGGATTCTAGGCTATAAGACTGGATACAGCCAATCGCTGCTCCGCCATAGAGGTCGATTAGTTTATCATAGGGGTTTTCGTTCTTTCTGTAATACGTACAGGGCCCTGAAATGTCCAAAATGACTTTATTATTAGACAGGACCCCTGTGCTCTTCCATCTAAGTTATGTGTCGATATTTCTTAAAGAAAATACCCATCAATATTGATACAAATCCATAGAAGTGTAGTGTTGTTTAAAAAAGTCTTTAAAACGTAAATAAAGAAAAGAAGTCAAGGTTTTAGCAATTTTTGGTTGTATCTCAGCACTATATTGTATATAGCGCGTTGAAATATACAACTGTTCAGACTTGTGATATTACAAGCTGTTACCTACCTCCGGTTTCACCCACGTTAACTAGCGATACTTTTTACTAAATTTTAAATTATGTCCTAAGCTATATGTCTAAGCTATAAAGAGCAAGTTTTATCACCATAAGATTGCTTATATGTACTATGTTTTATGTTTATTTAGTTTTAAATCCTAATATTTCACTAATGTTGGTTGTACCACCTACTAATTTCGTATAGCATTTTCTTGTATACCTTTGGTTGCCTGGAAGAGATCGCTATTTATCGATAAGGCCGCCAAATTGTACGTTCTAGCTTATTGTGCTGTTGTATCTGTATCTCTGTAAATTTTCTCTGTGGTGTACAATAAAAGTGTATTCATTCATTCATTCATTCATTGCTACGATAATTAGGATTACTAGTCTATGCGGTATGCCTAATAATGGCTGACTAGAAAACTACAGGTATAGTTTTTTTTTCGACATTTAATTATTGTGCCTTATACTAAAGGGGTACGTATATATATATGCTTTTTTCAAAGATTTAGTCACCCTTTGCGGATAAAACAGCTTGGTAGCATTTTAATTTGTTAACGCTTAAAAATGAAGCTTTCTTTTCAAGAAAAAAAGAACTTCTAAATTCGTTTAAACAGTTTTGTATTTATCCATTACATACAAACATACAAGAACCCTTTTTATAATATTAGTTAGTGGACTCCAAAAGGTGCTTGGAGACTGCAGTATATAAACTACACGGGAGGTTATATTTTATTTCCTACAGCTATAACTTCAGTAATGTTATTGGAAGTCATATTCTATAATGATATTATATGATCTGTGTGCTTTAGAGCCATATTATCCGTTTATCGTATGGGTCAAAGAAACACGGAGGAATGAGTTGAAACACCGAAAAATCTTGTGAAAATCTAAGCCAATTGCTTCAATACTATTTTCATATGGTCCGGTACTGTGTGTATATCTTTGGTATTTTTTTTGTAATATCAATGACCATCAACATTTACAGTTACCTTAGCGTCCCCAGGGGTGGCTCCCGAGGGAAATCAGCCGAGTTGGCAGCCCTGTCGACAGCTTATTGTCTTACAAGGCTGATTTATTGCGATACGTGCTAAAGGTTATAGGATTGTTATAGGGAGATAGACCTAGGGTTGTCACTACTATCACAGCACATATCTCATCTTTTTGCCATATTTCTACCACAGAAAAGCAATCCTCCGTGTGTGGTGGCATCATTTTGTAGTTGACAACCACGATGCGTTCTTTTCAGTGGAAAGCCCTGGGTTCGATCTCCGGCGGGGAAGATTTTGGGAATTTATTATTTCTGAATTTTCTATGGTCTATGGTTTTGGCTAGTTACCTAAATTTAACGATACGATGTCGCGTAGGACGATGATGTAAGTAATTATGCAGCTTAAGACAGTAGCGGGCTAACCTGTTAGGGAGTAATGCAGTTATATTTAACCAAAAGCATTCCGGTACGATGTCGCGTAGAAACTAATTCCTGATAAGCAGCACGTCATTCTTGGTAGGGCGGCAACTAGCCACGGCCAAAGCCACCTACCAGACGAGACCAGAGAAGATTCAGAATTATTATTGTCATAAATTTCAAAATTGCTTCTGCTGGGAATCAAACCCGGGACATACAGCTTAAAACCACAGCGCTCACCGCCAGAGAGGTCTTTAAAAATCCTATATTGAGGGAGTTCTGAAATAATAATGTAATTCGTAATTTTGTTGTGGCTGCCATCTTGGATTTGAAATTTATCATAACGCATAGTATTCTACTAGCTAAGCCATTTCATTGGATACCTATACTGAAAGAGCTTTATACGTGTGATGGTCGATTCTCTCGATGGCATGGGACTTATTAAGAAAAACACTCATGTATAATGATTAGATAACTCACAAAACAACGAATTTTAAGTAGGTATATTGTCTAATATATAATAAAAAGTACTTGCGGTAACGTATAACACACTTGTTGCGTAAAGGCCGCTCTAACAGTATATTTAAATAACACAGCGTTTGTGTTTGCCGCACTCGCAGAACGCCGGAAAAACACGCCCAACGTGTTCGGTCGCATCCTTGTAGGTACATTTATTTTAACACGCCTTGCGTGTTCGAGCCGCACACGCGTTACGTAGTTTTAAAACACAAACGTTGTGTTTTCAGCAGCCAACGTGTTAAAAAATATTTAATTCACCATTTTTTTATGGCTGCCATCTTAGACCAATTTCCATCAAACATTGCTAAAAACACTCCCGACTTAATCTTTAAAAAAAAATGTGCTAACAGAGACGTCAAACTGATAATAATTTCGTAGTCGGTTAAAGACTAACTGCATTGGAATAATGTGAACAAGGCTAATGGTCGAATAAAAAGACAGAGTTCCGTATATTAATGTACTTTTTATTTTTAAATAAATATAACCAATAACATTTTATTACATCACAGGAGCAGGGTATCATAAAAACACAAGTTCATCGCGAAAACACTCCGAACGTATGTTGGGACCATAAACAAGCGTTTTTACTTCTAAACTTGTAGTCCAAGAGCTGGTGCTTGTTTTTCAAGGTAACTATGACATCATTTTATGTAAAGTTCCGGCTAAAATGCTATACGTACTTATGTAGATACACCTTTTTCGGTGAAAAATTTAATTTTCGATTATAATTATATTTTGTAGTAAAACGTTTGAGTTAGTTCAACAGTTATCTATCTATCTATAGATATGACTATAGATATGTATGAAACTATGATTACCAGCGTAACCTGCAAATTTTTTATTCTTTTTTTTATACGAGCTAACAGGTTTATATCTAGCTTAGGGGTCGATATCTGTACATCCAAGTAAATTATAAGAATAATTATACCTACTGTGCAGATGCAATGTAACTTGTACGTATGTTTTATTGAACAATAAACAAATATTATTGTTTTATTATGAATTTGTTACGTAAAATTCTACCTCATTAAAACGTCCCTTAAATTCTTACACTGCAGCGCCTTGTTTGGTGGTGTTATGCCGAAACAGTACTTTCAATTTTATCCAATCATATAACACAAACATTTTAACATATTGGTTGTTCTCATCAAGATGGACGCTCGTTTGTTGCATTTAAAATCTTGATATAAATAAACAGCTAAAATGGCTGTTCATTTCTGCACAAATGAAAATTGTTGATGTAACTTACATAAACTTTCTAACTAATCGGAATTAAAGCGGTTATTGTCTAAGTAAATACAAAGTTCGACACAATGTTCAGCTATGAGAAAATGGATAAGCTTCAAATTTTATTATATTGAATTATATTTTTCTATGTTTCTTTTTGTTTTTGATTTGCATGTCAGCTCTTGGACTATTGTTTTTGGTTCCAACACGTTCGTCCCTCACATGCCTTAAATTTAATTGACATTCCTTACAATATTACCAGTGAGATGTTATTACCCTTATACATCAGGCATCAAAAGAGTACTCCTGCTAAAAAGATCTTAGGAAAAAAAAAAAGGTACCATAACCTTTCTTATAGTGGTAGGAATCCCGTGCCCTGTAGTGGGCTGGTAATAGGGTTATATGATGATGTTGACGAAGAGTTACGCAATATCTCTCATTATCCCCAGCTTTAAGTTTCTTCGTTTCTTCTACACCGTCCAAATTTTTAAACAGTTACATTATTACTTTGCATCGATAAAAGTACGTTCGAGTGTTGTACCCATTTTTGGGACAGACTAGAGGTAATAACATGTCACTGGTAATTAAATATATCCTAAACAATATACATACCGCTAAGAAAAATAATATATTTCGTAGGATACTATATTCATTCTTCGGCACAAAAGTTGATTTCGAAAAAAAATCTTTTTTTCATGATTCTTTTGTTGTACGCAATTGTTGATAAATAAAGTTTTTACAAACATCATACATATTTAAATTCCCAATTGGTAATTCGATATCCAACTCCAATATAATAATCGTGTTTAAAATAACTAATTGAAAATCGTACATCAAACTTTTATGCCGATGGCTTTAAAAATTTTGAAAAAAATAGGCCTAAATTGTGCGTTAAAAAACTACTTTTAATAAAAGATATTAAGGTGTGATGCAATTGTTTTAATTCCATTCCCATTCAAAATATTTTTAGTCCGTGAACTTTTTTTTTTACTTCACAGTAGCAAGAAAAACTTATTTTCACATCAAGTATAACTAAGCGCGCATTACAACAAACAGTTGGTTTTAAAAAAGCAAAACGGATTGTTTGTGATCTTAATTCACATTAGGCTGTATGGTCACAGATCATAGACTTGTCTGTCACAAAATCTCTTACAGACGCTTCTTAAAACCAAACAACCGTGTTAAATTGCCATGAAGTCTCACAGAATATCGAAATGTCGTATAAGGGAAATGAATGAAGTATAGGTCCCAAATTATTCAAAGATGTCCTTATAAGATTCCACGCACTCGTAATCCCTTTGAGATTTCATAGTTATGAAAAAATACAGGTGTTAATCGATATGATATATAATATGTTTGGCTGTATCAAGGTAATTAAAAAAATCCCAGTGAGATTTTTTGAAAACTTCTGCACGCTTATTGCACGCTTAGTTTTAAGAAGTACAAATTGTCTAAGTATATCTATACAGTTATGTTCTGATAGTATCTATATAATTATATGTTTTTTTATCTTTTGCACGCCTTTACTGTCCAAAAAAAATTATATTTGAAACGGACTTACATAAAATAAAAACCTGGCTTGCACTACTTAATAAATATGCCCATAGGTCTGTTCTAATACAGTTTATTAAAAAAAAAAGTACATTGCTGGATTTTAATGTTAAACCTCCTCGGTAAAATTTTGACAGCAACAAAACTTGCAAAGGTAACATGCCAATGTTACCAACATTTAAATTAAAAACTATGAAACTTCCCTAATAAAGAAGCACTCGATGCATATTTTGTTTTTATAAACAGTATTAGAACAAAGTGTTCACCGATTACAAAATCTAAAGATATGCATAACTAGAAACAGGTTAATAGACCAATCTACAACTAAATACACTTTTTACAATCCGCAGTATAATCAAGCGAGACCTCTAAGTAATTTTTAAATACGATCTAAAAAGATTATTTTTCATTTCAATTTCTAAACGTACATTTAACGCCACTGTATTTTATTCCAAGAAGAAAAAATATCAACAACTATTTCGATTTTAATCTAGTTGAACGATAATAATCGGAACGTAAAATAGGCCCGCATCTGTAATAAGTCCATTGGAATAGTTTCTTGTATTGTTTTCCCGCCGGCGGCCATTATCCAGCCATATTTGTTCGTCCGCCGGCCATGTTGCCAATCCCAACAATGGATTATTGTAAACTGTAGCATCGTGCCCGAGATGATTTGTTACATTGTGTGCGCTAACTGTACCTGAGAGTATAATTTTGACGGCTCAATTGAACATGATTACTTGAGTATATGGTCTCTTTGTTTGGAATACTATATTGTTTTGGGTAGTTATTTCAATTGGAAATTGTGATTGTTGAGAATGTATTTTCTGAGTATGACCACGTATGAATGAAAGTTCATACACTTTATTGTAAACCACATAAAAATACAGGAAAAATTATAAATAACTACTTTACACGTACCATTAGTTTTGTTCAGATTTGCTCGTATGATTCGATTTTATAGTGATTCCTTCTATCATAAATCTTTTTCTTTTAACTTCATGTTAAAAAATCCTCATTATATGCAAAGGAGAAATTAAATACGTAATTACATGAAGATGAAGAGTCACAAAAAGTTAAGGTAGACAAGTGGAAAGTTCATTGAAAAATATTTAAGAAAAAGAAATATTTCAAGTAGGCCTCGTTTATAAGCACTTTTGATACGTCAAATCAGTCTGTTCTTAGTGACTTTACCACCGGTTCGGAAGGCAGATTCCACTGAGAAGAGCCGGCAAGAAACTCAGCGGATTACTCTTTTCCAACATAATTTTATAGTTTAACAATCTATAGAGTATTTGTATTTTGTGAGAGATGAGAGCGGAGTGGCCGGCTTCCAAGCAGCCTTGTATAAGTATGCCATAAGTAGCATTTATAGGGTAAAAGAAGAGACGTCATAACTTTTAGCCAAAAGAAAGAGTGGACACAGACTGAAACATTCGGTACTGCATAGTTGATTTTCAGGAAGTTAATTTGCACGGCATGTTTTAGACCACGGAACCTATAAAGATACGACGGTAAAGCGAGGGCCACACCACCGACCGCGTCACATGTTGCGTTCTTAGCGGCGTTCAAGTTTGCGTCCTGCGTGTGAGCAATCGCAAGTTTTACTCGAACGCGCGTTTCTTGCTATCGGTCATTCACTGGGCGCAATCTTGAAGGATGTCGCGATTAACCATTGCCTTAAAATACGCTTCTAGTAAAAACACCTCTCACGGTCGAACGGGACTGTAAATATTTTTTACATTTGTATGCGAATGAGTGCTTTTGTATTAGTTAATGAATGTTTATTTTGTATAATAAACATTAAACTTATGTATTATAAAAAAACAATGGGATTAAACCTGTTATTGTTTTGTGATATGTATAAATCACTCATTGAAAGACCGCCAGAGCTATTTTTACTTGATGTACTGTTAAACAGATGCAATGCCTCAAAACAGATGATCATCTAAGAAATAAATGGTTGAAAGATTTGGAGGACCATAAAAAAATCACAGACAAGAGAGCAAAGTGGGCTAAACTATGCCGAAATGTGGACACTACTGGCACTCATAATAGGATGGTAGTCATAGAAAATATAAATGCGTTTAGAATATATAAAGCAATTAAAGAATTTGAAAAAAATACATAAAATTGCTAATTAAAGTAGATATCTATATTTTGCAATATTTTAGAAATAATATGTACTCCATAAACATGGTGACCGTAAAAACATATTTTGCAAAATGGCGTCAAAATGTACGTTTAAAACTTTATACACTTAATAATATAATTTTATTTTAGTAAAGCTAATAATACTGTACATATACCTTTAGTTAGGCGTTAGATAAAGAATTAAAAACTAATTAGGTAAGTATAATAAAATATTTTAGCGGGCAAAAATAAGTACTCATTACAGAACTTTAAAATCATCGCTTTGGCAAGAATCGATTAAAAAGAAAAAAGTTATCGAAAGATTTTTAGCAAGGAAATTTATAAATTAATAGATTTTATAACCCTTAACTATAAGTTTCTTAATAAATGAGGTACGTTAAAACATTATGACTATACTTTGTGGAGATGAATTATCAAAATGAGTCATCATCAAAATCACCTAAATCTATATTGTACAAAAAAAATATCATTTATCAAAAGAGAGCGAAAAAGCGCTTTAGTGATGCGCGCCAATTTTGACACATGATATTGACGAGTGTTACCAGTACTTAAAAACAATTTCAACATACGCATTTTCAATATAAAAATTAACAGTTATACAAAAAATGCATAAAATGGAACGAAAACTATTATTTAGTCATAGCTTCTAGAATATTTTAAATAAATAGTCTTAAAATTAGAGTAACGTTAACAACAAAATTCCTTATAAATTATATAGACGTATTTATTCAAGTGGTGCATTATTTTAAAATTATTATTATATCATATAGGAACTTTGTTGTTAACAGTACACGATTAATAACGAAATCCTAGGAAGGTAGAAATTAAGTCACAATAATTTGTCTCCATTTATTCCATGGCAACAATTATTTTTACTCATCTTAGGGACGATAGGCGTAAAATTAGTTAATCGACTCGTGAAGAAGACGTTCATAACAATTCGATAATCGATTAGAAGGGGGGATGGGGGGTACAATCAAGGTATTTTGAAGGAGACAGAACCTATTTAACATTTTCTTTATTAATCATTAATAATTATTAACGGATTACTATATCCTTAAACGCGACTAGGTCAATCTATTGTATTATTAAACAGCAATAATGGCAGTTATCTTGCATCTATCCATTCAAAAATATGCACGGAACATAGACGGAATACCTTACAAACTCCTTTAAATAGGCCTTGGCACTAGGCTGTTTGTTAAAAACCTTTGCCTTTTTGTTTTTCAAGATGGCGGTCTCCAGGTACGCGTGTCTGTTAGTGGCAGTTAATCGCGCGCCGTTGCAGGCGACGGATGCGTCTGTGCCAGTCGTCCCGCCATTCCAACAGTAAAGTTCTGTCGCCAACCGTCAGCCCCGGCATGCCAGACGACGCTCCTTCTTTTTCCACTCCTAGGATTAAATAGGACCTGTCGAGGAAATTGTTGACGTGTAATTTAAATTTATATACATAATATACAATAAATAAATTGAATTT
The DNA here is from genome assembly GCF_905163445.1 of Pararge aegeria. Taxonomy (NCBI): domain Eukaryota; kingdom Metazoa; phylum Arthropoda; class Insecta; order Lepidoptera; family Nymphalidae; genus Pararge; species Pararge aegeria. The sequence goes on from NC_053195.1 coordinate 16,571,160, forward strand.
TTAGGTTTCCTTAAATTATTATCAAATAAATTGATACGTTAAAAAGTGAGTTACTACAAATAGACTGACAGACTGACTAGAGCAGGGAGGACCTTCTGTTTTTGGACCAATGCAATGTATATTTTTTTTTAATTGAAAGAGCGGTTTTTACACCAATATGATTTAGATTGTAACTAGTAACGGCCGATGCACCCCACTGTGTCCCCACTAGACAAGACTGTTGCACATAGGTTTTTTCTTGAGATTTTTACACTCCATGATATTGGCAGACTGCATTTTAATTAATTATGAAAATATACTATAACTTTTTTTTTCGCAATCATCGCATGATTCTCAATTTTGATGATATGATATTTATTAATTAGCTTCCTCTTTGCTACTACTACTAGCTATTGCGATCACCAAACCGTCTGCCCATCGTGGTGATTATGACCCTTTAGTCCAGCAGCTGTTATATGCTATGATGACACTTACTTGTTAATCTTGATCTTGGGGCACTTGCAGGCGAGGTCCTGCGCGCGCACGTGTAGAGCCACGGCGCCGCGGCGCAGACGGCTCCGCGGCCCGCGCTTGTACACGGCCTGCACGCTCAGCGCGAGCCGCACCCACGCGCCGCCCGCGCCCGCCGCCTCGCGCCCCACCACCCGCCCCATTATGACTGCAAGCAGAGCGGCCGTGATGCTTTGAGCATTTACGTAGATACTAACAACTATAACTTACGTACTAACAACGTAAAACAACGACAATCTATTTTATTTTATCTGACGGCCGATTGCCGCAGTGGGCAGCGGCCCTGCGTTCTGAGTCCAAGGCCGTGGGTTCGATTCCCACAACTGTACAATATTTGTGTGATGAAAATGAATGTTTTTCAGTGTCTGTGTCTGGGTGTTTATTTATATATTAAGTATTTATGTTTATATATTCAAAAAAATTATTCATCAGTTATCCTAGTACCCATAACACAAGCTACGCTCACTTTTGGACTCGATGGCGATGTGTGCATTGTCGTAGTATATTTATTTATTATTTATTAATCTAATCACTCTTCGTGACTTGCAATTCATATGAATGGGGAGTCTACTAGCACGCGGGATGTCTTTGATAACTTACGCATTAACTTACGTTGTCCAACCACACGGTGTTGTTAAAATTCCCAAAGAGGGTTAACCAGAAATAAGCTATTGCCCAAAAAAAATATGGCAACACATAAGTCTGTCTTCAACTTTGAAGAAGTCATGTTGTACCACATGAAATGAGATAAGGGTAAGATGTAGAAGGAGTAACTCACCGTAATCTCGGCTGCAGAACTTGTTGAGATTTAGAGTTCGCGCGCCTGCGCGGCACCTTCCGCACTGGTCCGCTGTGTCCAACACACATCACATCAGATTATGTCCACTTGTGGGCAAACCACCAGCGTGGCTGTAACACTCAATACTCAACGCAAGCTCAACCAATCTAGCCCAAGTCTGCGGTGGCGTGCTTTGCTAGCATGGGCGGGAGACATTTTCTTGAGGGGAAAGGATAAAATATATATCTTCTCCGATAGCATTATCCACTCTCCGAACATCGGCGCAATGATTGAAATATTAATACGTGTAATATCAAATCGGGGTAAACTTATCCTTTTCCCTGTTGCAGTGCTTTGACAGGTATAAAATAAATGTTATCCCTTTGCAATGGATATAATCAGGGAATACATTTTTGTCTCCTGCTTTTACTAGAGATACAGTAGCAGCTGTAAAGTGAGGCCAATTCGTGACGTCAAAAAAAGCTTGCACCAATCACAAGGCATGTCACGATGAAAATTTGAACGGCTCTTAGGCAGCTAGTAAAACTAGGCAGTGTGACCATTGCGTTAGTGTTAGATTTTTACGCTCCAAACCGAAGGTCGGGTTATTGCTACTCTGCAACGTAAGAGTAAGATAGAATTTATCCAATTTGTTTTAAAGCTCAAATTTCTCAATAATTTTACAGGTAGCACTCTTGGCAAAATAAAAAAACAAGATTACGGAATTTGCGACTCTGATAAAATTGAATAAGGTCTAAGTATTATGCTTTGACGTTACATTGTTTCGATATTCGAAAACTACACCACGGTTGTGAGCTTGCAAGTCTTATACTGAGCGTTCTTTTTGCGACAAATCACTTGTGAGCAATCTTGTGATTGGTTGTTACTTGACACGTCACCGCAGATGCGGGTTAGAGGATTTTGCCTAAACTGTAGGGGTTTACTAGCCAAGATCGTTCATACAGACACCGATTACAGTAAACGTTAAGCTATTGGTTTGAAAAATAGTTTTAGAAGTTTTTCTTAGCGGCACAAATAAGCAAGGCTCAGTCCTCTGTCATAAAAAGCTCAACTACTACTAGAGAGTAAGAGTCCCTTCAAAATCGGTTCAGCCTTTCTGTTTAACGACATTTTAATCTAAATAGGAATGTAATTTTAAATTCATTTCACGGTTATAGATTCCGCTGAAACATTTTAATTTTAATTTTCAGTATATTTTGTATTACGGAAAACGAGATAACAAAATTAACAAGATGAAGTACAAAAAACCTTTACCATGCCTAATACTTTTCAATCCATAGTTCAATGTGTTAACTAATATTCTTTAGTACATTAAAGGCAAGGCCGAACCGTTGTGACAAATCTGCGTTTACATCATCGTTTAAGTTCGCATCGAGCATGCGACCAATCAAAAGACACGCGTTTAAGGAGGAGACTTGTTTTGGAGGAGACGCAAAATTGAACGCCGCAGATGGGTCGCAGTGGTTTCGCGTTAGCTTTATTTAAAGATAGCTTACTGTTGAATTTTTAGTTATAATTTATTTTTAATTTAAAGCTAGTATTAGCATAATAGCTATAAACAAATTTTATCACTGCTACTCCAAGACACGACGGTACGATGTATGTTGAGTCAAATTCAATCGTTTTATTTTCGCACGACTTGCAACAAGAACCATTTTACACTGTTATCAATTCGATGTGTATTGACTGTATTGTTCTATGTCCAAAAACATTACACAAACCATCACGTTGGCTGTTAGGCGAAATAAGAGATTTCATTTGACTGAACACGCGTGGAGTCGCGAGCATTGCAGTGTTGCCAATATTACCGGCTTAACTTATAAGGGTTAATAAAAAACAAATACATCTAAGACGAAAACAAAGAAACGCTATTTTAACTTTCTAACACAGAAATAGGAATACACCAAAAATTGTTTACCTTCCTCGCACTTGAGATAACACAGATCGGACTTGAATACATACTAAAAGGAACAAAGGAGGTTATGTGTTTGGCGATGAGTAATAAAGCAAGCCTGGAAACAAACTAAATTGATGTTAAAAAAACCAATGTACCGACCGACAGTGTCAATTTGGCTGAACACAAATCTCTAGCTCAACTAAAATCAGGTGATCTGACACACACACACGCTAAACTGATAAGATTCAAACTGATGTCAAACACAGACATCATGCTTTAAGAATAAGATTAAATAAAAAAAAAATTGTGTCTCACAAAGGACTAGTTGTTGAATTCAATCGAAAAAATTAAAAAGAACATTTGAGTCGGTTAAAGACTTTAATGTGTATTTCGGTGCATAAGAAACACCGTATAGTGAGTACAAGTGACTTAGTGCAACGATATTACTATTCTGCTTTTAACCAAGTAATATTCAATAGTCAAGCTATTCCAAGACTGCGTCAATATTTTTAATCAATTGTTTAACACATTTTGAATATTTACAATAGTAGCTGTTTAGTTTAGTTTGAGATTTGTGTACAACCGCATTAACGCTAGGGTAAATAAGTAAAAGTGCAAATTAATATAAATGGAGTAAATTTACTTTGCAATCGTATGAAGAATCAAATACAAGTATACGAAATAAATGTCTCACTGTAATGAACGTCGATAGGTCAATTTTAAAAAGGTCCCTGATTGCTCAAGCGATCCTGAAATTCTCATGACATTCCGAATTTCATTGGTCGCTAGGATATCTCGGGCCATGCCGGCTTCATGATAATTGATGTTAAATATTCGCAGTAACTGACAACTCTGTCGTTGTTTCCATAATCTGGTAAAATGGTATCGCGAACACGTGGAAAGTTGTTGAACGTCTGCCATCGGATGAATCTTCGGATACCAAAACATTAGTTATTGTCAGTTATTCAACCCTTTTTCTTTGGCGTGGTGGAAAAGCTTTATTGCTTCCTCCGACCCTTGGGCAGGAAGGAGTTTATGTGGGATTCCCCCCTCTACGGGTATATACCCAAACTAAAAAGCACCACGGCATGCCCCTCTTGTTGGCTTTGTTAGATGCCCGGGGAACCCGTTGTATGCCTCCAGGACGCGTGTTCATCAACCCTGGGGTCAGTATTCCGGATAAAACCAATCTTCGTGCGACCAGGCAGAACAAAAGTAGGTAGTATTTTAACATTAAGGTTGCAACGATTTGCCTGACATAGGAAACTATTGATCAAAACAGACTTACCAATCATTTTATTTCGTATAACCATCCCCCCAACGATAGTAAATAACCACAATATAAAATGAGCAAAGTTTAAATATAAAAGGTTCACTCAAAGTTCAGTAATGATATAATGGCGAAGTTCGAAAATTAAAATCAAAGTTATCAAAAATATATACTGTTATAAACTAGATTTGCTAAAGTACCTAAGTAATGCTTAAAAAGTTGCAAAAGTAAATTCACTCCTTAAAAGCACTCCATCACGGTAATTTGATAATAATTAATTTAAGGATTTAGTAATACATAAAGTGTTCCAAAACTTTGATGAGTTTATTTCATGAATTATTATGAGTAAGTTTTAGTGATGGATAGAATATCGTCACTGCGTTTTTTTATAATTTAATGTACAATGTAAAATTTCTTTTCGTTGCTTTCTAGAGCAAAGTATATTTATAAAACATGAAAAAAAAACAAGTGCGATAAAAAAAATTAAAAGAGATTTTCTTAATGGAGGCTTGTTTGTATTGTTTCCTTAACAATTTCAAAATAATCTTTACACTAAAAATGTAACGAAAAGACTGTTTAGAAAGACTAGGACAAGTACCTAAGGAAAATTGGACTGCTATTAAATTTTATTATTATATTAGATTATTAAATTATTCGATTCATTGATAGACTTGTCGTTCGGTATGATTTACAAACTGTTAGGTTGAATAAAATTTATATTTGAATGACAAATTTACAGTGTTTTATTGAAAATCTTACCAAATATTAATCTACCTGATTTTATGGTCGGAAATATTTGCTGATATGTACGATTCCTACTATAAAAATCCGGTATCAACACATTTAGGCAAATAAAGTTGCTTTTATGAAACCGGTTTATGTCCAATTTTTACTAGACCGCTAAGTTTGTATGTGCCTACTTATGTGAGTTTGTTTATTTTAACATAACTTTTAAATGTCTAAACAGATATTGATCGAGGTATGGTATTATGTTCAGAAACCTTATGATATCTAGTGACGTAGGTTAAAATTATTTTTGGACATAAATCAATATGGCGTCTTTTTGGCACCCTTTTTTAAATGTGAAAATTCGTCCCGAATTCAGAAGTTTTTTAATGTTTTAACTACGTCCTTCTTAGTTTTTCATCATAAGTTATTCATAGATTTAAAAATACCCTAAAATATATTAGCTATAAAACGTTGGAAAAACTTTAGAACGACTTCCTATCTTGAAAATTTATGGTATATACGTACTGTTGTTATTTATGTACTAACATTATTTGTAAAGGACATATGTTAATTTGTGAAGGTACGAAATACAAGTTATGTAGTTACGAATACCAAACGAAATACCGTTCCCTGTTTGTAGAATTCTCTGTGACCGGATGTATCAATCAATATTGCGTAATGACGCACGTATTATGTTTTGATTGATATTTGAGTTATTATTACAACGAAACTGGTTTATGAGCGTGGTAATGGATGGATTTTAACTGAAATTATTGCTCTATTTGGCATATTGAGTAATTGATATGTTTTTATTCGATTACAAGTTTATTTACGAATTAGTTTAGCTGCTCCAGTGTTGGACAGAAACGTAGATAGAGGGTATATTGCCGAAGATCTGTTTGGTGTGGAGTATAAATAATGAAAAAATTATAAATTATGCAATACCTACAGATTTTCCTGCTTTAACGTAGTTCAGCAAATTAAGCTTTTCATAATACCCACTCTTATTAGGTTAGGTAAAAATAGTACACTAGTATCATAAAGTACTATTATGAAAATACTAATATCTCCCTATTTAAGTCCAAAGACTACTTTTGCGTTTAAAGACGAGATCAGGTATCTACCTACTAATTTATTTTTAGTTTTTATTAGATTAATTTTGCTTGTTTATATGTGATGTTACTAGGCCATCATAAACGTTAAAAAGGTAACAGATACCAGCATAGACGATAAGTTAGTTATTTTCGATGTCGAGTCTGTGAAATTAATCGAGCTACCAGGTTATCATAAACGTATAAAAGGTTAACAGGTAACGTAACCAGGGCAGGGGAGGTATACCGTGAGAGAGTGCGGCATGCATGTGATGGGCGAAGTGCATGAAGGTCCACTTACTACTTACCGCGCCCCGGCTCCGCATCAACTGCTTCCATGGCTTGTACAGCTGTAACTATGCGGGGGATGCCTGCAATAATAGGAATGGTTAGTGAGTAAATTTGACCGCCGACTGGCACAGTGGTCAGCGATCCTGCTTTCTGAGTCCAAGGCCATGGGTTCGATTCCCACAACTGGAAAACGTTTTTGTGACGAACATGAATGTTTTTCAGTGTCTGGGTGTTATATCTGTGTATTACAAGTATTTGTATGTATTATATAATATATTCATACAAATATTAATTAGCTATCTACGTACCCATAACAAGTAGCTACGCTTACATTAGGGCTAGATGGCGATGTGTGTATTAAAGTAGTACAATTATTTATTTAGTAAATGAATAGTTCTTTGCAACAGAAGTCATAACATTTACGCTATTTAAAATCATCTATAAAATTTAAAGTTTATATATTTAATTAAAAAAGTAAAAATTTCAAAACGAGTTTACGAGTCTACCCTAGAGCTGGCAGTTAATGTGAGCAAAGATTTTTTTTTAAATTTAATATTTTAAGTTTTAAAATAATGAATAATTTTTTTTATAATACATAGTTTCATTTGGTATAATAAAATTTGTTAATCACCAAAGAAATAATGTGTGTCGATAATTTGCGATGTACGAGCATGCCTATGACATTTGCGAAACTCAAAGGACAAGGTTATGTCACAAACTATTATTCCAAAGAGTTTTAATTCAAATATTCAACTAATTTTTTTTTCAATTTGTCTAAATATGTAAACATATCTTGTTGATAACTTTTAAGTATAAAGTACGTTTTACAAATAGAAAAAAATGTCTGTCTTGAATTAAAACAAATATAATAGAGATTTTCTGAATAGGTTTTTATTATTTTTAAAACACTGCCAAAAATACTAAAAATAAATAAAAATATTGCTTACATAATAAAACAAGTGTTAACCTTACCTATTTCTCTACAATATTTTTTAAACGTAGTTTTCAGACCTAGTAAATTTGGGTTCGGCGAATCAGATTTTTTTCATTTTTAAAGGATGGATGAATGAATGAGTAAATACATAACTGTACACCAAAGGAAAATCTAGTAACACATAGAGCAAGAGAATACAATTTGGTGACCTTATCGCTACATAGCGATTTCATCCAGGCAACCAAAGACGCAAAAGGAAAAAACATAGAAAAGAGGTATATGGTGCAATAAATAAGATATAAATATTATACAAGTATATAAATATAATATATAACTACACAATGCACTTTATAATATGAATCCTGTACATGCCACTAGTCCGCGGTATGTGATATCCTAAATACAGTTATAACTAGTTAGGAGTCAGATACTCACCCACACCAGGGCCAAATTATGACTTTTACCTAAATATATTCAAATATTTGTGGGTCATAGTAAACCTTGTTTTGATACATATACATAAATAAATAAATAAAATAAAATAAAAATAATAAATAAATATATATGTATTCCACATATTAATAGAAATAAGATATAAACACGAATAGTAAATACAAATAGGATTTCGAATTTTAAAAGTTAAAAATACGCAAAGTATCTAAAGATACTCGTACTTAGAAAATACGTCAACAGATAAGAAAACAATAATGAGCTTTTGACTTTGGTCTTCGTAGACTCGCAGTCTAAACCCAGTAAACTCACGTATACAAGGTGCAATATGACTCCTGGACTGCTGGTAGCCCTTAGCGCACCGGTTGCAGGTGGTGCCAGTGACGCCGTCTTTGCAGGGACATTGCCCACTTGTCTGGTTGCAGGTCTTGCCGCTCGCACCCACTGGATGGCAGTCGCAGGCTGTTGACAGAAAATGCTGTTCAAGATGGTGTTTTAAATATTATATCTTTAAACGAGCAACTCTTGATTGATTCATGAAATTTAGTATACAGGGGGTTTTGGGGGCGATAAATCGATCTAGCTAGGATTCAGTTTTAGAAAATGTCATTTTATTCGTGTTTTAAAACGACGGAAGTATGCAGCAAGTGTATCGCAAATGTCTGAACAGTTGTTTCTTTAAAATTCTATAAAACATTCCGCGACAACGTCGGCTCATTCGCGGACGAAGTCACGCGGGTCCGCTAGTTTTTTATCGCCCTACAAAAAAAAACCTGTGTGTACTTATGTACATGCATTAGAAGCATAAATATAAAAATCTTATCAAAGAATTTTATCTAACTTAATCCTTACTACATACTACGTTTGTAGACAAAACGAAATTAACAATAGAAAAAACGTATCAAACGTAACAATTAAACCAATTAAATCACCGGAATGAGCCCGCAGACTTTGACAATTGAAAGTGTACACTGTCAAACCTTATAGCTAACTTCAGGGTGTCGGGTTTTTTGTGACGGTGAACGCGGGCATCTACCTTCATCCTGTTAAAATTGTCTAAGCATTTTGTTACATCGTATAATTTCACCCCCATGATTTTTCCTAACGCCGCTAAACAAGTATAACTTCAATAAAATTCAATGTCACTGCAATAATTTGAACATTAAAAGTAAGAATAAACTTGCAGTGCAATGTACTCGGTTACATAAAATTCATATTTCGTTTAAAGGAAATTGCATACAATTTCACAACAAAAAAGTCCTATTAAAATATAAAGGACAACGTAATTGATAAAAAACCTTGGTTGTGAATTATTTCGCTCCAACCAGGTTGCTCTTCTAATAATTTTAAATGACAATGTGAGATGGTGATAACAAAAAAGAACACCCTAGCCGGGTGTTCTTTTTTGTTATAGTTTGTTGTAGGCTTCTTTTCAAACCAGGTACCATTTTGATACCTCGTAACTTTAGTTTGAAGATTATGAATATGGTTATCGCCATAATCTCACATTTCACATGTAATATACGGAGTTTAAGTACCATCCTATGGGCGTTAACTTGCATAAAAATATTTTTGACTTTGACTTTATTTAGGTCTACTATTTTCGCTATTTTAAATCCTAAATCCAAATTCAAAATTAAGAATTCAAAAGGAAGTTGAAAACTTCAAATTCAGCATTTAATAGGTACATTATTTTTTTTTACTTTGAACTTTGCAGTAAAATGTTTGATAATTACATTATTTAACTTGAACCTAAAGCTAATAGGGGCCTTTGGTTTTATAAGAAGCCAACGGAAAGTGGTATTTAAACAATATAATTTTTTAATAAAAAAATATATTTTGCACAATCCTTAGAAAACTCCCACCCACTGGGCTGTCACCGCTTCATGAATTGCTTGTAGTAGGTACTAATATAAACATTACATTTTTTTTTTTATTCTTATCCTCTTAGAAATACACGATATAACTAACCAACAACGTGGAAACTTTACAAAATAAAGAAAAATCTTTAAGCATTATTTTTTCCCGATGTCAGCAACCCGAACTTTCCCCTTATAAAACCTTTTCTCCAGGGGCCCATTGGAAAAGGGCCCGTCCTATCGTAAAAGGCTGCGAAGTCGTTGCGCGATTTCCGGGTACAGTTTTTATGGGAAAACTATTCGCTCGGGATGGTCTGTGGTGGGCCTTTATGTAGGTTTTACAGCGTCAGCTTCTCGGTTTACTGATATTGCCACTATTGGTTGGCCGAAGAGTGTGGAAGGCAATTCAATTAATAGCGCCCGTCATTTAATGTTTTGTTTTTTTTTCTACTCTTTATTCCTTATTCAAATAGGCCATCAGAGAGTCTTTTGGAGCGAAGCTCCTTTCATGTCTATTGCATTATGGTTAGGTGTGGCTGATAATAATCGTTATCTTATTATGTTTGTTACCTTAATTTTTTGTTAACCTACGGTATTTTTTATTTGACTTTGCGCCGATTCCATTGTTACCAAAGCTAACCTAACTTCAAATTACCCTGTAACTTAGAATTCTCGAGAATCACTGAAAAATCAACACTACATTGTATATAGGACTCGGTGTTGTACCGACTTCGTCTGCGTTCGATTTTGTTTTTAAAGTATCTCGTAGGTACAAGATTTTTGGGGATTTGGTGGCATTCACTTTACGTGTTCTTGTATGAGAACCTCGGGTATAGTTATTAAAAATAACTTATTTCTAAATTGTTTTTTTACGTGTAGTGTTAAATTTTTAAACTGTCAATAACTTCTTAATGAAATGTCCCATAGGAATGAATTGAAAACTAATTCAAAATTTATTGAAAACTAACCACACCCCATGTTACTTCGTGATGGTTTAGCTTAATGTGGGCATCTTAGACGGGTGGGTTTTGTGCCCGGAGCCCTCGTAGCTCTAATATCAAGTTTACGAATGTAGTGATAACCATTTTACCGCTACCTACATATTTTATAAAACGTACGTACGTATCAAAAGTGCCATCTATGGGCCTATTTAAGAATATTAGTCTTTGCATTTAACATTATACAACGCGGAAATCGGTTGATTAATTTAAATTCCTTTTCAATGTAAACTAGTGTTTATAGCCGCTGGTTTTAACTTTAATGCTCTCACGGCGAACACAGTGGTACGCGGATATTTCTCGGCCCTTTCCCGGGACACATTCCGATAATTGGATTTCGCGACCGGCGTTTGACCCCATAATCGTAGATTTGCTCTGTTATCGTTTCGCTTACTCGTTGTTTCTACTTTCCAGTTACATCCTTGCCAATCCGCACATCTGAACTAATATTATAAATGGGAGTGTGTGTGTGTGAGCTTAATTTAAAAAAATAATTTAAGCTATACTCCGCGAAAAGAAGGAGAATCTGTATAGTAGTAATAGTGTAAGTTTATAATTTCTTCAATCTTTATAACTTCATAGTAAATACATTGCCGAAGATCTGTTTACTATGCTAAGCTCGTTTTGCTAAAATTATTCATTATTTACAATCAATATTCATAAATTGCAAATTCTTAAGACTTATTCATTGTAAAGTCAACATTTCTGCTCTGCATGCTCTGGTTTCGGAGTGAAACTAATATCTACTAAGCTCTCACTATACGTCTGTCCTTTTAATAACTGCCACTAATTTTTCAAGTTTTGAATGGTTTTTTTCAAAATTCAAAAAAAACATTTATTTCAAGTAGACCTTTAAATAAGCACCTTTGAAAGGTGGTATTTTTAGTGACTCTTGCACCGGTTTGGAAGGCGGATTCTACCGAGAAGAAGCCAGCAAGAAACTCAGCAGTTGCTCTTTTCCAACATCAACAATTTACATAGTAAATGTGTCTTAACATATAATTTAAACTTATGGATCGGTAGGTCTAAAATTACCTTGGGAATGATATTATAAAAGCGTAAACCGAATCCCATTAATGACTTCTGTACCTGTCGCAGACGATATGCAGCTAACACTAATGTATGACCATTTCTTGTATGTCGATTTTTTATATCCACTTTTTGTTTCTAAAGTTTGATATTTTGTCTTACAAATATTATTTATTATAAAAATATTGTGAAGCTATAGTATATCCATATACCCATATTTTTAAATTTCCGACGGAATGATTCGCGTCATTTAAGTTTATATATTGATCGTACAGCTCTTTTCTGCATTTTGCTTATCTATCAGTCTGTCTGTCTGTATTGGGTTTTATTTATTTATTCATTCAATTACAATGTTTACAATTTATATAGATTACATAATTACTATAGTTTCAAAAGAGAATGTCAATCTAATGTCTACATTTGAAATGGAACCCTGTGAGGGCGCTGTAACCATATTGAGAGGCGGAATTATTATTATCATTATAAAATATTTTCTTTAGAAAGTGGTTTATTTTATATTATGCTTTCTCCAGCAAGTAATGTTTTAATAATGGCTGTAACTTTGACTAGAATGTCACAGGTTATCTCAGCTCGTTTTACCACGAAAAAATGTCGATATATTTTTTTGGAAGACAAACAATAAACAGAGATCCACAGTCGTGGGACAACTTGGTTGAAATAGTGGGTAAGTACAGGCTTGGGTGAAGGGCTACATTACAAGGGAGAATCGAGAAAATATAAACGATAATCTGACGAATTCTGGCCTCAAAATATAAAACGAAATCTCTCACAAGATTTATTAAACCTATAAATTTTATTGACAAGGTAGTATGGGAGAAATAGCAACATTTTATGTCGAAAATAAGTAAAAGACGTGTCCTGCGGGCAGGTGCGAGAATGAAAATAAATAAGAAATCGTAAAAGTAACTTGTTTGGAGAAGGCTAGACAAACATGTCCGATGTTAGTTATACTTTACTTATGTTATTAGTTTGTTACTCTTTCATTTCATTTCATTTCATATTTTCGACACTTAAGTTTACCTTTTTCAGAGTTTGTTTTACGCTTTTCTAGTCGTTAGTCCACGTTTTTTTTGTTTTAAGAATTAAACCAACGACGTAGCAGCTTTAGTGCTGCTAAATTCCATTTGTCTGGTAATAATAAATTCTCGTTTCCTTTTTTCCGACTTAATAAAAAGGAGGAGGTTCTCAATTCAGTTGTATTTGTTTCTTTGTTTGCTCAGAACTCTGTCGTTTATAAACCGGTTTGAAATATTTTTTTCGTTTGAGCAGTATGCTTTCCATGTGGTCCAATTTTCATCAGGTCAAGATCTGTTGAAGGGATCCTGGAGAAATTGAGGGAACTCTTCAAATATTATAACTTGAGCATTTCTTATCCAAAACCACTATTTAGTCAAGTGAAAGTGATGATGAGAGATGCTTCAAAAATGTGAGATGGTGATAAAAAAATCATCGATTGTCGAACATCGACGGCCCCTTCAAACTATCCGTTCTTCAGTAACTCTAAGCAATATTCAAAATGATTGAAGCTTACTACATTTAACATTAAAACATTAATTTTCTCATCAAAATAAGCACCTATTTGTTTTTCTACTGCATGAAACGACCTCAATTGATGGAATTGATGGCACCCTTGCACTATGCCGCTGGCACTCGATAAAGGGTGCTTCTCAAAACTAAAACTTTAATTGTATTTGTTTAATGTTTTGTCTTTTTTATTTTATGAATAATAAGAGCATTGCATTGCATATTATATAGAGCTACAACAGTTTGTTGTGGGCTACTTCTTAGACCAGGGCGCGTTTGGAACATTCGTAGCTTTAATTTTAAGTTTACGAATGTAGTTATCGCCATCACTACTCACTGCTATGAACACATTTTTTTTGTAATCAACGCATCAAAAGTGCAATCTATGTGCTGATTTGAATAAAGAATATTTGACTTTGACTTTGATGAAGACCACGAAAGGCCACCGGAACTACGTAATAAAAGGTGTAAGACTGTTTGCGTTTCGATTTTCTCATTGTTATTGCTTGCCCGGCGATTTCGCGTTACTCACGCCGTAAACAACTCGTACTCACGTTTGCACGCCTTCTTGTGGGTGATTGGCTTGGTGGGGTCTCGGTAGTAGCCCTCGCGGCAGTAGTGGCAGTGACGACCGGCGGTGTAGTGGCGGCACTTGAGGCAGACGCCGCCGCTGGCCCGCCCAGACAACTTGTACAGCTCCATGTTGAAGCGACATCGCCGCGCGTGCCCGTTGCAGTTGCATTCTGTGGAGCGAATAAAAATCATGACAAACGTTAGGGAAAATTAGAAGAAATTTTTTACGATGCGCGCGCACACCGTCACAAAAAACCGACACCCTGAAGTTAGCTTATTTATTTATACTCTTTATTTGTACACCACTCAGAAAAACGAGACAAAAAAAGAACAAACACGTGAAGAATGAAGCAGGATACAAAAGGCGGCCTTATCGCTAAGTAGCGATCTCTGCCAACAAAGACACTTTGAATTGTCAAAGTCTACGGGCTCATTCCGGTGATTTAATTGATTCAATTGTACAAAAATCTGAAGTTTTAATGTTGAGTGAAACTTGGTTGTCCGATAACGATTCTCTTAGGGTCCCAAATTTAATTTTGTTTATTATGTCCATTACTTTAATTATGTAGAAATATTTTTTTTGTGATATATAAATAAACTTTATTTAACTAGATAGTGCGTTATAATAAACTTTCAAGGTATGAAATATCTTTTATCTATTGTTAATGTCGTTTTGTTACTAATGTAGATTAAGGCGAAAGGTATAATTTTTGAAAAGATTTTTATCTTGTTATGCCAAAGTATAACTTCTTACGCGTGTTCATATGTACAGACACGTTTTTTTTATTTAGCTTAGCTTATGTTATTTTGTATTTGTCTTAGTGCCTGAAGACCAAAGTCTTCGAATATAGCGTGTTGCCAGTGACTTGTGGTTCCGAAACGTGTTCGCTAACTATGGGCCTCATAAGAAAGCTCAAAGTCACTCAGTAAGCGATGGAAAGACCTATTTTAGAAGTATATCTACGTGATCAAATCGGAAATGAGGAGATCTTAGAAAGATAATTATTTTTACAACAAATTATCAGATATAATCCTTAAGATGTCTCTCAATAAGTTCAAAGTTTATATAAAACGTAAGCTTATAGAAAAATCCTATTATAATATTAAGGATTACACGTATGATAAAAAAGCTTGGGTATGAATTGCTCAAATTTTCATAGCTCAACATTAACTCGACTGTTGCTGACTAGATGGTGATAACAAAAAAAAAACCTGTCTTAGTCTGTTGTGGGCTCTTCTTAGGCCAGGGTGCGTTTGGAACCTTTCTAGCTTTAGTTTTACGTTAACGGAGGCAGTTATCACCATCACTAACATTCGTGTAACATGTTAAATGTATGTACGCTTCATAAGTGCCTGTGATAAGGTCTACATGAATAAAACATATTTGAATTTGTATTTCGACGGCCGACTGGCCTAGTAGGCAGCGACTCTGCTTTCTGAGTCCAAGGCCGTGGGTTCGATTCCCACAACTGGAAAATGTTTTTCAGTGTCTGGATGTTTATCTGTATATTATAAGTATTTATGTTTAGTTTTTATTGTTCATAAAAAATATTCATCAGTCATCTTAGTACTTATAACACAAGCTACGCTTACTTTGGGACTAGATGGCGATGTGTGTATTGTCGTGGTATATTTATTTAATAATTTATTATTATTATGATTAGGTTATAGGAGAGTATCGTAATAGCTCGTGGGGGTGATATTAATCGCGCACATTTGCAGCGGACGTGTGCAACAGTTGGCTAATGCGGCGATACGTTATGGCGCGAGCCGCCTGCGACCGACACGCGATCGGATACATGTACACTCATTTGTATTACCTGTAGCTTTAGTACGAGATTGGCTCGCTCGCAATCGAGCCGTAGTTTTCACTTATCAAACTCCGTACCGTCAAAGTAAAAAAGGCCTAATGTCACTCGATTTAGAGTCGCAAAAAATTTGAAATACTAGAATTTTGATAACCATAGCGCAACGGTGAGCGCTGTGAATTTAAGTAGGAGGTCGATTCGTGATAGGGGCAATTTGGGAATATATAATTTCTGAACATTCTCTGGTCTGGTCTGGTGGGAGGCTTTGGCCGTGGCTAGTTACCACTCTACCGACAAAGACGTGCCGCTAAGCGATTTGGTGTTCCGACGCGATGTCGCGTAGAAACCGATTAGGGGTATGACTACCATACTCCTTAACAGGTTAGCACGCTACCATCTTAGACTGCATCATCACTCACCATAAGGTGAGATTGCATTCAAAGGCTAACTTGTAGAGGATTAAAAAAAATCTAATTTTTATTTTACAAACGTTGTGTCAAAAGCCTTGCTGAAGAATTGCAAGCTAATTTGAGTTTCAAGCTTATACGAATACGATCTATTTTCCTCAGGACTTTAAGTATTTCGATACTATAAAACGACTACTCGATTGCGAGCATATAAATCTTATGCTATGGGTACAGTTAAAGGCTGGTTTCACCATGTACTTTCTATGTACCTACAGCAATGGGAACCGAATGTTGGTACTAATTTCGAGGAGTTTCAGTTACTGTGAACAAAAACAACGCTCAGGTTCCATCAAAGTGGTGAAAGCCCAGTGGGTAGGAGCTAGACTTCACTTTCGGGGGCAGTTCGAATCCCAGCACGCACCTCTAACTTTTCAAAGTTATGTGCGTTTTAAGCAATTAAAATATCACCTGCTGAAAGAAAACATCGTGAAGAAACCGGCATGCCTTAGAGCTACATAATGTTCTCAAAGGTGTCTGGCGTCCACCAATCCAATAACCCCTTCTCATTCTGAGATGAGACCCGTACCCTTTAGTGGGTCGTTAATGTGTTAATGAAGCATTGGCGTGCATAGAGGGTATGCACAGGGTATGCAGATGATATAAAATGAAGAAAATCACCAGTACGAATCATAAAAAACCTAAGGATAGGCATTGTAAGTGTTATAAAAAGCCTACCCACAAGTATTTTTAACACGAACTAGAGATTTTCATCATTTTATATCATCTGCATACCCTGTGCATACCCTATATGCACGCCACTGGTGCGAAGCCAGGTGGGTCACTAGTTTGATACAAATTAAAACTACCTATCGACTTCCCACAGCTGGCAAATGTACCAGGCGAACATAAAAGAGCAATAAACTAGTATAAATTGGCAGTGGGTCTATCTTATAAGGCAACGAGTCGCCAGCGAGCTAATGAAGGGCATAAAGATGTGAAAGCCTGTGAGGCCACCGGGAGCACTATTTATGCGTCGGGCGAGAAGCAAGATACTGTGACATCCACGTTAACTCATTAGTCATTACACAGGCCAGGCCAAAGAATAAAGAACATACGGACACCGTGTACACGACTAATATTGAAGCATCAGAAGGGAGGTATTGATGATGCGGGTTTCCTTCATCGTTACAGCAAGTGACATTTAATTGCTTATATTGAAAACGCACATAGCTCCGAAAAGTTAAAGTTGCGTGCCGAAGATCAATCTCAATACCATCGAAAGCTTTAGCTTTATGGCTTCGCACAGGTATAATTAAGAAAAATTGTAAAGGTTATTTTTTTTAATTGGTCAACTTAAGAGTAAAACAATTAACAACAACTAGGTCACTGACCTCATCTCAAACCACACAGAGTTCATATGACAAGGTAAAGATTAATGGTATTAATTAACAACATTTTTTTTTTTGTATTTAAGTTGCAATCACAACCCTTCCAGTAGTCTGTACACAACATAGCAAGTTTATGACAGGGTTTGTGATGCCTGGGAGTTCTCCATATTGTTCTCAAGGGCGTGTGAAGTCTACTAATCCGCACTTGGCCAGCGTTGTGGAATACGGCCTAAACCCTTCTCATTCTCGGAGGAGGCTCGTGTTTAGTTACCGCTAATAGGTTCTTAATGATGAGTTTATTAAACATGACTTGTATAACGGTTATATAACACATCGTAGGGAAACTGGCATACCAGGTAATTCTCTTTCTAGGATGAGACTAGTGTCCAGTAGTGAAACTCTAATAGGCTTTTAATGATAAGGTAATTAAACATCACTTGTATAACGGTGAAGTAAAACATTGTAGTGAAACTGGCATACCTGAGAATTCTCTTTCTAGGATGATAGTCGTGTCCTATAGTGGGCCGCTAATAGGCTTTTAATGATAAAGTAATTAAACATCACTTGTGTAATGGTCAAGTAAAACATCGTTAGGAAAATGGCATGCCTGAGATTTCTCCATGCCTGAGAACATTACTCAAAGGCAAACAATCTGCACTTGGCCAGCGTGGTGGACTCACGGCTCAACTCTTTTCATTGTGAGAGGAGACACGTGCCCGTAGTGGGTCGGTTATCCCTACTATAATAACATTTAATAATGGATGTCATAACATCCACATTAATATTATAAATAAGGTAGTTTGTTTGTTTATTTGTCCTTCCTTTGCCCTTACAAACAAATCGACTTGATTTTTAGCGTAGAGTTACGAGTAGTTGAAAGAATGGAGAGTAACATTAACTTATTTTTATCCCAAGAAAGCAATGGGGGGGACTTGTGAAAACCCGTTATAAACGCGAACGAGAACGTGAACAAAAAATTTCAAAATTCTAAAATTAGGCATATATGTTTATTAGGGTGGCGCAAAAAAAACGACTATTTTTTTTTTTTGAGTCTCGGATGAAAAAATGTTAGTTTTTGATGTTTTAAGAGCCCTCTCCAAAGGACAGCTAAAAAAAAAATTTTTAAGAGGTCACTCCAAATTTTTTTAAATTTCGAAAAACGTCGAAAATCGATTTTTTTTTTTTTTTTTAATTTTTTTTCTCGTTACGGTATAATTTTATAGACCAAAAAAAAATAAGTTTCTGAAAGTTTCAGTTAAAAATTTTAATTTTGAAAGGTCGCTCATAATTTTATTTACATTAAAATACTGTTAAAATGTTGTAGTTGATTAAATAAAATGATAAAATTAGAAAAAAATTGTGTTTTTTTTGTTATCCTTGATTTTTTAGTTCATCTCGTGGTGTATTTTTATAGATTATTGTACTAAATAAAGGAAAAAAAATGGCCGGAATTTTAATTTTAATATTAAAAGGTCACTCGAAAAAATCTAAAGTCATTTACTAATTAAAAATAATATAAATTAAATATTTTTAATTACTAAATTAAAAAAAATTATTATGACCTTACATCAAAATTGCTTCTAATATTTATATTGCTACAGTCCATTTTCTTTTAAATTTTGTTAAAATCTTGATTAACCTTTGATTCGACTATGGTTTAATGACTAGATGCAAGGCAAGGTGTCTACTAGAACCATAAATTTATCTCAATCGAATATAAAACCACAAAAGCACACTATAAGTATTTCCCGCGCCGCTGCCTGAACAAACAACTCCTAATAACATTAGACATTGAATAATAATCATTTGTACCGCGACAGGGAACGTCATTGGCTAACGAGCTGGAACGGAAATTACATCAAAATTACATCACACTATATGGGCACTTTGGGTAAGATGAACACTGACTGGTTTACAAAGACTTCACCCGTTGTCTATGCCTGCTACTTGAATTCAACACAACTGAAAATCAGCGATGCATTATTTATACTGACGATAGTTGAACGTGACAACGTCGTAAGAAAATACTGATGGAATGGTTGCATTTTTCAAAAGAAAATTTTAATTTTATTTGTTTGATAGATATTATCGTTGCTACAAACAATTGACTCCACATTTACTTTACATTGCACTTCATCCTTGCCGAAAACATGTAAATGTATTAGTGTATAAAAGCTGTTCACGCGGACGCATCGCTCACTCAAGTAGAATCTCACTCAAGAGAGAGAGACAGATGTCGAACGCGGAGGCCGACTGTGCCTCTTTGTCGCTCGTTCCGCGCTCTCGTTTGCACTTCAAGCCTTGAATGGAACGCCTCAGAGCGAGGTAACGCCGCATACGTTATGTTTTTTCGTGCGTGCAGCCGGCTCCATCGAATTATTATACACCCATCGCCATCTAGTCCCAAAGTAAGCGTAGCTTGTGTTATGGGTACTAAGATAACTAATGAATATTTTTTTATGAATAATATACATAAATACATATATAGATAAACACCCAGACACTGAAAAACGTTCATATTCATCACACAAATATTGTCCAGTTATTGGAATCGAACCCACGGCCTTGGACTCAGAAAGCAGGGTCATTGTCCACTGCGCCAATCGGCCGTCATTATTTGGCAGGTAGGTAGGTATTCCTACCAACTGCCATGATGCTGCAACACAGCTGAGGTGTTGTGAATGAACAATGTCGCAACGTACTGTAAATAACTTATACAATCTATTGTTATTATTTATGCAATTTCAATTCTCACCTGCTTTTTAGTTATGATTCACTCTAAGTTGGTAACGGGTTAACCTGATAGAAATATAGTAGTTCAATTAAGCCCATACACCGAACCGAGGGGCCGGGCGGTTCGGTTTATACGCGACATCGTACCGGAACGCTAAATCGTATTTGCAAAGCAAGGGAAAAGAAAAAACAGTAATGATACGCAAATACAAATAACGTTATTACAAATATAATATTGGTCTTAAATCAATGTAAAAAACACGCCAAAGAAATAAGCCATAAAAATTTATTTTATGCCGAAAAAAATTTTCATTTACATAGAAATATTATGGAAGAATGTATACTTTATATGTATGACGGCGCCTCTGACGCGATATTATTTTTAAAAACAATGACGTCAGCAATACTGACGTCATTTTCGTCGTCGTTATCGTAACTTTCCATGTTAGCAGTAATAAGGACTTGTTTTTCCAAATAATTGTTTATTTCACTTAAATAAAGTTATCACAACAATATAGAGCTCTGCTCGGTTTGGCTACTCGTGCCAGAATGATCCGCAAGACACTGAACACTCTGTATTTATAAAGAACACCCAGGTGGGGTGATAAGCAATCTATTGTTTACAGGTGGTGTACATGAATTAGCTAATGATCTTTAATTATGAGAATAACAATTACAATTTATCTTTAATCAATTTCGTTTTTAGGGTAATCAATTTAGCAACTTCATATGTCGTTGCGCCGATATGTATGTATAGTCGCAGTATAGTATCAGTTCTAAAGTTTGCTGAAAGAACAATTATCTTCAAAGTCACGAGATATTGATAATTTTTCATATTACCAAAATACTTTGTAAATTTAAATGCCCAGCGTATATGAAACCACCACCGTTCATAGATATAAATCTCAAGATATGACAACCTAACGTGTTTAGCGGAGTTGAAGAAACTTCTATTCGGTAAACGTTACGTAGTGGCTGTGGTCGTGAACTTCTCAGCACATTTCATGCAACAATTTATTGCAAATGAAATGATCATCTAGCAGAACCAAGAGGGCAAATTTTATTAGTGGTAAAGCTTTTTGTGACAAAACTGGTCCGGGGTTGCTACCACCATGCTTATTTTTGTCGCTAAACAGCATTGTTCCGGTCTGGACGGTGTGGTTGCCGGTGTAATTACTGGCACTTGTGGTTACTACCTACGCCTAAGGTTGACGGATACAGGGCGGCTTGTTGCAGGACGCGTTCCTTTCATGCCCTGCGAAGTGTGCGTCTGTTTATAGGCAGTAGTTTTCCACCTGGAATCAGGCGAAAGTAGGCCACGTGCTTGGTTTGTGAATAATATTACTTTAAAAATAACAAATCCTGTGCAATTCACACCCAGAAAAGTGAAACTTCTGAAAAGTAGAGTACGAGAGATTGAAATGAATATGAGTATAAGGAGTATTAGAATAAATGATTTGATTTGGTTGATTATTATTTACCAATATTAAAACATATTTAATATTTTAATGGAAAATATTATATTACCCTATTATTTAAATTCCGTGGTTACTAAAACTAAATGTGTTATGTATTTTCTTTCTCGCCGACTAAACCTATACATTTATGTGTTTACCACCTACGCCTGTTTCTTTATCGTGACGCATTTCTGATTTATCAAGTTTCAAATTAGAACGAATCTGAAGTAGTTTAACTACAAAAAAATAACTAATTTAAGTATCTCCACCTGACCTCCGGCTACAATACTATCGACATATTTACGAGGCAAAAATCCACATCCGGTCCTTTTGTATATGTCAGTGTGACAGTGTTACAGCCATAATTCAGGCGATGCGCGCGCAGCTCATAAAACTGTCATCGGATGATCTGTTGCCGCGCGAGCGAACAGATGGCAGGAAATATCTGGTATTCTTGATGCTCGATGTTATTGTTTCTATCGCTTTGTAATGTTTTCTTAGAAACAAAACATACAGGATAATCAATTAAGCAACTTCCAAAACAACAGCGTTATCAACGTGTTCTTGAAGTGAAATCTCTACAGGCGCGTGCGCACTTTTTGGGTGCATAGGAATCGCGCGACATCGTCACCGCACGCTTCCCATTAGCTACATTTATAGTGTGTAAGTAAGTTAATAAATATACTACGACAATACCTGATGAATATTTTTTTATGAATAAAATACATAAATACTTATTATATATATAGTTTATGCAATTGCACGTGTTACCTTATGAAAGAGTCCATATGAAATATCAACAAATCGCTGAAGTCGGTACTTGTAACTGTTTTACTATCAAAATCAAAAGCGTTATATCTTAACATTATATCTATGTCACGCGTTGTAGCGTACGTAATATGTCTAGGATTTATAGCGTATAGTAGACGTAAACAAGAACCGAATTTATATAAAAAGGGGCCCTAATACCCTAAGATCACGTGCGTCTCGCTACGTGACTGTCGGTAGCTCGCCTTACTTACCGTTACAATGAGCTACAAAGCCGCGGATGCGCGTGACCATGAATGGGGCAGAAAGTGGCCCCAAACTTGATCAAAAGGGTGACGGGCGCTTCCGATTGCGAGCCTGAACTATGAAGGGAAAATGGCCGATTATTTCGGTATGGCAACAACGCTCACCAAAATATTTTAATCATCATCATACTCACCCAATAATCGCTGAGAACTCTGCATTCGAAATTGTTGAAGAGTTTATAGTTATAAGTTTAGTTAAGAGGTCAATTTGGATGGGCAGCGTTCGGAAAACTTCGCGACATCTTGTTGTCCAAAATCCCTCAGTGCCTGATAACCAAAGTCTGCCCAGTAATGAATAATGGCTTCGAAACATTGCCGCCAATCATGGGCCTCATAAGATGGTGTAGCGGTCCCCACATTACTAAAACTAGATGGCGCCACAAAGATCCTGCATCGCGCTCGTTCACGAAATTGATATATACAACTTCCAAAGATGAACGGTTGGACTTCGGTCCCCGAGCACGATCACCCGCTGGAAGGAAGACCTTTCTATTGTTACTGTCGAGCGTATCAGGCATAGAGTCATAGAGTCACTTAGTCTCCAGCCATGTCTGGAGCATCTCTACGTGATCAAATCAGAAATGACGTGATCCGAAGAATAACCAGAGTTACTGACATCGTTTAGCGAGTCGAGACAGTGAGGTGGCAATGGGCGGTGCACAACGGCGTGCACAGGGTACGTAGATGATATAAAATGAAGAAAACCAAGTACGAATTATAAAAAACTTAAGGATAGGCATTGTAAGAGTTATAAAAAGCCTACCTTTATGTATTCATAACTCGTATTGGAGATTATCTTAATTTTATATCATCTGCATACTCTCTTTGCACGCCACTAGCGGTGCATATAGCTCGGAGAACAGATGGTCGTTGGGGTTCCAACGTGCTGGAATGTAGTACTAACCCAGTTTCGTTTTATATGCTTTTTATAGTAATTTAATGGATCTTCGTTGTTTGATCAAAAAATTATACTAATAAATGTTAAACTTCGTTTCCAAAGCGATTTCTGAAACCAGCCCTTGTTCATTACTTATCAATTCCCATCCAATTAGACCCTAATTTACTCCAGACACGTGAGCCTATAATTACATACTTATAAGTAAACGTATATAAACGCTAACACTCACGTAACGCGATTCCACCTGATTCCCTTACTCACGCGTATCACGTACAAAGCGTAAATTCGATACAGGGAGAACACATCCAAATTAATTAACAATTCTGCGATGGTTTACCTTACATGTAGAGTCACCATTAAGGTTTCCAATAATTTGGGACCTATACTACGTGTAACGGAATTACGAAATACTGTAATCAATATTTCACACATATTTCACCCTATAAAAAATTAAATCGAAAGAAGCACATTTATAAGATAAAGACCGACACCGACCGTACCTACGCTACGCGTATCTAATGAATTAGCAGGTCACTTGATTTTACTTTTGCTTGTGACGTGAGCTGAGCTGATTTTGCATGAGCTGTACCTGATTTCATTCAGTAAAAACCATGGCAATGGTTTACTCAAAACCTCTTAGCGTTTCCGTTCCATAGACAAGTATCACAGACAGAACATAACGTACATCTAAAACCTTTGAAGTAAGGTTTTTATTTACTAAGAAGACGTAGGCCAAGAGGCATAAATATGAAAACCTTGATAGCAGTTTCATTTTTGTGCCTTTTGGAGTAGAGACTTTGGGACCGTGGGCCGAGTCACAAGCTCTTTTTAAAGAATTATCGAAAAGGGTCAAGGGAAAGAGTCTACCGGTGATCCTAGTGCGGGCAGTTACCTTGATGTGAGATGTTGGCAGCATTGCCCCTTTGGATGGCCAACGAATAGGTTGGCCATCCAAAGGGGCAATGCTGCCAACATCTTAGGAACTGTGCCTTGCTGCGGTGGTTTCGAAGACGTTTGAGATTTTATTTAGTTATATTTATTTACAAGTTGTATATATTTTTATATACCAAAATTAACGTTCATTTCGTTCGGATAGTATTTTATAGCATGTGATCACAGGAAGATTAAAAAAATATCATTAATTGTTAGTGACAATCTTTATATTATTACGTGAAGGTAAAACTCTTTACCCCTCTTTACGATAATTGCGCGGAGGAGTATGAAATTTCCTACACTTATAGTTTATATAGAGAAGGGGTGCAGAATACTATTTTTTTTATTTTTATTATGAATAATAAATCTTGTTTAATAATTTTTTGGATTATGATTTGTTTGATATATACAATTTAACAGTTAAATTAAGGCATTGGTTGGCCTTGGCAAAATCTGTGATACTAGAAGTATAGAGTCTTTAACAAAAGTACTTTAATAATGTTCAAACTTATTATCTCTATCCCTATCCCTACTAATATCCCTACTAATATTATAAATGTGAATGTAAGTTTGTTTGTTACGCTTTCACGCAAAAACTACTTAACCGATCCTCATGAAACTTTGTACACATATTTTTGGAAGTATTAGAATTAATAAGTATAGGACATTAATAGGAGTTTTATCCCGACATTAAGCACGGTTCCTTTGGGAGAGGGGATCAGTGTTTGACGATTTTACACCATCACTCCGACAAATTATAAC
The DNA here is from genome assembly GCF_905163445.1 of Pararge aegeria. NCBI lineage: Eukaryota > Metazoa > Arthropoda > Insecta > Lepidoptera > Nymphalidae > Pararge > Pararge aegeria. The sequence continues at coordinate 16,596,594 of NC_053195.1, forward strand.
CGATTTAAATAATTATTTTTGTACTATAGAGGTTATTATATGTGTTTATTTTTGCCCAAACTGTGGTTGGAGATAGTGGACAGAACTTCTCAGCGGACAGCAGCAAACCCCTCATTTAAGGCTTAGCGATACTGAATACTTTAATTTTTTTAGAACTACAAATTGAATGCCATATCAAAAAACAAAATCAAACGCAGACGAAGTCGCGGGCAAAAGCTAGTTTTGATATAAATACGAATGCATTATCGATACGCTGCAGTCACAGTCCTATTAACATCGAACCGAGTCGAGGTCCGAGTCCTCGCAGGAGCACCCTCGGGTCGACGTCTCCCACCTTCCCCTCGATTTCGTCGAGCCCTGGGGCTCTTCTCATGGCGAGCTCTCGCGCTCGCCCCACTCCCCCGGTAACGCCGTAGCAACCCCTCAGGTAGTCATCGGCAATCCGAAAAAGTAAAAATGATACGCTCGAACAATGCAAACAATGCAAACAAAGTAACGAGTAAGACACGGGGAGGTATCCCCGTGTCTTACTCGTTATCATAAGAGATACAAGTGTGAAATAATGAGTTTCTTAATACAAGCAGCTAATTTAATTACCTTGCACTGCCGAAACGCGAAACGGTTGCAAAGGGCGTTGTCAAAATAACGGTGCTTACGGAATTAAATAATTACTCTTTGATCAGGAGCGGGCGCCCTCGGCCACGGCAGTTTAATATGCAGCTTCAAAGAGAAACACTCCTGAACACAGATTAAATACATGCAGCCGCAAGTCATAAGCAATAGCGATTTATTAAGTGGTTTTGGCTTTTGGTAGACAGTTTTATGTGTAGTTTCAATAACTCTTAAACACGTAGAGATATTCCAAGCATAGCTGTCTTTATCGCCCGCTGGATGAGTATTTTTTTAATAGGTAATTTGTAAAGGAAACGCAATAGAACAAAAATTTAATACAATGAGATCTTGTCTCATAAGAATGAGTGATATATAAGAATACTGAGCATAAAAGCTGCGGTCGCTATGGTTTATTTCAATTATTAATATTTATAAACATCTTTTTTGAGTTTGTTACAATGCTAAATATAATGTTACAGAAAATTTATAAAATGGGTATACGATTAAACTTTTGATAACTATAAATTCATATTTGCCAGATATTTTATGAAATAGTTTCCAAGAAACAATTTAAATTATATCTGATCAACAACCAATGTTCGATATAAATACGACTGCATTATTGATGCACCTCAGTCCTACATGGACTCGAACAATGCAAAGATACCTCCCGGTATCTTAGTCAGTTATCAATATTCCTTAATTCTTTATGCTTGTTTTTTTAAATTTATACCAGCGAATTACCACTGATTGAATGGTTTGGTGGTAATGGTTTTAGGCAATTATGCGCACTGACTTTGTTGATCTTCAGTTAACTTGAAAATAATCAGATTCAGTAACGCCACATATTTGTGTCTCAAAAGTAGTTATATTCCTTACTTCAGTATTCATTCAGACTATGACTTATAACAAATGGACACTCCCCATAGATGGCCCACCTGACAGTAAATGAAAAACGCCTCTAAACAGAGCAACACTTCAGAGAAGTCACCTAAGTCATCCTTAAACTACGCGCAATCTCACGTCAGGGCAAGTAAAAAGTTTGCATAGTACTCATTTGAAGGCTCTGAACCACTTCCGGGTCATTTCAAGACGGCCAAAAGTTAGGAGGCTGCTCAACTCTTGCTTTGCTTGATCAATATTTTTGGTTTCTGATATTCAGCCTCAATAATTAAAGAAAAAAGTTGGTTGTCTGTAAAGTCGGCTTAGTAACGATAGTTGAACGTGACAACGTCGTAAGAAAATACTGATGGAATGGTTGCATTTTTCAAAAGAAAATTTTAATTTTATAAGATAGATATTATCGTTGCTATAAACAATTGACACCACATTCACTTTTCACTGCACTTCATCCTTGCCGACAAACATGTAAATGTATTATTGTATAGAAGACCGACTGTGCCTCTTTGTCGCTCGTTCCGCGCTCTCGCAAGCCTTGAATGGAACGCCTCAGAACGAGGTAACGCAGCATGCGTCATGTATTTTCGTGCGGGCAGCCGGCTCCATTGAATTATAAGACGTTCTCACGTCAAAAATATAAGTACGAAATTATTTGTTTCCCGCTGGTCGCTTTTACATTTTGCCATAACAAAAAGTGGGCAAATATCATTTGATTCACATCCAATATTACGTTTTGTGGATGAACATCATTTTAATTTACATTTCGCGAACAAACAAGCCTTGTAATATTTATTTTACTTGCTTAAATATTTAACATGCACTCCGGAAATAAATTTATTTTCGTAAGTGGGTATTATTTACTCACCGATATGCAATCTTCTTAATACATAAAACAACTCAGTTCTTAATAGATGAGATATTGGCGTGCGCTTGGTAAATTCTTAGAGTTCATCATCACATCGCTCGTATCTACTGAGCGACGCGATGGCTCGCAGTACAGAATTACCTACACTGGGTTTATTAGTGTACTACCTGCTGTATACTGTATTGCTTTTTAATGGTTAATATATGATATTGTATATATTTAAACTTATGAGATTTTAGAGTAATGTGCAGCGTCCAAATAAACTCATGTGAGTTTCAGGATGCGAAGAATAATAATTTTAGTAGTTTGTGTAATAAAAAAAATAAATAAATAAAAAAAATTCAACCATCGACATCACAGGGCACAGATCTCCTCCCACATTGATGAGCCGATGTTAAGCATCACACCAGAACAATGTTGCTTTGTGACAGAAACGAGCATGTCCTTCCCTGGATGTGCTGTCTCAAAGATCTGTACTACTAATTAAAGTACACACACACACACACACACACACACACACACACACATGCACACACACACACGAACACAACACGCAATACACATAAGTTTTAGTGGAACATTTGTACAATAAAGTGTATGTTGATTTTTGTGTTTTTTTAGTTAATTTATTTATTTACAGTGTTATCGTTAAAATCAGTTATCAAAAACGACTTTGCGGTTTGGAGCATCGAATCTCTTACTAAAGATAGGGTACCTTGCAAGAGAATAGATTAAAAAAAAAGGTTAACGTTGCACAAAGGAAAAGATCACAATGGATTAAAGGTGTCAAGATCAGCCTCAAAAGCACTTTAGAACTCGAGGCACCATCTTGAGAGCCAAGAAACTTTCGCAGTGTGAATAGGTCTATAGTTGCGAAGGTGATAGTCAAGTGGTTAAGATTTCAGCCTCCCTTTCGGGGACTGAGTTAGAACCCCGGCACACACCTCTAACTTTGTTTAATATAATTAGTTTAGAGCAATTAAATTTGCTTGATTTAATAGTAAAGAAATACCTTTATTTAATAGTAAGTATCTTTTAAATAAAGATTTCAGTTTTTTTTTACTCTTCAAGTTAGCCCTTTACTGCAATCTCACTTGGTGGTAAATGATGATGCAGTCTGTAATGGTAGCGGGCTAACTAAATAGGGAGTATGGAAGTCACAGCCCTAATCGGTTTCTACGCGACAGCGCAACGGAACACTAAATCGCTCAGCGGCACGTCTTTGCCGGTAGGGTGGTAACTAGCCACAGCATCCCACAAGACCACATTCTAAAACTATAAATTCCCAAATTTCCCCTGCCTGGAATCAAACCCGGGTCCCCTGCTAAAATTCTCAGCGCTTACCGTTGCGCCAGGGAGTTCTTCAAAATTATGCCAGTAGGAAAACTGAAAGTCGGCCAAAATACAACGATATAAAGAAGATTTTGTTCTTTTCAAATATATATATTTTGATTAACATAAACATCGTACAAAATTCCAAGATTCAGGAAAACATCCGCACTCAAATAAATCAAATTACACGATAATTTGCGTCCCAATTTGATTCCCTCGGCATTCAAATATATTTTCTGTGATATTTTACGGAATATTTAAGTAATATTATTTACATTATTTTATAGAACATGAATAAGATAACGTGTTACGTGTACACACTGAATCGCTTTATTTTTTTAACATAACACGTTTTTTAATTGTATATACATGTGTTAATGATAAATATATTGCACCACCTGCCATGCATGTCTGTAGCATTTTCTTTTAGCGCATTTGGTTGCCTGGAAGAGATCGCTTTGTAGCGATAAGGCCGCCAAATTGTACCCTTATTTTTTTAAATAGAGCGTTGAATAAAATAAACAGACCCATTATAGGATGATATCACCGGGCGACTACAGGACACGGCTCTGTCTCAGTCTTCAGTTTAATGCTTATTTTATTTTTTGAAGTTATACTTCTTTTTTACGCATTAGGGAAAAATGATGGGAGTAAATTTTTACGATGCCGTCACAAAACAACGACACCCTGGGGGGGGGGGGGTTAGTTAATTGGTTAAATTGTACAAAAATCTTAAATTTAAATATTGAGTGAAACTTGGCTGTCCAATAATGAGATAACTAGATCATGCGTTATAATAAAACTTTCAATGCATTAAATACCTTTTTTCAATTGTTAGTGTCGTTTTTTTTTACAAACGTAGAATAAGGCGTAAATTAAATTTTTGAAAAAAAATTTATCTTGTTACGCCAAAGAAGTATAACTTCTAACGCGTGTACATAAGTACACACCCGTACTTTTGTGTTATTTTTTATAATTTGACCGGAGATAATAATGATAATGCTGTGATACTTACCATTAAATAAATATATTTCTTTACTATTAAATAACTATGATTGATTTTTGTAACGGCACTAGACAGAACTTGTAATTCCAACATTTTTTTTAATGAATTTTGTTACAATCAATTGCTGGTGTGTCTTATGATTAAATAAATAAACTAAATAATAACAAATAAAGATCTCGTTGTAAGCAACTACTTGATGACGCGTCCATCTCACATCAATCTGGCTAAGAGTGTATCGATTGGGCCATCACATTGTTCTTAAAGTAGAATTAATCATCCCACAGTAAATACTTTTAAATAAAGGGCCCCGTCTCACGGGAGATCCGTAGCATTCAACGTTCATTAAAAATATTTCTTATTTAACTAGTAGTATTCAAATGTAATGCGCGTTCAAACAAAAACAAAACTAACCTCTCCGGTTTATTTCTGTTAACTGAAATCTTGACACAATTTAAACGCCACATTTATGATATGTGGAGTACTCTGGAACTAATAGTACTGTGTTTTTTTATTTTTTTTTATTGCGCTACAAGTTAGCTCTTGATTGCAATCTCACCTGGTGTTGCAGTCTAAGATGGTAGCGGGCTAAGCTGTTACGGAGTATGGCAGTTACCCATACCCAATTATATAATTGCAACATTTTATTTATTTATTATGTAATTAATAGTATTTAATAGTTTTTATTATTTTTTAGTATAATTATAATTTTGCTGCCTTTATCACTTTTATTACCTACTTTAATGGGAATAACCTGTACTTCGCTTTATTTATTTATTTCATTATTTTTATTTATATATTTAGTTTGCCGTATCGTTACTCGGGTCTCAGCTGAAAATCAGTGGCATGCGTGTACTTAGGTACAATGCATGGCAAATGCTGAGCTGTACACCCTTTCTGTCTGGTGTTACACACAGACATTGTATGTTGTATACTATCTTGTTACTTTATTATTATAAGATGTACTGTTTGTAACACTTAATATGAATAAATGTTTTTTTTTTCTTTCTTTCATTCCCCTAATCGGTTTCTACGCGATATCTTTTTTTTTTGACGGGGGAGAAATCTTCTTAAAAGATACCCGATTATCTGCAGGATAATTCAGGTTATGTGGTGATATCTACCCAATAAAACCCCCTCGGTAGCCAGCCTCAGTACATATTGGGAGCCTCCGGGATCTCCAAAGTATCACCGGTGCCTCCCTTGCACAACACTTGTAGCTCGTCCCGGGAAGAACGCGCGACATCGTACCGGAACGCTAAATCACTACCAACACAGCCTACCGACAGAGACGTGCCGCTAACACGTCTCTGTCGGTAGTCGCTGATATTTTAAGGTCTCCATACACTAGGCAATCCGTTACTTGCGATGTCGCATTACTATTACTTACCGCCTATTACTATTCATAAGATTACAGCGGTCACTTCGTTTTTATCTCCAATTGATTGAAGCCAGTTTGGCATTGTGAGTTTTGAAGCTTTTATCCGCCGCTCCGGGTTTAGGAACAAAAGCTTTAATTTTAATTTTGTCCCGTGGGTGGTTTGAGACGTGTTGACGCGGAACTCTCTGTCGGTAGGGTGGTAAATAACCACAACCGAAGCCTCCCCCACCGGAAAAAGTTAAAATTAAAACTTTAGTTACTAAGCCACAAGCGGTGGATAAAAGCTTCAAAACTAAAAATGCCAAACTGGCTTCAATCAATTGGAGATATAAACGAAGTGACCACAGTCTGTAATAAATAAATAATAATAAATATACTTACTACAACAATACACACATCGCCACTTAGCCCCAAAGTAAGCGTAGCTTGTGTTATAGGTACTAAGATGACTGATGAATATTTTTATGAATTATCTATACATAAATACTTAGAAAATACATATAAACACCCAGGAAATGAAAAACACTTACGAGTATGCTTATCACACAAACATTTTCCAGTTGTGGGAATCGAACCCACGGCCTTGGACTCAGAAAGCAGGGTCACTGCCCACTGCGTCAGTCGGCCGTCAAAAAAGTCTGTGTAATGTTATTAATAGTAATAGTAGCTATATAAAAGTAATGCTACACCGCAAGTAACGGATTGCCCAGTGTATGGAGACCTCAAAATATCAGCGACCGGTGACTTAGGGCCAGCGCACTTCCAGGACATCGGGACAAAATTAAACTTTTATTAATATGGCACCGATTCGGCGGACTCGTAAACTAACACTTGGCGGTTAAATATACATTCAGTTATTAAATAACCTTAAATCAATTAATAACAATATGATAATACAAACACACAACACCACACGTTGTGGCAAGAACCATAGACAAAGATTTTAAACTAAGATTTTCGTGGTTAAACAACATTTCTTAAAAATAGTTCAACGGGTGCATACCACGATTGAGTCCCTCGTGACCACGATCCATGCAACTGGGTCGAAATATCGGCAAATCCTAAAATATTATCGTGGTATGTATCCGTGGAACTATATTTAAGAAACCATAGACAATTTAGGTTCTAAGAGGTGCTAGTGAAAATCGATTGGTGATAATGTATGCTTGGGATTCTTCTTTGATTAGCTGTTACTGAATGATTGACGGTCGTTTGTGAAATCAAGGATTAAAGTATCTCAGTTTGCGCGCCGCCTAAACCTTGGCGGCGGTGCCACTCTCGAGTCACTGTCAATCGAAAGATCGATCGGAACACAAATCACCGATAGCTCGCACTAATAATGCGTTTAACTGCGCCGCTCTATCGGTAATAGGAACATAGCTTGGCAGTTCACGATAAGAGACGATTTCAAACCGATTTGGTTACGAATATCCTATAACTTCTAACTGTATAAGATTTGCTTAGCAATCGATCGATAAATCTTATAATACGCAATACCTAAATAAGTAAATAGTTGAATTCTGTACATCGGCTATAAATTTTCAACTTTTATTTATTGGTTTTATTTGTGTAGTAGCGTTTACTGCACAAATATCTGTTTTATTTGTGTAGTAGCGTTTACTGCGTTCGCGTTTTGTAATATTTTTACGAATAGTTTGGGTAGTGTGCTCAGGATCTATTCGATCTCGTCCCCTCCTCACCATTCTACCATCACGCTGCAAGGCACCGGACGGGTTTTCACCCCTAGGTTGTCAATATCCCAAAAACTCGCACGAAGCGATTTGCATCTTCTTTTCTTATACGCATGACTGGGTATTGGATATTGGATACTTAACAATTATTCATTGTAAAGTCAACATCTCCTGAGGATGCTCTGGTTTCGGAGCGAAACGTGCGTAGAGGGTATATTGCCGAAGATCTGTTTGGTGTGGAGTATAAGGATTGAAGAAATTATAAATTAAACCACACAGATTGTCCTGCTTTTCGCGGAGTATAGAAAATTAAGCTTAATTTTGATAATATACGCATGATTGGGGTTTGGAAAACGCTTCCGAGTTATGTATTTCCTAATTCTTACAACCTGGGTATCTTTAAAACAAGAGTGAATAGGCATCTTCATCTTCTAGGCAAGCGCGTCCCATCTTAGGCCACACTTCAAGTGCGATTGTGGTCAAGCGCACTTTAATTTTGACATTGAGGTACTATGTACGCCCGAAGTAACTAATGATTAAACTATGTAATGAATATTTAACTAATATATACACTTAATAAAGATCAAACAACTTTGTATATTACAACTAAAGGCGTGGCCTAACCGCGACATCCATCCTGCGTTCAAGATTGCGTCCAGTGTACGCAATTTAACGCCGCTATGGACGCAGGTTGAACGCGGCAGTGCGGCCCTCGCTTAAATAATAACTATTATAGTTAAAAAAAAATCCCGTTTGTTTTCCTTGGATAAATTGTAGCCTATGTTACTCTTAAAGGAGTGATAGCCTAGAATGTAAGGTACAGGAATGTAAGGCACACCGTGGAGACTGTTATTCTGCTGACTCTGCGAGACATCACGATGAAATTTAGAAGGAAGAAAAATAAGAATCGGTTTAGTTTTAATTTATTTGTTCTTTTTTATTTATTTTTTTGATTTTTTCACTTTTGTTTTATTTATTAATAATCATATACTTTTATATATTTTGAAATTGATTTTACGTTGTGATTATACTTAGTTTTTTTTTATATACTTATTTAATACTATAATTGTACGCCCGGCTGTGGGTATGGGTATACTGTTTTGAATACTTTTCTAGGCCTTGTTAACTGCCTTTCTATGTTTAAACAGTGAACACTAAAATTCTATTCTGTTCTATTCTATTGTATACTTGCTTTAAACGGCGAAGGAAAACATCGTGAGGAAACCTGCATGCCTGAGAGTTCTCCATAATGTTCTCAAAGGCGTGTGAAGTCTACTAATCCCCACTTGAACAGCTCTACTCTACGGTTTTTTTAACTAACTCTTTGGCAAAAATCAAATTGATAGTAAGCTGAGGGCGTAATGGAAGGACGAACAAACAAAAAAAACAATCTTTCGCATACTATATAATATTAGTAAGGATTTACATCAGCAAGTTTTCGCCCTGAATTAAGACTTTGATGAGGAAAACAAAGAAAATTATTTATTTATTTCTCTAAAAGAGATCTTTGGACAGACGAAAAAAAGTTTGGCCTAATTATTTGGCCGATTGTTGCGAAGTCCATTTCCAGGGTGCAAGCTATATATATATATATATATATATATATGCCAAACATGTATATATATATATATGCCAAATATCAAAATCGTTGCAATGGTTGAGCTGAACAAAGTTTACAAGCAACAATACACATACGCCATCTAGCCCTAAAGGAATCGAACCCAGCATTAACTCGCAAATAGCCACTGCGCCAATCGGCCGTCAAAGTATTCACCAAATTCAAGTTGAAATTACATTATCTAAATGATAATCGCAGTAATCTGGGAATGATTAATGGGTGTTCCAGTTTACTAGATCCCCAAAGTGTTGTAAATCTCCATTGCTGGACAGCTGCCAAGCTAAGCCCCGTGTATTAGAGTATTTAGCACTGGGACAGTTACCACGCTATACACATCTATACTAATATTATGAAGAGGAAAGTTTTTTGTTTGTTTGTACCGAATCGTTCCGAAATTAGCGAAGAAATTTATGCCAGTTCTTCACCAAAAGAAAGTTAAACTATCATAAAGAAAATTGCAGTAATGTAACCCAAAGTAGCAAAATTCATCATATCAACCGATAGACGTCCACTGCTGGACATAGGTCTTTTGAACGTAATTCTAAATTACACGGCGTTTTGCTGCTTGTGTCCAGCCGCTCCCCGCGACGCGCTTGATATCGTCTATCCACTCCGTTGGGGATCGGCCATTCTAGCACGTTGAGACCCCAACGTCCGTCCGCAAAATTATATCTATAAAATTCTTTACGTGCGTTGTGAAAACTATTGAAGATTGAATTCAGCTGCACTCAGGTTTAATTATTAAACACCCGGCTAAGTTTGTTGTGGGTTTCTTCTTAGACCAGGACGCGTTTGGAACCCTCGTAGCTTTAGTTTTAAGTTTACGAATGTGGTTATCGCCATCATCTCACTACCGTGTAATTCTTATGTACGCATCAAAAGTGCCACCTATGGGCCGGGCCTACTTGAATAAAGATATTTTTGACTTTGACTTTGACTTTTGACTTTATTCTGTAGTGAAATGTGTTTGAAATGTGAAAATAAGCGCGTCGTAGGTAGCCGCTGCATACGAGCGGCACAAAACCGTGGAATTTGGAACTCCCTACAAAGACCTATGTCCAGCAGTGGACGTCTATCGGTTGATATGATGATGATCGTGGAGAATTATCATCGCCATCATCATCGTGTTTGAATTAAATTATAAACTAGCTGACCCGTGCATCTTCGTCTGCACCAAATCGGTTATTACCGGAAAACACGAATAAAATGACATTTTCTAAAAATGAATCCTAGCTAGATCGATTTATCGCCCCCGAAACCCCCTGTATACTGAATTTCATGAAAATCGTTGGAGCCGATTCTTAGATTTCAATTTTAAAGATATAAGATAAGATAAATAAAACGAGAAAATAATAGTTTATGTTCTTTCAACCACGTTTAGCTCTACTCATGCTGAGTAGAGCTAAAAGTTAATAAGACTTTCATGTATTTCGGAAGGGACTTGCGCAACCAATATTCCATCGCCCCAGCACCAATTTAACACCTGCAATCTAGTTACTGTAATGCTACGAGTACATTACCGGCTCTCCCCTCCCCCCCACCGCACCAGACGCCTAATAACGTTATCGTACGCCGAGGTAGCAAAATTGCCACTCTGGTAATGAGTATATTAATTTAATTTAGCCCAGTACATATATCCGTGCTTCATTACTTTGATAACGGGATGGCCATCTTTTGACGGGTTACGCGGATATTCTCAAGTTTTACAGGCACTTTTTTTAAGGATTATCAGTCGGGTTATGAATGAATGAATACACTTTTATTGTACACCACAGAGAAAATTTACAGAGATACAAATACAACAGCACAATAAGGTAGAACGTACAATTTGGCGGCCTTATCGCTAAATAGCGATCTCTTCCAGGCAACCAAAGGCATACAAGAAAATGTTATAAGAAATAAGTAGGTGGTACAACAAACAAAATTAAATATTAGGACTTAAAACTAAATTAACATAAAAAAAAACATAAAACATAGTATATACTAAACATAACATATTAAAGATATGTACAAAAATATAAAAAATATTCCATACATATATACAAACATATATACAAACATATAAACATACAAATACGCTACTATAAATACTTAATTAAAAAATAAAATAAAAAAAATATATAAAATAAAAAAAATAATAAAATAAAAGAACCCTCAAAAATATGTAGAAAACGAAATAAACAAAAATGAATCAACATCAAAAACAGTGATCATTATTACGATTTCTGTCTCTGTCAACAAATGTCTTTCCGTTTCCGGTTTCTGAAAAGAACCGGTAAGATGCGTTATGTCAGCCTGAAACTCAGTTTAAGCAATATGCCAGAAAAACTCTGTCAACAAATGTCTTTCCGTTTCCGGTTTCTGAAAAGAACCGGTAAGATGCGTTATGTCAGCCTGAAACTCAGTTTAAGCAAAATGCCCAGAAATTGCATTTACATTAGTTAGCACGGCAGAATTCTTTTTTTGAACTAAATAAAAAGTTATACCGCAAATGCCTGTTATGAGTCAACATCTTCATCGTATTTACCCATTACTCAACTGCAGGACTCGGGTCTGGTTGGGCCTGATCCCATAATGAGAAGGGTGTAGGTCGTAGTTCACTATTCCTACCCAGTGCGGATTAGTGGACTCCACACGCCTTTGAGAAAATTATGGAGAACTCTCAGGCATGCAAGGTTTTATCACAATGTTTTTAAGCAAGTGATATTTTAATTTCTTAAAACGCACATATTACTTAGAAAAGTTAGAGGTGCGTGCTGGGATTCGAACTCGGACCCCCGAAAGTGTAACCAAAGAATTGTGGGCCGGTAACGGGTTGATATGATGATAATAATAACTGTCAAGAGTTAAACTTACATATAATTGTCTTCCTTATATATTTGGTGCCTATCGTCATTAATTAATTTATTTATATTTATTAGGACTACCAACAAAATTACATGTATTATAGTTATGAATAAAGCTAGCCTTAGGTTACTAATGACACATAATTTCACTTATAGGTAGTCACAGCATGCACTGGTTAGTATGTACGATAACTCAATTTTATACAAGCATTATTAAAAGATATGTATATTTATAATAATAAAATTTAGACAGAAAGCTTCATAAGTGCCTGTGATAGGCCTACATGAATAAAGAAATTTTGAACTTACATTACCAATGTTAGTATTTAAGGAACTTAGAAAACAAAGTTGGGGGCAATCGTTTTTAAAGACCTCCCTGGCGCAGCGCTGAGGTGCCGGTTTCGATTTCCGGCAGGGGCAATTTGGGAATTTATGATATCTGAATTTTGGGAGGCTTTAACCGTGGCTAGTTTATTGTTGTTTATCGTTATTAGGTACACAAAACAGGTAATAACTAAAAGTAGATCTAAATATAAGTAATGACAAGTTTTGTTCTAAGCTACAACCCAAAGTATGTGTACACAACTTGGAATTAAATTAAACAAAAAGTAAAGATAAAATTAAAGTTGAAACAAAAAAGAAACACTTAAAAAATAATATATATATGATTTCCCTAAAGATTATGTGGAATAGTGCTTAATAATTTGATTTTTAAAGATATTTATCCTTTCGTTAAAAATGTTAATATTACGATTACTTGACGTGCCGCTCAGCGATTTAGAGTTCCGGTGCGAGATGTCATCTAGAATTTGAAAACGATATGACATGAAACAAATGGGGTTTGACTACCATACACCCTAGCAGGTTAGCCCGATGGTATCTTAGACTACATCATCACTAAACACCGGGTGAGATTGCAGTCAAGAGCTAACTTGTAATGAAATAAAAAAATTCGTTCATCAACCTACATCGGCTATGGAAGCCTATTTTGCAAAAAAGGATTAGGTTAGCGTTGTTTTCGTTGAGCCTAAAATAGCTCTTAGCGCGTCCGATCTCAGACTGCGTCATCATTTACCCAAGAACAACACTAGCGTTGGCTTGTTAACGCCCGCTAGGTGTTAGGTTTATTTATGGACTGGCGAGTGCAAAAGTGTTATTTCGACTGGTATTTGTGAGCGGTGATAGCCTGGCATAGTGGATAAGGCATCGGCATCTTTCGGGGGGACCGAGTTCGAACTCCGAAATGTTACAGGTGCGCAATTCGGAGTTTATAACTCATCATCATCACATACTTATTACCAGCCCACTACAGGGTACGGGTCTCCTGTTAAGATGAGAAGGGTTTTAGACCGTAGGCTACTTCACACGCCGTTGAGAACATTATAGAGAACTCTCAGGCATGCAGGTTTCCTCACGATATTTACATTGCTTAAATTAAAACACGCATAACCCCTTAACGGCCGAAGCCTTACCCACTATTATATATTTCTATATCACGAAGACCGTTCTTCTTTGGATGTTAAATGTTACTTAGAAGAACTGTATCATCATCATTATAAAAACATTACCGACCCACTGTAGTAGTCCACGCTGGCCGAGTGTGGTTTCGAGAATAAATATTGTCTATGAGACTCTTCGGCCCGTCAGCTATCTCTAACCGAAAAGCACGTTGAACCGTTGTTCTATTGCCACATGAAGCAGGATAAACAAACCAACAAATATATTTACGAATTAATACTGTTAGTTCCTACAAATTTAAATGGGAACCTGATGTTAAAACAATATCATATACCTACTATGAAAATGAGCTTTAAATTCTGCAAAGTATTCTTGGATATTAAACAATATTCATCCACCTACCAATATCATTATTTTGCCATATTAACGTGTTATATCATTTTAATTTTAGAACAAAATGTTGCCAAACCATTAGTAAAGAGACATAAAAATAATACAACTTATAAAAATCTTAACGCTTGATAAATTAAAGATACGTCAAAAAATACATAAAAATAAAACAGGCTGCAGCTTAGTACATTAAAGTATCACTAGACGCTTGTCGTGTCGCCTGTACTCGCAAAGGTGAACATTTATGTGATCGTTAAACGTAGGACGGGAAATTAGAAATAGACTAGGAATGCGCCTGCGCAGCTAGGCTTGCTATAAAAAGTATCTACTACTTATTTGTTCAGCAGGTTTAACTTATTAACTTCCAAAAAGTCCGGGCCTTTCAAACCATAATTTGGGGGCAAATCCTAACAATTACTGGATTTATTATTATTATTTTTTCTTTTGAAGAAGATTGACTAAAGCAGGGCTTTCGTTTCTTACATCATATTGTGTCTTAACTATTTCTTTAATCGTAGAAGTTTTTTGCTATTTAATTCTGATAAACGTAGATATATTAATATACTAGTCTGAACCGAATAGGAATGAAAAGATATATTATAGCGTTAATTTCAGAAACAAAATTGAAACCTACATATTTTTATCATATCACTATGGCTCATAATAAAAATCCAATTTTTTTGTTTGTTTTTGTTGTTTTTTTTTTCGTTAACACGTACCAGGGGGAAAATAGTTTTTCGGTATCTATTTTAAACTTTGGCACTTCTCGTTGCGGCTGTACGCATTGGCAGGTGATCGTTTACTGGCTCGTTAAATCGTGTGGCGATTTAAATAGAATAGGGATGCGCCGGCGCAGGCAGGACGCTCGTAGTCGTTTGTTGCCTACATTATGGGAGAGCTTTCCTAAACAATTAGCTTGCATTTTGAATGGCTTTAAAGCTGACTTGTCACAAGAGATTTGTGACGACGCTTAGGTACCATATCACATCAATATGAATAAATAAATAAATATACACCCATCGCCATCAAGGCCCAAAAGCGGTGGCGTGCATAGAGGGTATGCAGATGATATGAAATGAAGAAAATCCTCCAGTACGAGTTTTTAAAAACCTAAGATATGCATGGTAGGAGTTATAAAAATCCTACCCTTAAGCATTTATAACTCGTACTGGAGATGTTCTTCACTTTATATCATCTGCATACTCTGTGCATACCCTCTGTGCACGCCACTGCCAAAAAGATTGATGAATATTTGTGAGGTACTGTATTTCCTGAGGTACTGAGATGACTGATGAATATTTTTATGAATAATATACATAAATCCTTCTAATATACATATAAATAAATAAATATACAACGACAATACACACATCGCCATCTAGTCCCAAAGTAAGCGTAGCTTGTGTTATGGGCACTAAGAAAACTGATAAATAATTTTTATGAATAATATACATAAATACTTATAATATACATATAAGCATCCAGTTTTGGGAATCGAACCCACGGCCTAGGACTCAGAAAGCAGGGTCGCTGCCCACTGCGCCAGTCGGCCGTCAATATTTTTATTGTTACTTATTATTATTGTTTTGTTATTTAAATTTATCTCTTTATATTTTATTAACTGGGTTTATACCTTTCAATAAAGATTTTATACTTTTATTAGTGTTTTTACTTGGAGGAATTATCAATTTTATAAATTTAAAATGCATATACAAATTTGACAGGATTTGAACCTGCGACTCTCTCGCAATCGCGGCCTGAGCACTCTGAAGTGTTGCTCTATATATAAGCGTTGGTTTGCCACTAAGCATCAGAAGTGTCATCTGGTCCGTGAATCTTAACTTCCTTACTTCCTTCCTTATGAATGCGAAGGTGAGTTTATTTGTTGTTTGTCCCTTCTGCATGCCATAACTACTCAACCAATGATCTTGATTTTTGGAATAGAGTTAGTTGAAAGGACGGAGAGTAAACTAAGCTACTTTTAATTCCAAGAAAACAAGCGGAAAACAATTGTGATGATCTCGGGCTACAGCTAGTTATTATTTAAAAAAAAAACCCTGTAGGTCATACGAGTAAGGTTGATATTTGCATGAAAGTGTGGGTGATATGTTACACAGATGAACATACATAAATAGAAACGACCCAAAATCATAACCTTTCTCTTTCTTTTACCGTATTTATTTTTAAATTCATAACGCGGATAAAGCTCACAATTACAAATCACTCCGACCATATTTGTCCGCGTCACCAATTTCTCAACGTTGTCACAAAAACTGCGATAAATATTATTATCTGGAATCAATCGATTTGCTACAAGACCGGCTCCCGAGGCATAGTCATAGAGCTGGCGGATATTTGGGCGATCATTATCTCATCAATTATTTTATAAGAAGCGGTGATATTCTAGTGGTTAGGACTTAATCCTGTCTCTGGGGGGACAGAGTTCCTTCCCCAGCACGCACTTCTATTTGATATTTATACTTAAGCAATAAAAATATCACTTAAATAAATATACTACGACAATACACACATCACCATCTAGCCCCAAAGTAAGCGTAGCTTGTGTTATGGGTGCTAAGATAGCTGATGAATATTTTTATGAATATAATACACATGAATACTTATAATATACAGATAGAGGGCCCGCCTCTATTATTTTCATCTAAAATTACGAATTTCGAATTTTCCCGCCTCTCATTTTTTTTTTTAGCTGGTAATGGTTGATAATGATGAATATGATATATAACTATATAAGCTGGTTCCAACGTCTCGGTTCTTAAGAATACTACGGGATCCATTATGGCCGATTGGCGCAGTTTGCAGCGACCCTGCTTTCTGAGCCCAAGGCCGTGGGTTCGATTCCCACTACTGAAAAATGTTTGTGTGATGAGCATGAATGTTTTTCAGTGTCTGGGTGTTTATATGTATATTCTAAGTATTTATGTATATTATTCATAAAAATATTCATCAGTCATCTTAGTTCCCATAACACAAGCTACGCTTACTTTGGGGCTAGGTGGCGATGTGTGTATTGTCGTAGTATATTTATTTATTTATTTATTAGCTTCCCCAGGATTTAAAGTATTTTCAATGTCTACGTAATAATTTGGTGAGATCAGTTGTACTGTGGAGCCATGCATAAGATTAATTTGTCCCCCAGGATCGTGTCCGGGTAATTTTACACAGTAAAAGTAATGGGATTATTGACGTGTGTATTTAGCACCACGAGAAATTATTAGGTTTGGGTATTCCGTTAAAAATATTCGCAGTGTCAGGTAGTAGTCCGGAAAATAGCACTGTTCTTCAGGTACTACATTAGGCTTATTAGTTGGGTTTTTAACATTAATATGGGTAAATGTTCGCTAAAGCCCGTCAACCCTCATGGTAGAAGTATGGTGGGCTTAAGATCAATTTATTCTGCCAGAGAGCAGATCTGTACATTCTGAGCATTCTGGCTACTGGTGCAACTTTTCTAATAATCACTGCCACTGGCTCCTGTACTATCTGTCTCGTTCACTCTATTTGGAGTGAGTCGTGAACGGTTTTCCTAATGAGCGAAATAAATTATCAATCAATCACTTGATATATGGTGAAAACATAAATCTTGCTGCTACGTGAACCGGATTTCCTGTTTTGGAAGCCCTATAAAAATGTTATTGCTTTGTGAATTCGATCGAATACATTTTTAAGCAATAGAAAGTACTTTCATATATTATTATGAAAGTTAAGCTTAATTTGCTCTTAATCTGCTATACTTCGCGAAAAGCAAGAGAATCTGTATGGTGTTATTTATAATTTCTTCAATCCTTATACTCTACACCAAACAGATCTTCGGCAATGTACCCTCTACGCACGTTTCGGTACGACACGACGACAGGAGACGTTGACTTTACAATGAATAATTGTTAACTAAACAATTATTCATTGTAATCGTGCGTATATCGTGCGTATAGACTATGTTCTGTGCCTACGGCACCCTGTACACCCGTTTACGGCGGCGCCATCCACGGGCTCGCGGCATTGAGGAGTCGCAGAACTCAGTGAGGTCTATACGCAACCATTCCACCTGTTCTCCTACACAAGTGTCTATGTCAGTTCTAGGAGAGGCCCACCGCCTAAGGCCTCTCTGACTAACTCCCGGTACATTTGGGAGAGAAACCAACGAGGGAAACGATTTGGACCCTGGGGAGGTGCCATCACGACAGCTGGGGATGTTGAGGCCTCAAATCGGATATAACTATAATCTGACAGGTTCTCCACCCTCCAGTTGGCAACTCTGTCGGCAACCGAAGGGGAGACAGGTCCACTATGGAACCAATAGTTATCACATAAGACTTGGTGAAACGTTTTTGTTATATAGACATCAGTAGGCACTCGATTTAAGCGATGCCTTTATTTAGTGAAAACAAACAGAGTCTCAACCGATCGGTTGTAGGAGGGCCGGGCTAAGGCGCCTTACTCACAGCGCCCACCACCACACCAGGACGATTGCCAAACACTTTGATAGTGAGAGCTTTTACAGATTACCCCTCCCCCGTTACTAAATAACATACCCCCTGCATATTGGCCATCGCTTAATAGATAAAGACCCCTAACTGTAGTATATATGTGGGTAATTTGATAATGAATGTTAATCTTAAAACGAATTGTGTGC
This sequence comes from Pararge aegeria, assembly GCF_905163445.1. NCBI lineage: Eukaryota > Metazoa > Arthropoda > Insecta > Lepidoptera > Nymphalidae > Pararge > Pararge aegeria. The sequence continues at coordinate 16,615,344 of NC_053195.1, forward strand.
AATTAGCCAGTTTAAAATAAACGATTGCACGGACTACACGTTGTTATTTCCCAAGTATATTACAGTGACACTGTAATATACTTGAACTATTTGTTGACTAGTTTCTAGTGTCGGAATAGTCTTTTTTTTTCCAAACAAGAGGAAGATCTGTAATTCCAAAAACCTAAAGGCAAAATGTTTATTGCATGAACTTCATCACAATCAGGCAGTGTATTGTGGCGTAACAAATGCTACACTTAACCCAAATTATCGTGGATCCAATCGGACGTTATCTTTTCTACCGTTATTTCGATTTGTTTCCGGTTATTTCACGTTATTTAACGTCAGTTCCCATAAAAACGATTCGTTTAACACTTTTGATTTTTTGGTTATTTTGTGTGCACCTATATTGGGAACTTTGTGAATGCACTGCTTTTTACGAGCCATTGCGTATTTAACTTGCTGCGATTTTTTTTCCGGATTTGGAATCAGCGACTGTACTGAAATTTGGCTGTGAAACTTCAAAGTCAAAGTCAAATATTTCTTTATTCAAATACGCACATAGATGGCACTTTTGATGCGTAGGTACATTACATGTAAAATATGACATAGAAGTGAGTTGATGGCGATAACTAAATTCGTCAACTTAAAACTAAAGGTTTCCAAACGCGCCCTGGTCTAAGTTGAAGCCCACAACAAACTTAGTCGGTTGTTTTTTTTTTGTTATCACCATCTCACATCGTCATTTAAAACTATTAACTTCGTTGAAGCTACAGAAATAGCTTACCTAGGTGGGCAGGACCTTAGAAATATATATAACAAGGCAATGGAAATGTAATGTAGGTGCACGTCACCTTGTCGCCACGAACGAGACTCAGAGCACTCGAATTAGAGCAAAGCTTATTTAATTATATTGTAATGTTAAAGTATCATTTAAAATTTGAATTTTAAAGAAGATATTTCTTAGAAGAGATTATTTTTTTTATTTGTTTTTCGTACTGAGAAGATGAGTGAATCTAATAAAGAAATTCGATACATTTTAAAATTTTACTACAAAAAAGATAAAAATGCAACGCAAGCCGTGAAAAAAATTTGCGATGTTTATGGACCTAGTGCAGCGTCTGCGAGAGTAGCACTAATTTGGTTTAAGCGTTTTCAATCCGGCAATTTTGATGTCAAAGATGCTCTGGTCGCCCTATTACGGATAAAATGGATGCCATTTTTGAAAAAGTGGTGTAAGTTGGTTAATGTTAGTGGAGTTATAGTTAGCAAATTGGTTGACTTATAACTAATAACAGGTTTCCATCACCAGGATAAGTTTTATAAACAAGGGTGCCTGGTAGAACCCAGAAAAAAATCAGCAAACTATGTTTTTTCTATTTTTTATTCAGTAAACTAAAAATTAAGTTTAGCAACAGTTTATCTAATAGGTTGAGACATATTCCACTACCAGTTAGCCCTTGACTGCAATCTCACGAGGTAAGTGATGATGCAGTTAGTGAGAAATATAATTTTCAAAATTGCTTCTGCCAGGAATCCACAGCGCTGACCGTTGCGCCAAGGACTTGTTGACTTAACAACAAGACAATTCTGTCCAATAAATCCCACCAAGTTATAAACCGCTTAAAAACTGTAAAAACGCGTACAAAGTAACTGGCAATAGCTAGTATCCCAGTAACATTTACTTAACGTTACTTAAACCGCATTACGTCTGATTTATTTGATTTCTTACGGAACTCCAAACCTGTAATCTTATAAGAACACACGTCGAGGCAATCCATCTTGATATCAAAACACATTAGCTTTTATTATCCGTTACATCTCGCGTCTTTGTCTAGCTGGATGATGCTGTATCTATCTGTCCCTGTCTAAATCATGCTGTAGGGCAAGCAATAATTCTGACACTTTCTCCGATGACCTCCGGGTCAATAGATACAATGCCCGGATTCAGATATCTTTATAATGTTTGTATTCCATAGTATTAAGCTGTACTTTTAAGAGAATAAAAAAAGGTTACGGATAAAAATAGGCATGATGAATAATTTTGAAAAGCAATGAATAATTTTCTCTACGATGTTCGGAAGCGTCTTCTATATCCAAAAAAACAACTGATGTTTATCGAAATTAAAGGTTTACGAAACGAAATGAGACAATGTGAGATGTTAATAACAAAAAAGAAACACCCGGCTAAGGTTGTTGTGTACTTCTTCTTAGACCAGGACGCGTTTGGAACCCTCGTAGCTTTAGTTTTAAGTTTACGAATATGGTTATCGCCATCATCTCACTACCGTGTAATTGCCGTGTAATGTACGCATCAAAAGTGGCACCTATACCAAAAATATCTTTATTCAAGTAGACCCTACTTGAATAAAGATATTTTTGACTTTGACTTTGAAAATGATATACTCTCCCATATATGTAAAAAACCCCACACGTGACACGTATCTTGGGGTTCAAATTTAAAATTCCTAAAATTGGTAAATCGGACTAAGGGTAAGTGGCCTGTCAAATTCTAATGTCAATAATTTTTTTTATCTACTACAAGTTAGCCCTCGACTGCAATCTTATCTGGTGCTAAGTGATGATGGAGTCTAAGATGGTTATGAGTGAGTATGAGTTCTACTACTACCTTGGTTTCTACGCGACATCGCACCGAAACATTAAATCGCTTATCGGCACGTCTTTGTCGGTAGGGTGCTAGCCACGGCCAAAGCCGAAAGAAAATTCAGAAATTATAACTTCCCCAAATGCCGGGAATCAAACCCGGGACCTCCTACTGAAATTAACCGTTGCGCCAGGGAGGTCCTCAAAAAGTCGTATAAAAGGCGAAATACTTAATTAAAAGTACATTAATCTATGTACTTAATTAAAAGTAAATCATGTTATCTATCTATATATATAAAAGAGAAAGTGTGTGGGTATGTTCCGTATAGGCTCCGAAAAGGCTGGACCGATTTCAATGAAACTTTCAGGGAATTGACCTGGCGAGTAATCCCGTAAAGTTTGGTGACGATCGGAGCACTCCTATTTTTGAACTGTCAAACTGTCAAATACAGCTTTTATTTACTATTATGATACATATTCTATTGTTGGGTGTACATTGGTGTAGATAACGATCTTCACCCGCTCGGGAAGAGAATAGAAGAGAATGAATACGGAGAGATATAAATGATTTAATATATTATGAGACTTAAATTAAAAATTTAATGATTGTTTAAATAAAATAAAGCAAATTCTAGCTCGGCGAAGTGGGCTGGATACGCTAGTTTACAATATTAATCGACATTTAAAGCATCGAGAAAACTTACAAAGTTTACAAGGGGTACGTTTCGTCCCAATGTTTGGCGAATGCAGTTAGTCCTACGCCAATAAGAAGCTTTAAGATAAATCCTTTATTTGACATTTACTCGATGGGGTGGTTTTTAATTAAAAAACCTTTGGAAGCTAGGGGAGATATTGAACAATCGTCCTTTATTGCTGTATAAGGAACTATAAATCGCAAAATATTAGACTTCATTTCGAGTCTTTCAATTGAAAACGTAGATATTTTGTTAGTTTCAAATTCAAAATTCCAATTTCATCATTTCGAGTAGGCCTAATTTAAGCATTTTCGAAACGTCAAGTCTGTCTGTTTGTAGTGACTCTACCACCGGTTTGGAAGGCAGATTCTACCGAGTAGAAGCCAGCAAGAAACTCAGTTTATTCCCCATGTTCCATGAAATGCTAAGACTTGTAATAAGACTTATAGTGTATCATTATCATATCAACCAATCACCGGCCCCCTACAGGGCACGGGTCTCCTCCCACATGGGAGGAGTAAGGGTTAAGGCCGTAGTCCACCACGCTAGCCCAGTGCGGATTGGTGGACTCACACACACCTTTGAGAACGTGATGTAGAACTCAAGCAAGTGATATTTTAATTAATTAAAACGCACATAGCTTAGCAAAAGTTGGAGGTGTGTGCTGGGATTCGAACTCGGTCCCCCCGTAAGTGACCAGCGGCAACCTGCGGTGCAACAATGCTTCAGAACATTATGCAAAAAAGAGTAAAGGACGAATGGGATCGGCAAAAGGCAGACGAAGCCTGAGCAGACAGCCCCCTTTCTGAAGTCATGCGTATTGCGGTTCCGGGAAGGACGGTCGGGGTATGTAGGTTTTAGTCCGTAGGTCGCGGAGTGTTGTACTCTCAGCGCAGTCGGGCATGTTAAGAGGTATTAACTGACCTATTGACATCCATGAAGATTTCCTCCTACAGTAAAATAAAAAAAAAAAAAAAAACCTGCGACGCGCTTAATGTCATCTGTCCACCTCGTTGGGGGTCGACGAACTCTGCGCTTACCAGTGCTGCCATTCCAGCATCTTGGGACCCCAACGTATAAAAGCGTAGTGTATAGTCTTATTTAATAGTGGCAAATGATGGTTAAGTAAACAGAGAAATACTTCGAAGGACAGACAAAGAACGCGTACTAGAAAGTGGCCCCTTATGCCCCAAACTTGAGGCGTAAGTCTGAAGCCTCATGTGCTTGTAACTACACCAGCAACCGCGTCTTTTGGAACACAGCAATGCTGCTTGACGGCAGAAATAAAAATGGCAGTTGTCCTTCCCCGGACGAGCTTTATCACAAAAAGCTCTACTTATGATCCGGAATTACCGATGGCTCAGAATGATTAATATCAATGAAACAATAAATAATATACTATGACACGTGGAACGTGGACACTGACATCGAGGCTGATAAACAAACTTCAAGTCGCTCAGCGTGCTATGGAAAGAGCTATGCTTGGTAGTTCTCTGAGAGATAAGATCCGTAATTCGCCAGAGAACTAAAGTAACTGACATAGCCTTTCGTGCTAGCATACTAAAGTGACAGTCACGGTCACGTTTGTCGATGGACGTTGAAGTCGAAAGGTTCTGGAGTGAAGACCGCGTGTCGGTAAACGGAGTGTCGGACGCCCCCCGACTAGATGGAGCGACGACCTTCGAGGCAGGCATCGACTGGATGAGGAAAGCCGAAAATAGGAAAAGTTGGCGCTGCTTGAAAGAGGCCTATGTCCAGCAGTGGACGCAAATTGGCTGATGATGATGAATACACGCCCCTTTTGCCCCAAAGTAAGTGTTACTTGCGTTATGGTTACTAGAAGGACTGATGAATATTTTTATGAATAATATACATAAATACTTATAAAATACAGATAAACACCCGGACACTGATAAACATTCATGTTCATCACACAAACATTATCCAGTTGTGGGATTCGAACCCACGGCCTTGGACTCAAAAGCAGGGTCGCTGCCCACTGCGCCAGTCGTTCGTCAATAAAGATGCAATGGTACATTATCAATGAAACAACACATTCACGAGCCAAAATGCGTGTGGCCATTCAGAAATAACTCCTCTGTCGTAAAACGCCTAATTGAGTTCGCCCCATAAAGCTATAACAGCAGCTCAAACTGTTACGCGGTTTTTCTTCGGAACACCGTGATACATTCAGTAGTCTTTTTGATCTTTACGAGGTAGCTTCCGAAATTTCAAGTCGGACGGGCTATCGGGTAACTTCGTGACTCGTTCATTTGTTTAGCTGGAGTAAGGAAATTGCCAATGTCCACTCTAGCGCCTCTCAGACCACGTTAAGCCACCGTTCCTGGATATCATCACCCACTTCTCAGAATAAAACTTTAAAATTGTGGCGCCTCAGTATGTAGAGCAAACCGCCTTTGCACGCCTGAATGCTTTAGTTTCTACTGTGTATGTGTTTCGATCAATCAATAAAAAATACTTTATTGCACACAAGAACAAAACAAAAATAAATAAAAGAGAACAAAGCTACAAGTCTTTAAAATTTTTGTAACAAAGGCGGCCTTATCACTTATAGTGATTCCTTCCAGGCAACTATTATGAGGAATTGACCCGCATATGAATCCTAATAGCGGTGCGCAAAGCTCTAACAATAAACATACATATTCATAATTAAAATGAATTAATTTTGTGTTTCATGAACTTTAAAAATTTGAAATGCATATAAAAACTTTCGGAACACACAGGTTGCGAACCTGCGACTCTCTGGCAATTGCGGCCTGAGCGGTTTAACCACTAAGCTACGGCTTTCTTACCGCCGACGACGAAATTAGTAGATAACACACACAAACACTAATAAAAATTATAAAATTGTGTTTCATTAGTTTGTATAAAAAGTGTGTGTGCTATAAAATATTTAAACAAACCTTGCATTCTGAGCGTTACATGACCGCATTTTATTACAGAACGTTGCGAAGTAAAACGCGAAAAACGTCTAAAAGCAGATATAGAAAATTTTTACTTTAAAATATTTAATCAATTGAAGTCATGACTTCAATGAACTATGCTTTTAACTACGTAAGTTGTTTATACTTATATCAACTATGTTGTTTAAAATGCTGCCCGTATATTATTTATAAATTTTAAATTAATTAAAACAAGAAGTTCTTTCTTCACCCTGTATAAGTAACTAATTAAAATCAAATTTGAATTAGCTGTTGATCCGTAAACTCTTAATGAGTTCACGTAATGAAGCTATAACTGCAGCTGAAACTGTTTCGCGGTTTTTCTCCGTACGCTCTGATCTTTCACATTAACTAATTACACAGAAACTCTGTGCGATAGAAGGCAGATGTGTGTCAGAGTCAAAAGAGTTGTATCTGAATAATGTAATACTAAGTAATGAGATGAAATGGCGTCACGCTGAGAGCGTGAGAGCATTTTTGTGGGGTTATAATTAAAGTTTGACTTTGCAATTTTTCGTTGTAAAGCCAACATTTCAGTATTCTCAGTCATGCGTAGAGAGCACGTTCCAGATATGTGTATAAACAAGCTTATAAAAAAATACATTTTTAGAAAATTATAAGTTAAATTTTACTGATCTTCTTTTAATGGCACATTGTAGCTAACTAAGAATTTAATCAGGTGTGACTTTGGTGTCGTAAATTAAGAGAAACACGTAGATTTGCGGACACAGGAAAAACTAACGGAACGCGAGTGAAAACCTGTTGCCACCAAAATCTAGAGAGGAAGTCCGGTAGACGAAAAAAAAAAAGTTAGCTCTTGACTGTATTTTCACCTGGGATGAGTGATGATGCAGTCTAAGATGCTAGCGGGCTTACCAGAAACCACTTTCATACAGTGGAAAAACAGCAAATATGCCAAGCTGTTTTATGAGAATTGAGAACTTACTTGTTTTAAAGAAAAGTCTGTTTTTCCCCAAGTGTGGTATAAAACTTCGAATGAAATACTGTTGCTTTGAACATAATACTCGCTGCTATCTTGTCTTGCTAGCACGGAATACACAGCCCCGTGTGTAATGATCAATATAGCACACTAGGTTTATAATGTACTATTAAGCTTTTATGTGAAAATATCTTACATCACCTCACACAATTATTTATTAGCAATAAGTAATGGTAAGCAAACGACATAAGTTCAGGCAGAAGAAGGAAAAGTCGTAAAGGCAAGCACGCCCACTCTACGACATGTCGGCTTGACTGATTGCTTCCGACTTACGCGTAGGGCTGCCACGATCAGGCATTTATAAAAAAAAACTCGTAATAAACTTTTTTTATTTTCCCTCTTCGCGCTTCTGTCTAGTGGTTAACATGAAAATTGAGTATTATACCAGCCCGGAGTTGCGATGATTCCCTCTCGTATTTAGGAGAGCACGTTGAGCTGTCGGAGCGCCTGATCCCTTTCCGGTGGTGTGGGAGCTGCCATCTCATCGAATTATGGGAGTGAGGGAATAGTGAGTGGACCTGTGTCAGCATACTTGTGTGTGTTGATGTCGTCAAACGAGTTGCAGAAAGCCGCTAGACCCAAACGGCACAAGAACGTGGTAATTGGAACTCCCTACAAAATATGTGTCCAGCAGTGGACGCCCATAAGTTCAGTGGCGTGCACTCCATACATGCACATAACCTAACAAAAATTCAAATTCAAATTCAAAATTCATTTATTTCAAGTAGGCCTAATATAAGCACTTTTGAAACGTCAAGTCTGTCTGTTTGTAGTGATTCTACCACCGGTTCGGAAGGCAGATTCTACCGAGAAGAAGCCGGCAAGAAACTCCGCAGTTGCTCTTTTCCAACATCAACAATTTACATTTTGCATTTTAACATTCATTTTTCTATCTTGTGAGAGCTGAAAGCGGAGCCGGATGCTAACATTGATATTATAACTCGAATAAGAGGAGAATTTGTGTCGTTTTATTCAATTTTCCTGATGTATGCATACCCTGGTAAGTCCAGTGCACGCCACTGCAAGTTTATATGATGATGATAAGTTGGAAAATCTCTCTGGAGATTGACCAACATGGCTGAAATCGGTCAGGAAAACTTGTAAATCTGAAAAGTGCCAACCCTACGTTTAATGTACGGTCACGGTATTCGGTATTCGGCGTGTACGTCACGGTAACGAGGGCAAGGGGGACAGCCGCGCGGCTGAATATACAAACACACCTCGGAATATACAAACGACTTCACTCACTTCCGAATCAAACGGCAAAGTAAATTGCGACGCTTGCCTGGTATCAATAAATAGATAATTAATTTTTATAGCTAATTATATTTCTATAAAACGTAAGCTTACAGAAAAATCCTATTATAATATTGAAGATTACTTAAACGATAAAAAAGCTTGGGTGTGAATTGCTCTAGCTTCATAGCTTAATCTAAATTTACTGTGAAATGGTGATAACAAAAAAAAAATTACCCGGCTAAGTTTGTTATGGTATCTTCTTGTCCAGGGCGCTTTTGGGACCCTCGTAGCTTTACATTTAAGTTGGCGAACGAAGTTATTACCATCCCCTTACAATTATGTAAACATATATGTATGAACGCTTCATAGGTGCCTGTGATAGGCCTACACGAATAAAGAAATTTTGAATTTGAATTTAAAATTTGTTGTACATCTCGTAAACGTACTAAATTTTAAAAATGCATATATACATTTCGGAACCGACAGTATTTTAACCTGGCAAACGCGACCTGAGCTCTTAGCGACTAAGCTACGGGCCTCATAACACCACATACAGGTAATATGCACCTGTGCAAAGTAGGTAAAAACTGCTATGTTTCCTACAAGCTAAAAAGACTGATAAATAAGGCATATATTCATTTGGGCACTTGTGGAATGAGAGCTGTAGCTTAGTAGCAGAAGTGCTCAGGCCCAGATTGCCAGACAGTCACAGGTTGAAATAGGTACTGTCGGTTCCGAAATTTATATATGCATTTTAAATTTATAAATATGATATTTCCTCCAAGTGCCGTTATAAACGCTATAATAAACATTATAAAATTAAATATACTAAATTGACCGTTCTTAATTTTAAGGAAAACATAAATAAAAGCGTTACATAAAGATGAGCATTATTTTTAGACCTGTCAATTTCGATACCATGAAAATCAAGCTTAATTTGCTATACTCCGCGAAAAGCAGGAGAATCATTATTGTGGAATTTATAATTTCTTCAATCTTTATACTCCACACCAAACAGATCTTCGAATGAATAATCACAATGAATAATTGTTAAGTGAAGGCATCGTAAAGTCAACATCTCCCGAGGATGCTTAAAGGATTGTATAAGTTTTGAAGAAATTATAAATAATACCATACAGTTTCTCTCCTGCTTTTCGCGGAGTATAGCAAATTAAGCTTGATTTTCATGTTATATCATGGATTTCCATAAAGTAACGCCTGCATCCACCCAATACTGTCAATTTAGTTCGTAATTTGATCTTAGTAATACTCATTCGTTTCATTTTGATGTAGATTACAAACCACCATCGATTCAAAATAAATAAACAATAATAGTTGAAAGATATAATAACTTACTCACTCGATCTTATATGCCGACATAAATCTAAAACTATGCACTTTGCGTCTTTTATACCTTTTGCATTTACTTGCCTCTGGTTGCACGACCTCTTACTAACAGTATTCTGTAACAGATGTACAGATTAAAAAGAAAATAGCTTGAACTCGGAAACCGAAAACGCAATGAGGTGTGAACTCAAAGCAATGCAATGGTATTCACTGTAATTACACCCAATCCCATAATATTAGGACCTACCGTTCTGTAACCATATGCCTTTTAGATATTCTTTATTTATGTCTATCTCTTCATCATATAGAACAATGTCGCTTTCCGTGGCTGTCTGTTTATCCACTAACTTTTAAAACACGAAACGGATTTTGATACGGCTGCCACTATCCTTTAGATATATTTTTGAAGATGGCGCTTTCACAGATTATACATGGAGTTACGTCACAATTTAACTGACTTCACCTTTTAAATGTCAGAACGTGAAAACTGATACTATGCTTATTTGCAGTGGCGTGCACTTCATACATGCACAAAAGCACTGCATACCCTAAAATTGAAATATAGCCCGAATTTTTGCCATTTTGTGCAATTTTCCTGCTGTATGCATACCCTAGTAAGAAACCCAGTGCACGCCACTGCTTATTTGTAGTGTTGCAATCCCATACTCAGTGGCGTGCACTTCATACATGCGCAAAAGCATTGTTTACCCTAAAATTATATATACATGGTATAGGAGGAGGATTTTTGCCATTTTATGCAATTTTCTAAAGATTTAGATTAGTAAATTTATAGACAAGTTTAGGTAAGATGCTCTATTCCTACAATATTTTATGCTTATAACGCTGTAAACATAAGTTAGCGCAAATGAAAATACGTGTTTTAACCCAAATATTGGTCCACATTCGCCGTCAGTCTACCTGTCATCGTTATGACGGGTCACTCGGCTCGTTACGGGCTGTCTGGGTTAAGTAATTTATTTTGAGGGTATTTGACCCCCGCCCTAAAGAAGGTTTATACATTTCGTTTTACGAACGGACTGGGGGAAACCTTTTTCATCATTATATTTGTAACGAAGTAGAGGTAATTTCCGCTTATTTAAGCGGTTGACTTTCAAAGTGAAAGTCTAAAGTTAAAAATGTATTTATTCAAGTAGGCCTATAGGTGGCACTTTTCACACTTTTCGGGGGGTCGAGAATCCCAGCACGCACCTCTAACTTTCCTAAGTTATGTGCGTTTTAAGTAATTAAAATTACTTGCTTCAACGGTGAAGGAAGACATCGTGAGGAAGCCTGAATGCCTGAGAGTTCCAAATAATGTTCTCAAAGGTGTGTGGAGTCCACCAATCCGCACTGGGCTAGTGTGGTGGTCCGCACTGGGTACCGCACTGGGTACCTTAACCACTTGTCACTGTGGGAGGACCGTGCCCTGTAGTGGGCCGGTAATTGGTTGATATGATAGATAGATAGATAGATAGATATAGTCTTTATTGCACAAATTAAAAGCGAAAACAAGAAATAACAAAACAATAAAATATATATAGGTAATTTTATAGAGTGGTGACAGATCAGAATACAGTTGTCACCGCCCTTCTCTTATTGTGGGTTTCGTACGAGGCGCGAAGGCCATCTGCGATCACCAGCTCGCCTGCCCAGCGTGGTGGACCAGCAGCGGACTATCACAGGCTGTTGATAATGAGAGGTACCTACTTCTCTTTTTTTAGCCAGCCCATGTCTGCAATCTCACCTGGAGGGAGTGTTAGGGAGTATGGTAGTTATTCCCCTGACCGTTTTTCAAGCGACATCGCACTAAATCGCGTTCGGAGTAGGGATGGACGTTGGGGTCCATCCCTCCTCCGAACTAAGGTGCTAGAATGGCAGCCCCGCACTGGTAAACGCAGCGTTGGTCGACCCCTGACGAGGTGGACGGACGACATTAGGCGCGTCGCAGGTAGCTGCTGGATTCAAGCGGCACAAAACCGTGGAATTTGGAACTCCCTACAAAAGACCTATGTCCAGCAGTGGACGTCTATTGGTTGAGGTGATGATGATGATGATATATTTGACGATTACGACGATTGATACGATATTAATTGATACGAATTGACGTTTCAAAAGTGCTTATAATAGGCTTATTTGAAGTAAACGAAATTTGGATTTGAATATATATATGTATTTATATACATATATATATTAATATATATACATATATATATTCCGTCGCTGTGCATTTCTTCAAGATGTTCAGCCGCTATGGCTTGCTTGAGTAACAAACATCCATCCACCAAAACTTAATTTCAAGCATTTGCGTAACCTAAGATATCGAAGACAATCGATAGATCAACGTCAACGGGGTATCGCTGAAAATTACTCAGGCGCATAATCTTGATTAAGGACGCGTTTTGCGAAAGGTCTTTGCGATGAGAACCGAGTGACGACTGGTTTATTAATAAAATTTTGTGTATCGAGTCACCAGTGTTACTTTTTTATACATAGTAAGTTCTGTTAAATTTGCTATCAGCTATCATACATATTAAATCCGTAATTTATTATTTATTAGTTCTTTATTCTTAACGATTTGTTGTCAATAATTATTCTTAACTAGTTATTGTTGGGGAAAATTACCGGGAAAAGAGCACTTGGGAGACCGAGGAAGAAGTGGTTCGACGATATAAGAGAGTGGACCTATTCGGAATTGAAGAAGATGGCACATCATCGTTCGATTTACCACCGGCTGACTTCCGAACTTTAATATGAAGATGGCACCGAATGATAATGATTTTTTGTTAGCGAAATAGTTAGTCTGTCAGGATGCAGGCTTCCATTTATGCAAAATTTTCCCAAGATCAGTTATTTTTTTATAGTTATACTTGACTGACCAAGCAAGAAGTTAGAAAGCTCTATGGATAGCCCGCTTACTGACTCTGAGCAATGTCCGAAGACTTTGATCTTCAGGCACTGACACGAGTTGTACTCGGGAGTCATTACAAACGTCCCGTTCATATTCCGCTCGTATTGACGAATTCCTCCAGCCTGTTTTCGAAACAGCTTATTTTTTAAATTACCACAGATCACATTCATTCGAAACAGTTTAAATACCATAGACTAAATTTATACAAAGTCAAAATCAAAGTCAAAAATATCTTTATTCAAGTAGGCCCACAGGTGGCACTTTTGATGCGTACGTAAGAATTACACGGTAGTGAGATGATGGCGATAACCACATTCGTAAACTGACTGGTTTATACTGTAGACTGAAGAGTACAACCGGCCAGTTTGCTGAGCGTTTGTGGACTAAGATAAATTCTTTGATGTGAAACCTGGAATGTGTTTATTATTGACATATCCAAATATGTATTAAAGTTCTTATACAGTACCATACTATGAAGCTAATCTACTGTTTGAGAATACAAGTTGAGAAATATTAACTAAGAATAATAGTTTAAGTCAATGTAATTGAAGATTTCGACTTGAAATGCAAAGAGAGTAATCCATTTTGGATTCAGTCGAGGATGTAGTATTTCACGCTCCATCTCCGAGACGTTCGGAATTTGCTTAAGCTTCGCCGAGCGCGGCGAGGATTACTTTGATTGACTTAATCCCGGATCCTTTATTTTGGACGCTCAAAGATGAATCGGTTTGTACGGATTTTCTTAATACCATTTTCAGGACGAGTTTCTTGAACTGTGTTAAGAAAATTAGCAAATTTTTACAGAGTAGGGGTACCTAATGCCTTTTGGGTCTTAAACTGTACACTTATTTCTGAATTCCCGCCAGAAATTACATCGATCTCAGATTATGCATAGTTTTGTTATTCTGAATTAATTATCATCATCACTTCAAGCGATTGGAGTCCACTGCTGGAAATAGGTCTTTTATGAAAATTTAGCTTAATTTGCTGTACTCCGCGAACAGCAGCAGAATCTGTATGGTGTAATTTATAAATACTTCAATCCGTATACTCCGCACCAAACAGATCCTCGGCAATGTACCATCTGCGCACGTTTTGCTCCGAAACCGGAGATCCTCAGCCTCAGGAGATGTTAGTAACGCCTGCTTCTATCCAAATAGGTCTTTTGTGAGGAGTTCCAAAAGACACGCTCCTGGACCGCTTGTTTCCAGTGGCTCCCAGTCATTCTTTGGTGTCGTCTGTCCACCTCGTTGGGGGCCGATGAACGCTTTACCTGTGCACCTTGGAACCCCAACGTCCATCGGTTCTCCGAGCTATGTGCCCCGCCCATTTCCACGTCAGCTTTGCGACTCGCTGAGCTATGTCGGTAGCTCTCGTTCTTCTATGGATCTCCTCATTCCTGCTTTGATCACGTAGAGAACCCAACATTGCTCTCTCCCTCGCCCGCTTAGTGACTCTGGGCCTTCTTATGAGGCCCATAGTAAGCGTAATGGATTACCCACCCGCACGCCGATCACCAACCCCGAACCCGCATGCCGAGCGTGGTGATTATTAGCATAACTTTGTCATAGGAAGTACTCTGAATTACTAAGATTAATTTTTAAAAAAAAACATACAGGCAAAGGCAGTTTTTCAAAGAGTATTGATGATTGAACCCAGGAAAAAGTTTTCTCTCTATATTAAAATCACTGGATATAAATAAGGGGCCTTAACATTAAGTGCATGGTTGCTACATCGCCCGCAGCAATGGATTATGGATCCCCTCTTAACTTAAAAACATTATTTCTTAAAATGAAATACTTGTACTGCCTAGAGGCTCACCTTACTCAGGAGATGGGTAAAGTATAGTTCATACAAAATCATGATGTTATTCAAGAATAAATAGATAATATCTGAGCTTTCGGTTTTTTTTCGAAACGAAGTTCGTTAACTGGTAAAAATCGTCACGTAAGAAAAAAGCGTTATGCCCTCTAAGCGAGTTGTTCGGCTCTGTCCGGCGTAATTACTTCGACTGTTCATAGAGTAACTACATACAGACAGACTTGACGTTCCAAAAGTAGCCCTAATTGAATAAGGCAGTCAAAAGAAATAGTTTTTTAGCCCCAAAGTAAGCTTTCTAGGAATAACGTTAGATTCTAAACTTCAATGGGGCCCTCATGTAAATAATTTATCGAACAGGCTTAGTTCTGCTGCCTATGCGGTAAAGAAGATACGCCATATGACCGACGTAGAAACTGCTAGACTGGTATATTTTAGTTACTTTCACAGCATTATGTCATATGGAATTTTACTTTGGGGTAATGCTGCTGATATTAGCACTATTTTCGTGCTGCAGAAGAGGGCTGTTCGTTCTATCTACAAAATGGGTCCGAGAGAGTCATTGAGAGATAAATTTAAAGATTTTAAAATAATGACAGTGTATAGTCAGTACATATTTGAAAATTTAATGTACGTTCATAAAAACATTTCTAAATTTAAGGAAAAATGTGACTGCAATAATTTAAACATTAGAAGTACCTAAGAATAAACTTACAGTGCAATATACTAGGTTACATAAAATTCATAATTCGTTTAAAGGAAATTGCATACAATTCTACAATAACCTACCAATTGACATCTTGGAGATGTCTCTTAAAAAGTTCAAAGTTTGTATTAAACAAGCTTATAGAAAAGTCCTATTATAGTATAAAGGACTACGTAAACGATAAAAAAGCTTGGGTGTAAATTATTGCTCTAACCAGGTTTCTCTTCTAATAGTTTAAAATGAAATTGTGAGATGGTGATAACAAAAAAAAAAAAAAAAACACTCGGCTAAGTTTGTTGTGGGCTTCTTCTTAGACCGGGACGCGTTTGGAACCCTCGTAGCTTTAGTTTTAAGTTTACGAATGTGGTTATCGCCATCATCTCACTACCGTGTAATTCTTATGTACGCATCAAAAGTGCCACCTGTGGGCCTACTTGAATAAAGATATTTTTGACTTTGACTTTGCTTAGTGTGTGTTGGTAATTATATGACTGATGAATATTTTTATGAATAATACTAGCTGTTGCCCGCGACTTCGTCTGCGTTTGATTTGCGTTTGTTTTTGATGTGGCATTAAATTTAGTTGTAGATCTAAAAAAAAATTAAGGTATGTAGTATCGCTAAATGAGGGGTTTCCTGCTGTCCGCTGAGGAGTTCTGTCCTCTATCTCCAACCACAGTTTGGGCAAAATCAAACACATATTATAACCTCTATAGTACAAATAATTATTTAAATCGGTTATAATTTGTCGGCATTATGGTGTAAAATCGTCAAACACTCATCCCCTCTCCCAAAGGAACCGATCTTAATTTCGGGATAAAAAGTATCGTATATTACTTCTAACACTTCCAACAATATGTGTACAAATTTTCATGAGAATCGGTTAAGTAGTTTTTTCGTGAAAGCGTAACGAACAAACTTACATTCACATTTATAATATTGGTAGGGATACATAAAAACTTATAAAGATACATGTGGACTTCTTCTAACGATTCGGATTCCTCAGTACATAACAACTTCATCACTGACATTTTTACCATCTGCCATTTTATATATTTTGTTTCTATTCGTATGGTTTTAAGCCTGAAATAAATGAATTTTATTTTTAATTTTAATTGTAACTGTCGCTGAGTGACTATGAAACTTCTTATACTAGCTTTATAGTTAACGAGAACGTTTCGGAGTCATAGGTTTTTATTGGCAACATGCACATCAGTCTACGGTCTCCAACTGAGAACAATGAATAAGCTCTGATCAATTTCGGCGAAAAGTTGTCACACTCAAAGTAAGTTGGTTAAAAATCATTTTAATAAACTTTAGCAACTTACTGTTTTTACAAACAAAAACACATTTAACGTTTGTCAAGGGCAAACGGCCGCTCCGTGGACGGTCATTGTTTTATTCGTTCCGTTCCCGCTCCGATTAGCCACGCGACGATTTCTGAACGCTGCATTAAATCTTTTCATGCAAGAAGGAATCTTAAATTCATGTGAGTTAAAGATAAACTTTGAATGGATTCGTGGACTAAGCAGATTACAAACGGATCGCAGAAGAGATTCGCTTGAACTAAACTCAGTGAGCGTTCGAAAACCGTCACGGATATAAAGGGCTTTAGAATACGAAGTCTACCATAGTTGACACGATTTTAAAATTACGTGAAAAATATCGTTGAAAAATACAGAAGACTTTCAAAGGCTTAATTTTTTTTTTGCAACGGGCTACAGTGATTCTATCTAGCAAAGAGGATTTTAGACCAAAGAGGATATAAACAATACGTACCGTTTTACGAATGAAGATTTTTACTTTCTAGATATCCTGCTCTTAATTCTAGTTGTATTGAAAATACTTTTGCAATAGTATCCTACATGCTTCATGGATGGTTCCAGCCTAAATAAGTCTCACTTTGATGATAACAGATGTAAGATGTAACTAGTGTTTACATCCTCTTTGGTTACGGCTTATACTAACACTATCCTAGCTTTCTATACATACAAGAGGGTTGTATTTTGTATAGAATACCAACGACAAACAGGTACCAGAAATAAGCAAAAAATAAAAGTCTGTTTAAATATCGTAAAAGTTCACGGCTCAAACCAATAAATTAAACCTTACAAATTGCGATGAGAAATTTTTATATTTACGACACGATACAAAGAGATAAATAAACTTTTTTAAATGGCGCAAAATGTGCTCATTAGTCCTTGCAAGGCGCTGATCGTAATTTAATGTTCTGTCGTCTTTAGCTGCACAAAGTTCACGCATCCATAAGTATTTTATTATGTTCATAAATAAATAAAAGCGTGTAGGTGGCTCTCTGTGGCCATTTCATGTTCATATTTTTGGTAATTTTTAAAATACATTTTTTAATGTAAATCATTTCAGAGATATAATTTTTATAATATATTGCCAACAAACATTCACAACAACATCTATTAAGAGTCAATCGTTTTGGTTTAATGTTTAGTGTAAACGTTAATTTTTTTATTCTATTATAAAAAAAAATTAACGATTAAACTAAATAAACAAATATCTATTGCATATATGTTTATTTATATAAGTTTAATTTTTATGAACTTTGTACACCAACCACAGTTAATTTGCACCCTAACATTATGTACTGGCTTTATTTTCTTATATTGTTTATTTGTATTTTGTAGCAATAAAGTTAATCTATCTTTCACATAATTATTAAGAAAAAACAGAACCTGTACACGACTAATATTCAAGCATCAATAACCACTCCACTTTAGAAGTGTTTCTCAAAATTAACGGTTAGTCACGTCATACCATTTAGCAGTTGACAGTAACTATTTTACCTCTAAAATGTTCTAAACGTTTACCTTTAAATATGGGAAAATGGGAAAAAGTTTGTGAGCTAGCAACATTTCGCTGGTGTAAAGTGGGACGTGCGCGGGGCGTTTTCACTGTTTTTGGACACAATGCACTGCATACAATAACGGCTGAATGACGCAAAAAAAAAATATTTCTATCAGCTCGTAGGCAGATTTTTAAAAAGGGAAATTATTATGCGTGTATACTAATTTTGAAAAGGTTCACAATTTAAAAATATAATAAAAAAATATAGAGCTCGTGTCCCAGGGTCAGTGACCGCTCGCATCGCCCTTAAATAGGTGACATAGTTCTTGCTAGATCAATAAACATATTTAACAGCATTATAAATCACACACAATCCGCCAGAAGATTTATTGGTCGCTAAACGATATGGGGGCTTTAAATTTTTTATGTATGATCTGTGTG
Organism: Pararge aegeria; assembly: GCF_905163445.1. Taxonomy (NCBI): domain Eukaryota; kingdom Metazoa; phylum Arthropoda; class Insecta; order Lepidoptera; family Nymphalidae; genus Pararge; species Pararge aegeria. Next base: position 16,633,861 of record NC_053195.1, read on the forward strand.
CAATTTTTATCATCTGTCCTTATTTTTTTTATTCATGCTTTATGAAAGAAAGGCAAAGGTCGTTGAATACACAGCCTAACAAAAATTAGCTAAAAAATTAGGAATAACATTGAAAACTCACAGCAGCCGCTGTTATTATCTTTGCTATAAAATACGTACTTACTATTCAATTCAATAATAGTACAGTATGAATGGAACGACATACTTTTTAAACTTTTTAGCACGGCGAATGAAGCGATTTCATTGTAAAAACGAAACCAATCGGGACAGCTGAACATTCTTTGATGCTATTATAGATGTTAGCGATTAGTCTCGACCGTAACACTTAGTTATTTTTTTATTTAAGGACGAATTTTTAAAATAAAGCCATCACAACAGTTCACCCAGTGTCGTGAGGCGATCTCATTTAAAATCACTAGCGTGTTATCATCATCGTCTTCACACACTTTTAAGAACATTACGGAGAACTCTCAGGCATGCAGGTTTCCTCCCGATGTTTTCCTTCACTTTTGAAGCATATATAATTGCTTAGAATCCAAATAGTTCCGTTTGTGGTGCGTGACGGGAATCGAACTCACACCTCACGAAAGGAAGGCAAAAGCCTTAACCAACTATTTTACTTGGTTGGTTTATGTTGGCAAATATCCCAACATTAGTGGCATTTATTTCAAAATACACATAGCCTGCCTCAAGCGTTTTGCGTTTAAAAGAATAAACATAAAAAAAGGTTTTATAGACGAGTGGGTGTTCCATGATATATTAGCGCCTGAACCCAGGGTCTGCAGATTGGAGATTGCGACTGATGGATGGAAATGAGGAGCCTCCGAGATGCGTTCGAGCATTGAATAATGTCCTACGCACATTCAACTAGACAGGCTGGCATTTTTCACTTCACGCCTTTGCGTAGGTTATGTCAATTTTAAACGTTTGCTATACGTCTAGATTATGGTAATACGAACTTAAACAGATGCTAGAAGCTTGATGACTCGTTCGTCTTGTTTTGAGTATATAAATAAATAAATATACTACGACAATACACACATCGCCATCTAGTCCCAAAGTAAGCGTAGCTTGTGTTATGGGTACTAAGATAACTGATGAATAAAATACATAAATACTTATAATATACTAGCTGTGGCCCGCGACTTCGTCTGCGTTTGATTTTGTTTTTAAAGTATTCAGTATCGCTAAGCCTTAAATGAGTATAGTAGTATATATATATATAACATGTGACTGTCAATTAATTATAGACAAATAATAAAATTGCAACTATAATTAAAGATCTATGCTGTCCTATCTCTTAAGTTGGACCAGACTGCTCACGGTGTGCCAATTTAATTTAAAATCGGTTAAGTAGTTTAGGCGTCCATCGCGGACAAACATCGTGACAGGAGATTTATATATATTAAGATAGATAAACATCCAGACACTGAAAAACATTCATGTTCATCACACAAATATTGTCCAGTTGTGGGAATCGAACCCACGGCCTCCGACTAAGAAAGCAGGGTCGCTGCCCACTGCGCCAATCGGCCATCAAAGTATACAAGTACGGATCAGGAGAGTCCCGAGTTCGATTCCCGGAACGGGCCAAGAAATGGATTGAAGAAATCTAAGCCCAGCTAAGTTATGAATTCAGCGGTGCACACACACATGTCGCAAAGAGAGTAGTTTAAGTGTGATAATAATCTTTGAAGCCTCAGTGGCGTGTAGTTCATTAATGCACAAAAGCACTGCCTGCCCCACAATAATTACTTTACTCATATAATAGGAGATAAGTTGTCCTTGTGCACGTCCTTTTTGTGTAATTGTTTAAATTTTTGGTACTACATAAATATAACCTCCTTATATTTATATAGTGCCAACAATTTAAAAAAATTAAGTTTTTATTCATTTATTTATTTCATTAGATATACCAACGATACACTGTATTATCATTAATCATTTTACATTATAGTTTATTGTCCGAGTACAGTTATCACTTATAGGTAGGTATACACAACATTGAAGTAAGCCCGGTTTAGAATAATTAAATTAAGTCAAAAGCAAAAATAGTTAGAATAAAATAATTAATATTAAACAAATGAAAATAATGATTCAAATATAAAAAAAAAATATTAAAAATTATTACTCTAAGTTTAGTTTCAGCCTTAAAGCTAATTAAAGTGTCATTTTTCTGCCATCTCCTAGCTATACATATACCCTACCTATCGTGGTCAAAAACCTGGGAATAATTGGATCAGAGGGGTGGACCTAAGCTTTAAATACTTCTCTTAATTAAGAGCGGAGGCTGTGCCCAACTTTGTGTCGTAAATGGGTTAGTGCTGATGATGCTGATAAGTCAAGCATTAAGATATAAAGCCTCGTTTGATAAGACTTTTAAACGAGTCTTTATCCACCCTATCGATTCCCGATCCGGAGGTTAACTCACCATGGGACGGAATGGGTCATACCTAAAAATTGTGAACAGCGTTACAGTCATCTTTGACCGAACAGCGTTGAGTCAGCACCACACTGAGGCCGTATCCTGTTCAGCCAACTTAAACTAAGTTAGCCGTGATTAATGGGTGCCTGACCTGCAGGACTCAGAAAATAAATGTTTTTTTTTTGTTTGAGTCCCTTAATTTCATGGCGCCTTATGTGTAACTTTTACATTATGTGTAACTTAATGTTTTTCATGATGATGTGTGTTTATATGTATATTATAAATATATATGTATATCCTACTATATAAAATATGATATATGTGACATATTAAAACACATTTAACAAATCGTGGTTACTAAACGATTGATGAATTCCTTAACGACAAGGCTGCTTGGAAGCAGGCCACTCCGCTCTCATCTATCACAAAACAGAAAAATTCTAAAGATTGTTAAACTTTAAAATGATGTTTGAAAAGAGCAATCTGCTGAGTTTCTTGCCGGCTCTTCTCAGTGGAATCTGCCTTCCGAACCGGTAATGGAGTCACTACAAACAGACTGACTTGACGTTTCAAAAGTCCTTATTAATTAGGCCTACTTGAAATAAGTGAATTTTGATTTTTTTTTTTTTTTAATTTTGTGTGAATGTTTGTTACTCAATCACGCAAAAACGGCTGAACGGATTTGGATGAAATGAACGTGGACTACAGCTTTAACCTGTGCCTTGTAGTGAGCCGGTAATAGATTGATCATCAATGAAGTTATGATGTTTATGTTGACGGCCGAGTGGCGCAGTGGGCAGCGACGCTGCTTTCTGAGTCCATGGCCGTGGGTTCGATTTCCACAACTGGAGAGTGTTTATGTGATGAACATGAATGTTTTTCGGTGTCTGGGTGTATCTGTATATTATAAGTATTTATGTGTATTATATTCATAAAAAAATATTCATTAGCTATCTCAGTTCCCATAACACAAGCTACGCTTACTTTGGGGCTAGATGGCGATGTGTGTATTGTCGTAGTATATTTTTTTTTGTTATTATTATGTATCTTATATCATTTTATAATCTTTAATACCTGCAGGTAGAAGGTAACACAGGTAGGTTAATCAGGTGTAAACGAATTCAAAATGAGAATCCACCATTTTGTTTTCATGAAAATAAATACGTTTATGAATACAACATTGCAACTTATTTTATCTCACGACGCAAGCAGACGGACAATAGTTAGTTATGAATACACGTTACCTATTTATGCTAAACCACATCCCACCGGCGAGTCGACTCGCTTTACCTGAAACAAAAATAAAACAAGGAGTTAGTTTAGCTGCTGTGATTATATCCAGAGATTTCCTCTGAGAAATATGCTGCGAGTTTGTGAACTTTACCGATTCCTTGAATCCGTTACATTTATATATTTATTTATTTATACACTTTATTTGTAAACTACAAATAGTAAAAAAAAAAACAATGCACACAACAAAAATAAACTTAAAAAGTAGGATACAAAGGGCGGCCTTATTACATTCATACTTTTAAAACAACTATTTGAGGTGCAATATTTAATAACTGTTACAATACTTTTGTAACGTGATTAAACAATAAAACAGTTAAGCATTAAACAGTTGGCCGCTTTGGATGCTGTGGATCGCCGAGCCAGGAGACTTAGGCGAGGATTCACCACTTTGGGCTAAACTCCAAAGTCTTGATGATCGTCATGAGGTAGTCAGTTTCGGAGTTTTATTGGATATACTTTGGAGTTGCTGAACACACTGTTTAGCAACTCTTCGTTCTCATTCCCTCTTCACTATTCTATCATCGCACTGCAAGTCACCGGGTGAGTTTTCTTTCCTATGTTATCAATATACCAAAAACTCGTATGAAGCGATTTTCATCTTCTTTTCTTATACGCAGTGCTGGGGTTTGGAACGCCCTTCCGAGTTAATTCCTTTCCTAATTCTTACAACCTGGGTATCTATAAAATAAGAGAGATTATGCCTTGGATTCGGTGGATCGCCGTGCTAAAAGGCTCATCGGAGACCTAGCCCATAAAAACTTCAGAGTTTGGAACATCCTCGCAAGGTTTCCTGCCTTTCGGTATTCTATATATATAGGATATATTTCGAGTATACTTACTTTATATAATACTTTTGATAACTTTAACTTGAAATGCGTCAGATATTTTAATAAATTGATTGTTATATTCACAAACAAGAAATAATATAATTATATTTAATTCACAGCGAAAGTTAATGGCATTGTGACGGTGGGTATTTTGATATATACCGGAGCCTTGTTGACATAGCTCAACGAGTCACGTAGCTTAAGTTGCACAGCTCTGAGTCTGAACCAACCAACCGACCCCGCACCGTTAAAAGCAACGTGTGAACTGGACATACCTAAGCAGACTCCAGCATGGACAGGGGACTTTTTTTCCCCGGGAAAGGATAAAATTCTATTATCTCTCACAGCTTTATCAACTCTCCCAGCATTGGCGAACAAGTGGAAATAATATCCAAATTATGTAGGTTTTAGCAATAAAAACAGAGGACAACTTTTTCTATTGCCTGTTGCCTTGCTTTGGCAGCTGGATACGTTATTTTCATCCCTTTCCAGTGGATATAATTTTTATTTCCTGCTGCTGCTGCTCGGTGACGAAGCGGTTTTGCGAGGTCATCAAACACTTATACAACGTGTAAATGAAATCCGAAATAATACTTCACAGGCTTCAGAGGTACATTATGTACTGTCTCTGAGACTTATCTGTGAAACCGAGAACCTAATAGTTTCTGATTAAACCACTGTCCACTGGCATAGTTTTTAATAAAAGAAATCAGATACAGCCCTTAAATCAAATGCAAAATTAAAATCATGTGACTCCTGTCACTTCATGCACACAACGTGACGCGTACCTAACGTAGCGCGTAGCGTAGGTACTATGCGCGTGTCGGTCTTTCATCTTCAATAGGGTTGTCAAAGGTAAACACTTCGAATGTTTTTAATTCGTTTGTATGAAAAAATAAATATGCTACTTTTGTTTTCATATTTTTACAGGGTGATTCCTTATGAAATATACTTATGCATTCTTCAACATTGTTTTGTAATTCTGTTACACGTTGTATAGCATTGCAGATGTTAATAATATTTAAATCACAAACATCAGAAGCATAATCCCCAATCTGCTAGTAGCTGCGGGCGGCAGTAGATCGGGTACTCGCATAACTAGATGCACGAACTTGATGTGGGCTATAGACTAAACTAGGTAGATATAGCTTATAGTTTATAGCTTATAGCGAGACAGTAGTTTATAACTAGTTCACATCTGCAGTCAGCCAGAGAACAAGTACAGAATTAGTTTAATGGTTATAGAGCTTTTTCGACAGAGATGGTCGGTGTAGTACGGCATGCTTATTTCTGCCGCAGCAAGCAAGCCGAAGTGGTTGCCGGTGTAACGTGCTGGCCATGGGCCAAGCCACATCGCGAGAAATTTTATTACAGACACATGAAGATTAAAACCTTCGGCTCAGGTTGGTGGACCCAAGGTAGATTTAAAGGGCGGTTTCCTTACAAGTCCTGCGAAGTGTTGCTTTGTTTATAGGCGATGTCGATTATAACTTACTATCACTATCTGTTTGGTTCATAAATTGTCATTCAAAAAAAAAGTTTTAACATAGCTCTAAGTATGTTTTCCTGCCTGGCAACCTTAGGATAAGATGGGAAAACAGGGTACAAATAACAAAGGACGAATGGGATCGGCAAAAGGAAGTCTGATCGTATTATTAAAATTAAGCTTAATTTGCTATCCGCGAACAGCAGGAGAATCTGTATGGTGTAATTTATAATTTCTTCAATCCGTAAACTACACACCAAAGAGATCCTCGGCAATGTACCCTCATACCCTCAATGCACGTTTCGCTTCGTAACCGGAGCATCCGCTGACTTTACAATGAATAATTTTTAAGTCAGTCTGAAAGTCTGATCAGACTGCCCCCTTTCTGAAGTCATGCGTGCTACGGTTCCGGGAAGGACGGTCGGGGTATGTAGGCGGTTTTAGTCCGTAGGTTGCGGCGTGTTGTACTCTCAGCGAAGTCGGGCCTGTTAAGAGGTATTAAGTGACCTGTGACTTCCATGTGGATTTCCTACTACAAAAAAAAAAAGGTTGCCTGGCAGAGATAAGGCCGAATATTTTGTACTGTTTCTTCTAGTTTTTTTAACTTGTAGTGTGCAAATAACGAGTAAAAATAATAAATTAGTACTAAAGCTTGAGGAAATCGAGAAGATATCATCCAAAAGGCAAATAGAGCGAGCCAAGTGTTAATTTTATGTCAGGACTTATACACACGTAAACCGCAACGTAAAACTTTTATGTATAAACATTGACTTGTATTTCTATTTACCTTCTATGATTCAAATCAAATCAAATCAAATCCTTTTATTTGCATAAAACATTGTAGGTATACATGTTTAGTCATAATATATGACATGCAAATCTTAATTTAAACAAATTCATTTATGTAATAATTAATAAAACATCAAAATAAATAAAATCAAAATAATCGGCTGAATATAATAAAATTTCATTAATTTTACAACAAAACAACAATAAACATGGAATGTCAAGTAAAAATAACTAAACTAATAATTATATTTTATTATCAAAGAACTCCTTTACCGAGTAATAGCATTTATCAACCAACCAGTCACGTAATTTTGCCTTGAATTTCAAAAATGGCAAATCTTTAATAGCTATAGGCAATTTGTTGTAAATCAAAATCATATTATGATAACAACTTTTAGAACCGAGTGCTGTGTTACATCGCGGGTAGAATATTTTATTTCGGTAACGGGTATTGAAAGGTACAATATTTCCGCATATTTCAAAAAAATCACTTCTGTACCTTTTTACGAAGCATGCTGATTCTAAAATGTAGATACCTGGCAGCGTTAGTAATTTGAGAGATTTAAAGAGCGGCTTGCATGATTGCATAGGACCTTTGTTGCATATGGCCCGAATACACTTCTTTTGTATTAAAAATATTCTATTGACCTCGGAAGCATTTCCCCAAAGCATAATCCCGTACCGCATACTGGATGCAACGTACCCATGATATGCCAGTAATGCTGTACTTTGATCAGCAATTTTTGAAATCCTTCTGAGAGCAAATACAAACTTATTGATTTTAGTGCATATAGTTTCAATATTAGCTCTCCAAGTACAAAATTCGTCTAATTGCATACCCAAAAATGTTATAATAGATGCTTGTTCTATATTCTCATTAGCACATGTCACAGTATTATTGTTTATAGTCATTTTTCTATTTCTAAATGTCATAAATTTAGTTTTTTTTAAATTTAAATTTAGATTATTATATAGAAGCCATTCATGTATGTCATCTAAAACTTTACTTATTTCTGGTGAATTGTCAGTTTTTTGTTTACATGGTACTATAACAGACACGTCATCTGCAAACATAACACATTTATGTTTAGTGCAATCAGGAAGATCGTTGATGTATATCAGAAATAGGAGTGGCCCAAGAACACTACCCTGCGGTACACCAAAGGAATTTATTTCAAGCTCTGAGCAAAACTTCGTCAATACCTGTTTCTCATTTAGCCTTGATATTTCAACAAGCTGTTTTCTATCTTTTAAATAACTTTGTAACCATGAAATACATGGCCCTCGTAGGCCATAATACTCGCATTTTTTCAATAGCAAGCCGTGTGAAACATAATCAAAAGCCTTCGACATATCACAAAAAATAGTACAAACAGGATTTCCTTTATCGATAAGAGAAATTATGTTCTTAATTAACATAAAAACTGCCATGTTGGTGGATTTCTCTTTTTGGAAACCGTTTTGTTCGTTCCTTATAACTCTATGTTTCATCATGAAGCTATTCATTCGTTTGTGCATTGCTCGTTCAAATATTTTAGAAAAAACTGAAACGAGTGAAATTGGTCGATAATTATTTATTTCCGTAAAACAACCTCTTTTATGAAGGGGTTTAACTATAGTCGTGGTGAGGTTTGAAGGGAATGTGCCATTTGTAAAAGACAAATTGATTAAAATACACAATATTGGCGAAATTTCATCTACTACAGACTTTAAAACTTTAGTATTTATACCATCTACACCAACCGAATTTGTATTTCTCAGCGATCGTACGATAGATTTTATTTCATACAAACTACATGGTTCTAGAAATATGGTTTCACTCACCTGATTTCGATTTAAAGTCATTCTATTAGCAGTTAGTAGTTTTGATTTATTAGTGGAGTCAATAAACACCTTATTAAATGAACGAGCAATATCGATTGGATTTCGGATTCTGACATTATGATGTACTATTTCATCTAGTCCTTTTAGCTGATTGTAAAAGTTGTTTTCCCTTCCTTTTATGACCTCCCAAGTGGCTTTACACCTATTCGACGATGACGCAATATATGATTTATGTAAAGTTTTTTGAGCATGATTGATACAATGTCTAAATATTTTGTTGAAAGTTAAATAGTGTTTTTTATCGTCTCCTTTCTTTTGCTTATAACTCCTATACCTTAATTTTCTTTTAGTCTTAGACGATATCTTTAGTCCACTTGTTAACCATTTTGTTAATTTAGGGCGATTTATACGTTTAATTGAAATTTCAGGAAAGCAAAGTCTATAAAATAAAGTAAATTCATTCAAGAAATTATTAAAAATGTCGTTAAAATCACATTCCTCCCTTACATCGTCAATAACCTGTTTCCAAGATAGAGCTTGCATACATTGCCTAAATTTTCTTATATTATCTTGACTATAGTCTCTTATCGTCATAAAGTAATGTGTCAAAAAATTGAAATTCATATCACTTGAAATCGTTTTTTTTTTCATTTAAGTTTGAATCAGTTTTTAAGGGAAAATAAATCGGTCAAGCCTGTAAAATTGCTAAGTGCAGGTCAATAATTGAAAGTGTTTTTTCAGATTTTTGTATGGTTTGTGATAATAGGGTGGGGTGATAATAGTTTCTCGGGTCAACTAGTTGTTAAAAGATTCGTGGTAAGCTTTTAAAAAATTGACTTAACTTGTTTTACTTAAAACTGAGCTGGAATGTATTAAGTTCTTATAAAATTGCGGTTCGTAGCAGAATCAATATTGGAGGTAAAATTTTAAGTTATACTAAGTGTCCCCCAAGGCAGTTCTCTAGGCCCGCAAGTTTATATACTTCACGAGCACGGTAAAGCTTTCGCGGGCGGCTTTGAGTCATGCAATCATATCATCTCGCTGGCAATCATTGCGCTATTTTGTTTGTATTTTAGCTTCAGGGATACCGGGACGGAATTATCTGTTCAAGTTGCTGAAGAATTTACCGCTTGTGCCTACCTGTTATAAATTATGCGCAAAGTTTGTATTCTTTAAATGTTCTTGCATCTTTATTTTTTATTTACGAGTCAAACTAGTTGATAGCCTTGGCTTTAAAGATATAAATGAACATTCAAATAGAAGGTAGCTAAAATGTAGAGCGTTAAAAACACTTGTTAAAACTACAAAAAGAAAAAAGGAAGTCGACAAGCAGCGATTCTTTTGTGGCTGAAACTTGCTGCTTAATTTATGAGTGAGTTAGCTGTTTTTTTTTTTGTAAATTACACTATCAGAGTCAAAATAGGAAAAGTTTCAAAGTATAAGAACCTGCTTCTCCACTGGCAAAGGTCGGTTAACCTAAATGTAAATTTTGCTGCATGTCATATGACACAGACAAGTTGTGAATGAAACTAAGAACAATGAATATGAAGGCCCTTAGTATTTAATATATTGAGATCAATTATTAGTTAGAGGAATATTTTTCATGGGATTATAATTTTACATGGGATTTTATGAGCGTATTACATTGTAGGTATTTTATTGAATGTGCAAAGACAAAGTTTGCAATCAGATGTTGATATACATATTTAAAAGAAATTATTTATTTCTTTACGTGAAGACCTTTCTTAAACACATAGTCTCTATTTTTTATGTCTGCCTTTTTGTTGTGACTCTGTTACCTATTCGGAATACAGATTCTACGCAGCAAAATCAAGCACTTAGTTTTATAAACACTATTACTCCCGAGAGCATATCAAGAAGTTTTAATCTGCTTACAACTGGCGTAAAAAAGATTTTTAAGAGAAGTGTTTTTTTCAAAATTCAAAATTCAAAATTCATCTATTTCAAGTAGGCCTAATACAAGCACTTTTGAAACGTCAAGTCTGTCCGTGTGTAGTGACTCTACCACCGGTTCGGAAGGCAGATTCTACCGAGAAGAATTCCGAAAAAAACCGAATTTCAAGTGTATTCAATAACAAACTTATCTCAAAGTTAATATACGCTACTTTACTTTCGTATCGTCGGCGTCAATCGTGCAGCACGCACGGTTCGATAAGAGCATATAACTCAATTTGAAAATAACAAGGAATTCTTCACGCTCGGCCGATTCGTACCGGAATCGAATAAATCTCGGATCGAGACAATCGACTCACGAAGCTCGATGTAAATGTTCGGAAACCGGACGCCGCGCCGCTGATGCTTTTTGCTTTTGACGTTTTTCTTTATTGTTTCTTTTTTTAAATCGGTCTCGATTGATTCAGCATTTGAATGGCAAAGATTATTTTGTGTTCAGCTTAGATGCTTTATCGATATTGTAAATTGGGGCGACTTTGCTATTCTCAGAACCAGCTCAGAATTACGAAAGTGGCGTTCTCGAACCTCGTGCCTCGTAGAGTACGTTAAAAATTACAAATATTTATGAAATCATCATAATAAAATATAGTTTGCTGCCTAGAGATGGACCCGGGAATCTTTCCTGCGGGATTCAGAAAAACACCTCTCGTGATCGTTTTTGGAAGAATATTGCACACAGTTAGCTTATGCCCTAGAGGATATTATTTATCCAAGTGTTTGTGATTTATCAAGAGTGAAATAGTCATAAGTCCTTTTTTCTATTTTTGTAGGTGTCCTATTCCTCTACCCTCTCCATCTCTCTCTGCGTAGTGTTTTCTTTGATTATATGACTTCTTTATTTACTTAATAAATGTATTAAAATTTATTACGAAACGCGTTCAAAGTCGAGGGCAAGAACACACACACATACCCACATATATCGCGGGTAAAAATAAAACGCAAATCCGCAACATTTTAAAATCACTTTAAGACTTGTTAAGGAATCGTCCGATCGGGAACAATTTAATTGCCGGTATTATACCCACGTTTATACCATAGCGGCATATTATCAGATTATAGTTTATGGAGTCAAAGCTAATCTTTTCAGCAGTTCATTAACCATTTTCCATAATAAGATGTGCTGTTTACAAAGGAAGCGATATTAAAAAACGAAAAATATTATTTTTATTTTTTATGTTTAATTTTGACTGTAATATCACCTGTTAGTGATTATGCGGTCGAAGATAGTAACGGGCTAAACTGTTTGGGGTATGGTAGTTTGCGTCAAGCCGCATTGAAGCAACGTGGTGGAACCGGGAGGAGTTTAGAGTTCAGAGTTTTAAATAAAAATAAAATCATTTCATTTCAGGTCACCCATATACAAAATTGAGAGATTAAAATAAAATTAATATAAAACACTAACTGATTTAAAAAAAAAAAACAATAATTAATTACATATATTTTCAGTTTCATTTTCAGAACGGCTGATCAGATATTGATGAAATTTAGCATAAAGATAGATTATAGAATAGAATAGCACATAAGTTAGTCTATCTAACTGCCTATTTGACGGCCGATTGGCGCAGTTTGCAGCGCCCCTGCTTTCTGGACTCCAGGCCGTGGGTTCGATTCCCACTACTGGAAAATGTTTGTGTGATGAGCAGGAATGTTTCTCAGTTACTGGGTGTTTATATGTATATTCTATGTATTTATGTATATAATTCATAAAAATATTCATCAGGCATCTTAGTACCCATAACACAAGCTACGCTTACTTTGGGGCTATTGTCGTAGTATATTTATTTATTTATTATTTATTTATCTAACGGAAAAATGTATGGTTTGCGTGGGATAGATTTTTATTTGTTTTTTCATTTTTTTTTTACAGTTCGCAGAGCAAGAGATAAGATCAGATCAGAAAAACATAAGCATCGTCATTCATCAGTCTTTTTTCACAGCCTTCTTTTTTTGCTGGACTAAAAGCCTCTTACAACGCGACGGGAGGATTTTCTCACTCACAACGCTGAGAAGACGAGTTGGTGATCGCAGTAGATGGTAGTAGTACAGAGGATGCTGTGCCTCGTACGACACCCGCGGAAAGATGGGGGTGGTGAAAACTGCATTCTCATCTGCCGTCACATGAATTCCACTCAAACGAAGATGACAGTGAACAATAGCAGTAGGTAATTGATCAACTAAACACTCAATAGGCCAACTATAGCCAATGCTCTAAAACGACCTGGTTTAAATGGGTTGTAACGAAAGCTTCATAAGCCATAATGTGCTCTTAATTTCCCAATTGTCGCGACAATTCATGACTTGCATTCGGCTTGTAAAGTCGCGAAGGCACTGAATCGTCCGCCATTACTGTTATCTGATCTTTGGTCACCGGATCAAGTGGCCAAGCTATCGAATTTCTGGGATAGTCTTAAAAAAGTCTCTTAACAGTACTTAATTTTATATAAAAACATTCTGCAGTAACATTAGTATTAGTAGTACCCGTGCGAAATCGGAACGGCTACTAACGCTAGTAGTTAAATGAAATAAAAAATATCACGTTATACTTTGCTATTATCAAACAGTACCTAATTAACCAGAATGTATCTAGATCCTCAGGCATAGGTCCCTGCTAGATAGTATAAAACACGTAGTGTTTATATCCTCTTCGATTACAGTTTTGTATCACTGAATTTAGCATTAAATAAAATTTCTTCCGCTCATCTTCCGTAACTCAATTAGTTTTAAAATAATCTCCATCGTGCCTGGACACTGTCAAAATGCATCGTGCTATTTTGGCACCATAAAAAGCCGTTTGACAACAAGAAGGTTTCAATCTAAATCTACTTCATTCGTTGAGACCAGTAGTTTTCAAGTCCTTTATAAAAAATAAATAAATAAGCCATTTAATCCCAAGTAACATATTAAACATCGAATAACAAAAATAAATAAATAAATAAAGAAATAAAGATAATCAAAAACATGCATTAGTTAATTGGGTACCCATCTTCGGGTAAAGGCCTCCTCCATCTTGCCCCACTGCACTCTATTAGTGGGAAGCCTCGTCCAAGTGGGCCCTGCGACAGCTTCAATGTCGTCTCTCCAACGAGCAACGCGGTCTTCCGCGCGGCCTGCTTTGGTCACGGGGCCATGAGTGCAAGACTTGCTCGCTCCACCGGTCATCTTTAGAGCGCGCCACATGACCCGCCCATTGCCATTTCAATTTGCACGCCAGCTCCGCGGCGTCAACTAACTGTGTTTTCTTTCTTATTGCTGCGTTTCTTTGGCGGTCACTTAATCTTAAGCCAAGCATACTTCGCTCAGCCGCTCTTTGAAAAATCTGAATTTTATTTAAAACTTTTTTGTTAAAGCCCAAGTTTGGCACCCGTACAACAGTGTTGGCAATATTGTGGTGGCGTTAGTTATAGGTTAGGCAATATACAATATGGTTTGCATAAATTTCATATCTTTAGTGCTGGGTTTATGAATTGTATAAAGATTATTGGTACCATTATCAGCCTATTGATATACAAAGTCTGGGTACAAGTCTTCACTTTCATCGTACTATCATCATCATCATATCAACCTATTACCGGCCCACTACAGGGCACGGGTCGCCTTCCACAATGAGATGGGGCTAAGGCCGTAGTCCACTACGCTGGCCCAGTGCGGATTGGTGGACTCCACATACCATTAAGAACATTTTGGAGAACTCTCAGTCATGCGGGTTTCTTCACGTTTACTTTCACCGTTGAAGCAAGTGATATTTTAATTGTTTACAATCCGGTTAAGTGCTTATATTCGAACTCGGTCCCCCAAAGTAAATCGGTGTCCTACTCACTGAGCTATCACCACTTCAATCGGTATCACCACTTTTCTCGGGTAAGAAGGTATAAACGGCATTGTCAGTCTATTAATATTGTATAGGATATTGTGGTATACACTAGCGTACCCAGCCCGCTTCTCCGGGCTAGATTTTGCTTTATGTTATTTAAACAATAAACTTACATCATTAAATTTTTAATTTAAGTCTCATAATATATTAAATCATTTATTTCTCTTCGTATTCATTCTCTTCTATTCTCTTCTCGAGCGGGTGAAGATCATTATCTACACCCATGTACACCCAACAATAATATATCATCATAGTAAATAAAAGCAGTATTTGACAGTTTGACAGTTCAAAAATAGGGGTGCTCCGATCGTCACCAAACTTTACAGGATTACTCGCCAGGTCAATTCGGAAATTCCCTGAAAGTTTCATTGAAATCGGTCCAGCCGTTTCGGAGCCTATACGGAACATACCCACACACTTTCTCATTTATATATATAGAAGATTATATTGTATAGTATATTATAGTAGTAGTAATATTGTATACTTATAAAATTTAACTGTTTAAGATTTCTGCGAGAAATAAAACCAAGCGTCCCAAAAAATCTTAAGCCACGAATGGTTGACATATGCGCGGGCGCAAGCGCAAAATCAATCCCGTTACAGGGCAGAATTTTAAAGATAGTTTCTCGGAAACTTGTCGCCTGTCGCATCGGTCCTGGGGCTCATGTACACGGACCGACAACGGAACGACTCGCAGATAAAATTTAATGTTTCGAAATCTCACGTGCTGGCGTCGGGACAAATCGCGCGATAAGTGATGATACGTTTTTCTTAGCTGTTTATCAAAATTTTGGGATAAATAAATAAATATTTTAGATATACAGTTTCCCTGACCGATTTGGCCTCGCTTGTTAATCTCCAGTGTGATTTATTTTCTGTTACTACGCGGGAGATATTGTAGCGCACACTACCTATTCTATTACTCTCATAGTCCGATGGGACGACAGAACCAACACGACTAGAAACAAATCAGCCGACAGACATCAACAGGACCTAGTGATCTGCAGTCGGATATGCTCACCAATAGACCAACGATGCTCTAGTTATCGAGTTCAGTTTGAATTAAAAGCAATCAGTTACTTTTTAACTTACATTGAAATATAAATACATATAACCTAAAATAAACTATTTAAAACTAAATAAAATCTAAAACGTCCTCGAAACCACCGCAGCGAGGCACAGTTCCTAAGATGCTGGCAGCATTGCCCCTTCGGATGGCCAAACTAATTCGTTGGCCAAGGTAACTGCCCGCTCTCGGATCACCGGTAACCCTTTTCGATTTTCGATAATTCTTTGAAAAGGGCTCTTGCCTCCGGACCCCACGGTCCCGAAGTCTCTACTCAAAAAGACACAAAAATGAAGCTGCTATCCAGGTTTTCATATTAACGCCTCTTGGCCTGCTCGGCAATGGAAGCAGCCGCACCTACTTACATTAATATTAACAAAAAAAATAACTGTTCTCTTATCATCATGGTCATGGTACCCAAAATGCTGGTTGAAACTAAGGTTCAAAGATGCAATTTGAATATTAGTTACTTCTCGAAATAACCAGAAATTGTAAAAGCAAAATAGAAATTGGACATTGCAACGTTTTATAGTGAATTCCTGGGCAGTAGACTTAGTACAAGATTCGGTACCTCGCAATCAAGGAGTCGTTTTCGATGATGAAATACACAACAACAACAGAGTAAAATGAATTTTATTTGTGATGGATCAAAGCTCAAATTTGTCTACAATTCTTTAGCTCGGGCTTTCGACAGAACGTTTATAAAACAAATACCAGAAGTAGAGGATTTATGACTTTAAAAAAAGAATTATTAGATACATTTTATTGAATACGAAAACTGGTCACACTCTTAATAGTTTATTCCACCTTCCATCTTTGTGTCGTACCCTCCTTTAAGGCAAAGGGCATAGACAACATTGTAGAAGTTTATGGCTCAAAACGACCAACACTCGTGAAGCGATACGGCTATCAGTGTTTGTCATCAAAGTTATGTTAGCTGATGCAAGTGATTCGAAGCTTATCAATTATTGATCGTTGATTTGTCTTTTAAATTTGGTTGTGATTTGCTTCAAACTCAAAATTCATTTATTTTACGTTATAAGCATTTTTCTAACGTCCAGTATTTTTGTTTGTAGTTACTGTACTACCCACTTGGAAAGTAGATTCTACCGATAAGCCGGCAAGAAACCCGTGTGTGTGTGTGAGTGTGTGTGTGTTCGCGTGTGTGTGTTTAACGGTGTCGGAAAACATCGTGAGGCAACCTTCCAGCCTGAGAGTTCTCCATAATGTTCTCACTACCGTGTGAAGTCCGCCAATACGCACTGGGCCAGCGTAGTGGACTACGGCCTTAACCCCATGTAGTGGGCCGGTAATAGGATGGTATGATGATAAAAATTCGGTGGAAGAATTGTTATAAGTCATTATAATAATGACTCATATTTATGTTTATGCCCCTTTAGCTAAGCCGGCTCATCAAAGGCCATGTAGATAAGATCACACTCCGTTTTAGTGAATACCAACCTGTAATTTAAAGCCCCCAAGTTTTGTAAATCGTGTCAGTGGGGCCCTAAACACCGGTGTTGGTAGTCGTGAGGGCGTACCCTAATTCAATAACATTCAATTAAGTTCTACCTGTAATTATCGAACCCTTAAACAAGGGTCGCATGTCATGACGTAAGTTTTTAGGTTGACTGACGTGTAGGTAACGTTTTTTTTTTATTTTGCTTCGTGTAGACCATTATTTAAAAGTTTAGGAATCCTTACACTTCCTAGCATATATATTTTAGAGTTAGCAACTTTTGTTAAATCTAGCGCGGTTCTCTTGAGGAAGGTTACTGACTTATTTCCAAGGCGGACTCGAAACAAAGACTGATTCATATTCAATATACAATTATACAATTGATAAATTTCTTAATGACAAGGTTGCTTGGAAGCATCCGGCTCCGCTTTCATCTCTCACAAGATAGAAAAATTAATTTTGAAATGTAAAATGTAAATTGTTAATGTTGGAAAAGAGCAACTGCTGAGTTTCTTGCCGGCTTCTTCTCGGTAGAATCTGCCTTCCGAACCGGTGGTAGAGTCACTACACACAGACAGACTTGACGTTTCAAAAGTGCTTATATTAGGCCTACTTGAAATAAATGAATTTTTAATTTAGAATTTTGAATAAGTGCCCTGTATTTGAAAAACTGTAGTGCCATGTGTGTATGGAAATCAATAGTCGTACTACCAAATTACTAATCAAAAATGTATTTATTTAATACTAGCGGAACCGACAGAAGTCGTTCCCCGGTAAAGCAGCGCCACCTACCGGTTTCAGTCCAATTTTATTCTCAATTCATCTAGGAATCTATAAAAATACACACAAAAAATTTCATCAAAATCGGTCCAGCTGTGACAAACGTAACGTATTTAGGTATATTGCTGTCATTTTGAATATTTTTCCTACCGTTTAAACCTTCCCTCCACTAACACGAATATCTCAGGACCTTAATTAGCCTAATCGGTTCAGGCATTTTCGAGTTTTAATGAAATTAACGAACAGAATTTCATTTTTATATGAAGGATAGATATTGAAAAGTGGCTATTGAGCAATGTATTTTATTAAATTGATGAATTTCTGCAATTTCAGCCTCAGAACTAGATTGTTTATATGTAATTGACTACATTTTATATGTTACGGTTGCATGACTGGATATGTTGCGACTTTTTATTTTATTAAGAATGTTTTATAACACATTCATACAAATAAATACATTTCATTTCATTTCATTGCGGGCTGTTTTTTCCATATAACCTGGCTGTAGAGGGACCGCAATCGTTTTGCAAATTGTAAAACATATTTAAACTTGCATAGCAAACCGCGCTGACCGAAAAACCATCAATACAACGTGAAACCAATCCACCTCGCAATCCATTAGAGTGGCCCAACAGTAAAACAACATTCGGACATCGACCGCCAACAACAATATTGATGCCACGACAAACCAAACATACAAACGTATATATTGGCATGTTTTTATTCCAATACATTCAGAATGCTTTTGTATTTTATACTCAACTAATGTATGTTTGATGGATTGGTTATCATTTTCGACTACGCGACGGTTCGATTTCCTGGTGAATATTTTTTTAAACCTATTTATTTTTAACTTTGAATTTTTCTGTTATTTTCAGCAACTGGTACTGAACCAGCCTTTTGCTAAGAATTACTCTTGTCCACCCCCGTGCCTCGAGGAGCATGTTATTATCACTAACTCTATCTCGTGAGGATACAGGCTCGCCTGAGAGTTCTCTTTAATGTTTTTAAAGGCATGTAAAGTCTACCAATCCGAACTTGGCCAGCTTGGTGGACTACGGCCTAAACCCTTTTCATTTTCGTACATCAGAGAGCTTCTTAGGTGACCCTTTGATTTGATTTGAATGTTAAATTGTACAATAATATCAAGTAACATATATATTTTTTATTTTGTCTACCAATCCGCACTGAGCCAGCGTGGTAGACTACGGCCTAAACTCTTCTCATTCTTCACGGCTAGAGTCGCAGGAGACAATTATCTCCCTGGCGATGGGATAAAAATGTATCTTCTCCCACAGCTTTATGAACTCTCAAGCATACGCAAAAAGCAAAAATAGATCTGATACTAACATCATAGTTATTTTGGCTAGCTATGTACCCTCTATTATTTTACGGTGTATACTGAGTTAGTAAGTTGTCCATCCATACATCCATACTCACAAACTTTCGCATTTATAATATTAGTGAGGATGATACACATGCATTCGATCGCTGTCCCATATGCCTTGCGACTTGCTGTTATTTATGAAGAGTTATGTCCTTTATCTCCGAAAATATTTCCGGAGATATCAGATCCTTATTAAAATAAGACGTTACATGCGTGATAGTATGCACTTTCAAATAAAAAAAGAATTATTAAAATCGGTTCAAATTTAACGGAGCTATGAAGTAAAATTGATAAAAATTATATCCCATTTCCCGGAGGAAACTTATTTTTTAACGGTATAAAAATAATCCTATATGTTGACGCGGAATATCAGCTACCGCTATACCAAATTTTATTTGAATCCGTTCAGTAGTTTTCACGTGATGCCCGGACAGACAGACAGACAGACAAAAATTAAATATAAATCTGTTTTGGACTCAGTATCGATTATAAAGCATCCCCCGGTCAAAATTTTCAAAATACATTAAATGTACAGAAATCGTCCAGTTACAGTTTTATTATAAGTATAGATAATAACGGGAGGATAAAGTTCTCCTATTCCAAATTACAAATAAAATAAAATAATAAAGTATCTCGTAAGATACTTATTTAAAAATGGAAAGACCCCCTTTCCATGTTAGAAACCAAGACAAAGTCAGCTTTTTTGAAGGGAATGTGAATTAAAATCTGATAATAATTTACCGAGCCGGGTTAATTATAACAATGAATAAACATCAGCCATCGCTTGTGTTTTGAGACCGTTAATATGTCAGCACCTGGACTGGAGCACATGTCAAGAGAACTGTAATTGGATAAATGTTCGTACAGATTCAACTGGATAATTATTATTGTAATAAAGCCACTGACGTAATAAAAGCGCATGTATTTTGTGTTCAAATTAGTATTGTATTATTTTAGTAGTAGCAGGGTTTTTGTGGCAGAGCTCGGCCGGGGATGCAGCCAATCCAGCATTGCTGTGTTCCGGTTTGAAGCTCGTGGTTGGTGGTGTAATTACAGGCAAATGAGGCTTAACACCTACGCCTAAGATAGATAGTCACAGGGCGGCATTTTGCAGGATGTGTCCCTTGCACTCCCTTCGGAAGGTTCCTGTTTTTATGCCTATAAAATCATTTCAATCAATGGTTTTTCATTCACCACCAGGTGGGCTATCTGATTGGTCCATCAATTATTACACAAAAAAGAATAATCTGGAATTTCTCTGTTCATCTTTTTATTTACCGTGAAACTGCTGCCAAGACACGGTAATAAATTCGAATCGTATGCCGTCACGGCAAATGGCATAACGCTCTTACGCCGTCATGCCGGCTCTACGCCGCTGCATATTATCTTATTTAGTATTAACATTTGATCAAGAAAATTTATATTTTTTTCCATACCTTCTAACATATTTTGTTACAGTTAACGTGGGTGAAACCGCGGGAAAAAGCTAGTTATAAATATAAGGCTTTGCTAAGCTCATGTTTTATGCTTGTTCGGTGCATATAATTGTAACAGTTCATATATCTCACGATCCAGGTGTCTCCATGCAGTGTCTGTCAGGACGTCGGGACTGCGCCCGGGGAACCGTGCGTTTTGGACCATGTTATAAGCTTATGAAGAGAATATCACACACGACCGAAAGGCGGCTTCGGTCATGCCTATTTACCAACCTACCGACAAAGACTTGCCGCCAAGCGATTTAGCGAATTTACCAAATTGGATGGAAAGCGATTAACGAAACAATTTAGTTAGCTTTCTACCATCTTAGATTTCAACACCAGATGACATTGCAGCGAAAGACTAAAAAAAAATCTATTCCTAATTATTTATCATTTACTACCGGCCCCTTAAAACTTCACCTGGTTACTTCTGATAAGTTTCACATACAAACTTTGCACTATCCTACACAATAAACTTCGATACACCACGTCGCCTCGACTAACAGCATTCAGCTCGTGTAAGTCAAAAGGAAATAAATGTTATGTCATCTGAGGCCAAAAGCTTCTAATATATGCTCTCACACAAGCATTTTGTTACTTGACCTAAGTTATTTTGTCTCTGATGTAGGTTTTTTTTTATTTTTTATTCATAAGCTTTACAAGGGAAATAAATAGTTAATTTACTCATGAGAGTTATATATATATTTTTTATCACCTAAACGTGTCTAAACCGATAAAGTTTCTATAATTTAGTTATACACAAACTAGGGACACAACTAGAGACTAGGATTGCGCTTAATAAAGGAAATGAAATAAATCAAGGATTAATATTTATGACTAGCGGTCTCCCGCAATGACGTCCATAAGAGTCAACATATAACTCTAAGATAGACATAATATGCTATCTTGGACCTTTTGTTAGAATTTTTGAAGTTAGAAATATCTCCACATAACATAATGCCTGTACAGTTGAAAGGTTTACGCAGACATACTCCACATACCTTTGAGAACATTATGTAAAACTCTCAGGCATGCAGGTTTCCTCACGATATTTTCCTTCCCCGTCGAAGCAAGTGATATTTTTAATAACTTTAAACGTACTTAGAAAAGTTAGACTTGTATGCTGGGATTCGAACTCTGCCCCCCAAGTGAAGTGAAGTGGAGCTCCTACCCACTGTGCTATCACCGCTTCATTTACTACATTATATTTAATCTCGTTTTACCCAAAAATGTATTTAAATTTTAGGTGGTACAAAATTAATTTAGAATTTCTTTTCTTTGTTAAAAAATATATTGTGTTTAAAATCCGCTTGCGCTCATGAATCACACCGTTTAATATAATAGCGATGACAGGAAGACAAATTAATACTAGCGGCATGTGCACGCATTAGATAGGATTAAAAACAGAGTAAGAGTATAATTAAACCGGTAACTCTAATGGCCACATGAAGCTATCGCCTTGTCGCACGCTTTATTAGTTCCCGTTGATTAAATGGTCTGGCCACGGAGGGGTTTGGTTTCACAGCATATTACTACGTCATACCATTAGCAGAAAGAACAAAAAAGTTCTTTATTTTTAGGAAGTTTTGTGTGAAATACTTTGTGCATACGGCCGGTTGGAGCAGTTGGCAGCAATTCTGCTTTCTGTGTCAAGGCTGAGGGTTCTATTCCCACAAGTGGAAAATGTTCGCGTATTAAGCCTAATTTGCTAAAGTCCGCGAAAAAGGAGAATCTGTATGGTGCAATTTATAATTACTTCAATTGTTATACTCCACACCAAACAGATCTTCGGCAATGTACCTTCTACGCACGTTTCGCTCCGAAACCGGAGCATCCTCAGGAGATGTTGACTTTACAATGAATAATTGTTACAGTAGGTCGGTAATCAGGCACGGCCGAAGTGACGCGGCTAGTTAGTTGGAAAGAGGGAGAGTAAAATTGGCTACTTTTTATCCCAGAAATTAAACGGTTCCCACGGGATTTATAAAAACCATATTAAGCGCAAACGATGAACGCGGGAAACAGCAGAATATTCTCTGAAAAAGCGATCTCATCCATGCAACAAATATGTAAAATGACTAAATTAATAAGCTCTCACTTATAAGACCGCCCCATCCTGAAAAATGTGCAAACGTTTAACGCGAAAGTAAGTTTGTTCAATTGTTTTGAGTGAATATTATTATCTGGAATTGTGATTTATGAAAGAACTTAACTACCTTCTTATTTATTTGCATGAGTGCATGTATATATTTAGACGCGATCGTCTTTTTGGCATCACGGCGTGGAAGCATTAAGACGAGTGTGCGTGATTCTTCGAAATAATTTACGAACCGCCAAAGAGGCACGGTAATTAGGCCAGAGATGCAAACATACGTTTCTTTTGGTATCGCCTTAAGGTTATGACGACTGCGGAGTTGTTTTACTTCCAAGAATCATTCTAATCACCATCACTTCCACCGATCGTAGTCCACTGCTGGACATAGGTCTTTTGTAGGGAGTTCCAAAATCCGTTGTCCTTGGTAGCTTGTTTCCAGCGGCTCTCAGCGACTCGTTTAATGTCGTTGGTCCACCTCATTGGGGGCCGACTAACGCTGCGTTTACCAGTGCGGTCGCCATTCCAGCACCTTGGAACCCCAACGTCCACCGGTTCTCCGAGCTATGTGCCTCACCTATTTCCACTTCAGCTTTGCGACTCGCTGAGCTATGTCGGTAACTTTGGTTCTTCTACGGATCTCCTCATTTTGATCACGTAGACATACTCTGAGCATTGATCTCTCCATCGCCCGCTGAGTGACTCTCAGCCTTCTTATGAGTTCCATACACTTCCAAGAATATGCACAGCCAAATTGCGGTAATAATCATCAATAACAGTTTATAACAGTCTACTGACGGACTAAGGCCTCTACCAACGGAAGGGTTTGTCCCTAAAGGTTTGCCCAGACATATAGTAGTAGTAGCACGGAAACGCTGCTGCCTATTCTTCGTTAAATTTCCTTAGTCACCTCGTACGAGACACGCAGGGGTGGTGATTAGGAGGGGTGTAGATAACAGTGTTCTGATCTGCCTTCACCACACAGCATTATCACTACTACACTACGGGGCACGAGTGTCCTTCCACACTGAAGAGGGGGTAGGCTGTCCACCACGCTGGCCCAGTGCGTTGAGTTGTAGTGGAGAACGTTATGGAGAACTCTCAGGCATGCAGGTTTCCTCACGATGTTTTCCTGAACCGTTGAAGCGAGTGAAATTTTAATTCCTTAAAACACACATAACTTACAAAAGTTAGAGGCGCGTGCTAGGATTCGAACTAAGCCCCGCGAAAGGGAAGTCGAAGTACTACTCACTCATTTTCTCTGTTTTGGGACACAATGCACTGCATGCTATAATGGCTGAATGAGGGCAGTTTTTAGTCGATATCTTATCTTAAATTACGTTCATGCTGAGTAATCCCAAAAAAAACTGCACGAAATTCTCTGAAATTGCTAAAACTGTCAAAGAAGGATAATAATCACGACAAAACCTCCCGCATTAACTTTTCTTGTGGGCCAAGTTTCGCTTAATGTTAATGATAGTAATTACCGGCCATCTTGTTTAACCGTTCGGAAATGACAAATGAGTTTGTAATTGTATCAGCCGAGTTTTTTTAATGCTGTTCTGGAAACACGCATGCGGTTTTTGGGTTATCGTAATTCCATACAATTTTATTCTTGGATTTGCTATCTCAATTTTTTAAAACTTGCGATTTTTCAGTTATGGCAACACCAATGCAATAGCGAGCATATATAGATGTCAAGTTATCTTCTTTACCTTGATCTTATTCACGTCTAAACTTAAGGCCTCTCCCAATGGAAGGGTTTGCCCATAATCACCACGCTGGGTAGACGGGTTGGCGATCACGGTAGATGGTACCTACTAGGAGAACAGAGAGCACTGGTTGCCGTTATCCGTTATATCTCCTAAGTCGCCACGTACGACACCCGCGGGGAGAAGAGGGCTTTGAAAATGAAGCTTAATTTGCTATACTCCGCGAACAGCAGGAGAATCTGTATGGTGTAATTAACAATTTAGTTAACAATTGTTGTCTTTATTATATATTATTCATTGTAAAGTCAACATCTCCTGATGATGCTCCGGTTTCGGAGCGAAACGTGCGTAGAGGGTAAATTGCCGAGGATCTGTTTGGTGTGGAGTATACGGATTAAAGAAATTATAAATTACACCATACAGATTCTCCTGCTGTTCGCGGAGTATAGCAAATTAAGCTTAATTTTCATAATATATTATGGATTTCCACAAAGTAACGCCTTCTTCTATCCATTAGCACAAGTTCTTTTAAAATATTCTTAAAATGCTGTAGGTGTGCCTATAATATTTGAAGAGTTCCCTCGATATCTTTACGATCCCTCAATTAAATCTTCACCAAATTATAATGGGACCATCTCTCAGGTATAACGTACCGAACAAAAAAAAATCATTAAAATCGGTTTGTAAATGGCGGAGTATTCAAGCAACCAATATATGTAAAAAAAAATATACACTCGTATTAAAAACCTCCTCCTTTTTTTTAAATCAGTAAAAAATAAATTAATTCGCGAGAAAGTTTGTAACTTTATGAAGTGACCGCGTTTCCGAAAATTATGTGACTGCTTTTAGCACTGTGAACTTTTTACAGAGTGAGATTAAAATCCAGATTGATATAACGAAAACAAAAACATCTATTCGCATAGGAAGCCTGGAAACGATCTCTGTCAATGATAACGACGACTTTTGCATGTAATATGTTGTTTTGAATTGTACTTTTAATTCCTTTTTAGCAATAAAGTTGTTTAAAAAAAAAGAACTTAGTTATTTGTTACCTAGAATTTATTAAGAAAGATCTGAAAATACATTATATATTACTAATATATTTTTTCGTCTTTTTCTGACGGCCGATTGGCGCAGTGGGCAGTGACACTGCTTGCTGAGTCCAAGGCCGTGGGTTCGATTCTCACCACTAGAAATTGTTTGATTGATAAACATAAATGTTTTCCAGTGTCTGGGTGTTTATCTGTTTACTATAAGTATTTATGTATGTTGATGTTGATCAGTTATCTTAGTACCCATATCCAAAACTAAGCGCGATGTGTGTATTGTCGTAGTATATTTATTTCTTTATTTACTTATATATATATATATATATATAAACAATCAACGACTTTAAAAAAGAGGAGATTCTCAATTCGTTTATACAATGTGTAACGGAATTACGAAATACTGTTGAAGTGTGCATAAGTATATATCATAAGGAATTACCCTGTAAAAATTTTAAATCAAAAAAAGCATATTTATTTTTCACTACGAACTAATTAAAAACATTATCAGTGCTTACTTATGACAACCCTAAAGTGATAGGAGTCACTTGATTTTACTTTTGCTTTTAATACCCAAGCTTATCATATCCTAGATTTTTCTATAAGCTTACGTTTTATATAAACTTTAAACTTATTGAGAGACATCTCAAGGATTTCATCTGGTAATTTGTTATAATAAATAATAGTTTAAAAAAACTAAAAAACACGCTTTTTATAGAAAACCGAACTAATAAATAGAAAATAAAGTTTAATAAATTTAAATTAAGAATAATGTAAAAAATTTCAATAAATATAAATTAATAATAGTGTGAATAAAAAAAAATATATTTTATTTTAAAAAATCAGTTTTTATCTGACTTATTTTAGTAAAAACTATGGTAAAGGTTTACTCAAAAACTATTAGCGTTCCGGTTTCACAGATAAGTCTCACAGACAGTAATTAAATGTACCTCTATAGTCCCTGAAGTATTACGAGTATTTCGGTTTTCGTTTACAGGTTGTATAATTATTTACTTTCCTCAGTAGAGCTATTTGTGACGAAGCTCATCCGAAGAAGAACTACCGCCATCCGCCATTGCTGTATTCCGGTCTGGACGGAGTAGTTGCCGGTGTAATTACAGGCATATGACAAACTTACGCCTCAGGTTGAAGGATGCAAGGCGACATTATGTGGGACGTATTCCTTACACACCCTGCGGAGTAACTACTGAAATATGAATAGGTATCAACTTCGTCATTTAAAAATGTATAAAACAATTAAGGGCGAAATTTGATGCAAGAAATCCAAGTACCCGAGGTTTTACAAAACTAAAACTTCTGCCCTTAAACTTGTTCGCATAAAGAGAATCATAAATGTATCGTAAGGCGGCTTCGTACAAAGACGCCGCGCTCGTAAAAGCTTTTAAACAAACAAAACGACGCTCGTATGAAAGAGGAATCAATCATGGCCGACGCACCTGATAGTAATTGTTATTATGTCAAGCTAGAAATGGGTCAAACGTGTCCACAGATACCTTAATAAAACACACATAAAACATATTAAAACATGGTCCACGCGTTATAATATTTTTTTACTTCTTGTGTTTTTGAACAGCTTATGTATAAGGGGGCGAAAACTGAGTTTAAGCTCCTAACTAAGTCTTGGCTTACGTGCAAGAAAAAATAGCAAAGGAAACAAAAATATTAATACAAAGTGTTCAGTTGTGAAAAATTCCCCAAAAATAGTGTGTCAGTGGATTCTTAAAAAAATGCATTAATGATTAGTATTGCATCTATAACTTTTGTACTGAAAGATGTAAATTATATATATAACAATTTCTTGTCACGTGTTCGTGGGCGCACTTTTCCAAAACGACACGATCGTTTTTTATAAAATTTTCCTCGTGTATTTTTAGATGAATAAATCGGTCGTAATTGGTTATTAGAATGCCCTGTTTCCAATGAATTTAGTTCAATTTTTATACGAAAGCTATTTTTTGTTTTTTTTTTATTTGATCTAGGTATTGTACCTATAACCCATTGGAAAAGTGTGGATTGGTAAACTACACGCCTTTGAAAACTCTCGGGCATGCAGGTTTTGCATGTTTTCCTACACGAAGGCCGATTGGCGCAGTGGGCAGCGACCCTGCTTTCTCAACAGAGGCCGTAGGTGCGATTCCCAGAACTGGAAAATTTTTGTGTGATGGACATAATTGTTTTTCAGTTTCAGTTTATCTATATATTTTAAGTTTTTATGTATATCATTAATAAAAATATTCTACAGTGATTTTAGTACCCATAACACAAGCTACGCTTACTTTGGGGCTAGATAGCGATGTGTGTATTTTCGTGAAAATTTATTTATGTAATACATATTTTAATTGTTTAAATTAAACGCACATTTATGTGAAAAGTTAGAATTGCGTGTCGGGCTTAGAACAATACTCATTGCTCTTAGATGCCAGGAATTTATTTATATTTTTGTACCATAAAATGTGAATGAGAACATATGATACAAGAAGTGTATAAAGGAAAACTTATCTCTATAAGATATTTCTTCCAGCTACCCTAGCATGTGAGTAAGATGATTTTATTGTGGTACAGGTCAAATAAAGGTACAATAAACTAAAGGAATTCTAGATAGATAAAATAAAATGAAAATAAGCAGTCTACGAATCGCACCGGCCATTTTATATTTAACTACAGTGACAGCAAACGACGCGCACCTGACATAATTTAGGCGGGAAAGTGTCAACCCGTATCAAAGGAATGAAATCATAAAACCCTTGTCCGCACAGATTTGTCGCGCGATAAACGCGTCGCGTGTGTACCGATAAATTGTCGCGATAACGCCGACCGTGTGGAATGGGCATTACGGGCTTTTTGTGCCGGTATTTATGTCCCGCCTTTGCTTGTTTTATGTCACGGTATGCCGCGTAGTTCCTATGAGTAGTTTGTAATTAGTTTTATTTTAATTGCATTATTAATATGGTGAAGCGGCGATAGCCCAATGGTTAGGATTTCGACTTAATTTTTGAGGGGCGAGTTCGAAATCACGCACCTCTCTCTAACTTTTAAAGTTAAGTTAGGTGCGTTTTTAGCAGTTAAAATAGCACTTGTTTCAACGGTAAAAGGAAAACATCGTGAGGTAACCTGCATGCCTGAGAGTTCTGAATGTTCTCACGAGTGTACGATTGTACGAGTCCACCAATCTGCACTGGGCCAGCATGGTGAACTACGGCCTTAACCCCTTCTTATTGTGGGAGGATACCCGTGTACTGTAATGGGCAGGTAATGAGTTGTGTAACAGTAAATTTATAGAGTGGATAAATAATTAAACTTTTGATAACTATAAATTCATATTTGCCGGATATTTTATGAAATAGTTAATAGATAGTTTTCAAGAAACAATTAAAATTATATTTGATTAATAACCAATGTTCATGACATTGAGTTGGTGAGTATTTTGATATAAATACGACTGCATTATCGATGCACCGCAGTCCTACTTGGACTCGAATGATGCAAAGATACCTCCCGGTGTCTTAGTCGTTTATCAGTTGATATGATGATGAGTCTGATGTTTAATATAGTGGTTTGTTGGTCTGGTAGTCGGCATGCTCAACTATATATCACAACGTCCAAGGTTTGATTTCTGCTAAGATTTCTCCGTATCCGCCCAGAGCTCAATGAAGATAAGCAGTTAAAAAACTAAATGGATCTAACAACTCCCTTATTAACTCCATCGGTTTAATTGCTTTTAACTTCAGACGCGATTATAGAAAATTGAGTAAAAGAAACAGCACTGCATTCTAGTGAGAAGAACTAACATGAAACTCTGCGATCTCTACGTAATATTTGAATTAAATTTTAAAGATAACTCGTAATGCAAAGGTAGGTGAGATTATGCATCCCACTTTCAATGTAGGCTCTGGGTAGTAGGGTATAGTGTAGACTAATTTACCTTGACCTTTCCTAATATCGATAGTAAATACTTACGATTCACAGAACAATTAAAAATCTTTTATAAATCTTCTGTATCGAATCAGCTTTCTAAATATATATAAGACACTTACTATATCATTAACTAGCTGTTTCCCGCGACTTCGTCTGCGGTTGATTTTGATTTTTGATGTGGCATTCAATTTAGTTCAAGTTTTAAAAAAAATTTAAAATTCAGTATAGCTAAGCTTTAAATAAGGGGTTTGCTGCTGTCCGCTGAGTAGTTCTGTCCTCTATCTCCAACCACATTCATCAAATCTACACAAAGTTTGGGCAAAATTAAACACATATTATAACCTTTATAGTACAAAAATAATGATTTAAATCGGTTATAATTTGTCGGAGTTATGGTGTCAAATCGTCAAACACTCATCCCCTCTCCCAAAGGAACCCAGCTTAATGCCGGGATAAAAAGTTCGAAAGTAGAAAGAAGTAAGATCCTATATTACTTCTAACACTCCCAAGAATATGTGTACAAAGTTTCATGAGGATCGGTTAAGTAGTTTTTGCGTGAAAGCGTCACAAACAAACTTACATTGACATTTATAATATTATCATCATCATCATTTATCATTTATTATTTATTAACACCAGGCTCTCCACATTGTAACAAGCTACAATAATATTCTTAGCTACTTTGGTCACATTGCTCGACGCCTGCCCAGTAATATGGATAAGTTAATACAGTGGCCATACGTACAACGGACGGTCCCAGACCAACCAAGTGCGGAAAAGGCCCAGGAACAGAAGAAGAAGAAGTTAATACTTGTAGGTAAGGTGGAGGGTAAAAGACCACGTGGCCGATCACCTCGTCGCTGGTCTGACCAGGTAAAGTCGCTCACAGGCTTCCCTATCACAGAAGCTATCAAAAAGGCCGAGGATAGAACAGGATTGAAGGCTGTAGTAAAAAACTCTACGAAGGAACTTGAATCCGGACACGATTCAGTAATGAAGTACCTAAACGACGAAGAAGAAGAAGAACTATATCTATACTTATAGTAAAACTGTAACTGGAAGATTTCTGTACATATATTATGAAAATTTTTACCGGGGGATGCTTTATGATTAATACGGAGTCCAAAACAGATTTTTATTTAATTTTTGTCTGTCTGTCTGTCTGTCCGGGCATCGCGTTAAAACCACTGAACGGATTTAAATGCAATTTGGTATAGTGGTAGCTGATATTCCGGGTCAACATATAGGCTACTTTTTATCCCGTTAAACAAACAGTTTCCTCCGGAATGAAAGTTTTTATCAATTTTACTTCACAACTCCGTTAAATTTTAACCGATTTTTGTAATTCTTTTTTTTATTTGAAAGTGTATGCTATCAAGCATGTATTGTTTTTAATGATGATGATTTAATAAATATTGTCGGAGATAAAGGACGTAACTCTTCACAAATAACAGCAAGAAACAGGGCTTATGTGACAACGATTGAATCATGCGTACCATCCTACTAGTATTATTAATGCGTATGTTTGTGAGGATGGATGTATCAAATATTTACAACTTACTAACTCAGAATACCACGTAAAATAATAGCAGGTACATAGCTAGATCCTATGATTGTGATGAGATCAGATCTATTCCAGCTTCTTGATCGACTTATACGCGGACGAAGTCGCGAGGGTCCGCTAGTGATAACTAAAAGTAATGTCGAGAAAAACGCTGAACTGTAAGAGCGGAAAAGCCAAACAGGCATGTGCACCGCGAAGCTTTCAAAACGAATGGGTACGTTATTACTAAAAGATACGAGTCCAGATAGCAAAATCATGTAAACAATAAATAACACTAACTGTGAGCGCATCAAATACTTGTGCTAACTAACTGGTTTGTTTTATTAAGATAATTTATATACAATGATAACATTGACGTGTCTCGGGCTGGAGCGAATAAATCTGTCGAAAGTGATAAATTATTGTGTATTCAACTTAATTTATGTTATGAGGAGAAAATGCTAAGGATTTTTAATAGGGAAAGGCTTCATATTTTGCTCAAATATTTATCATTGTATCATTTTTATTGGTGTTTTCCAAGCACGGAAAACACTAATAAAAAGCAAAATATTTATATATATACTATAGTTATATTTATATATATATATATATATATATATATTTTATTTATATTTATATATTTGTATAATTTTTAAATCTTATTTATTGCACCACCTACCTCTTTTTCTACGTTTTTTCCTTTTACGCCATTGGTTGCCTGGAAGAAATCGCTATGTAGCGATAAGGCCACCAAATTGTACTCTCTTGATTGTATTTATATCTTTGTAACTACTTTTTGTTTCTTTGGTGTACAATAAAAGTGTATTCATTCATTCATTCACGGTTTTTGATGGAATTCTATTCACTTTACGTCTGTTTTAAGTTATTTTTGCTAGCGACATGTTTGTGTTTTTTAACTGTAACAATACAGATTTGTCTGGAGGAAGGCTCCTAGGCCGTAGTCAGTGGCGTGCATTGAGGGTATGCAATAAGCGAGCAGATGATATACAAGGAAAAAAATGTCCAGTATGAGTTATAAAAAACCTTAAAGATCGGCATTGTAAAAATTAAAAAACGACTACCCTTCAGTTTTTATAACTCGTACTGGAGATTTTCTTGATTTTATTTTGTCTGAATACCCTGTGCATAACCTCTATGCACGCGATTAAATAATAATAAAAAAAGAAAACGGAAAAAAAATTAAGCTAGTATATTAGGCCTAGATTATAAGCACTTTTGAACGTTAAGTCAGTCTGTTTGTAGTGACTACGATTATTCTACCTCTTAAACTTAATATTTTTAGTTGATTTTTTTCTCTAAAACGGTACTTATCTGCATAACTATTTAAGAAAATAACCTTTAAACTCTATGGAGCCGAATAATAGTATTAAGTTAAAATAATATTAAATATTGTTTTCGATGTGGTGTAATACTTTACGACAAGTCGCAGGATCAAAAACGGTAGAAGCCAGAGCCGCGAAATCAATATAAAAAAATAAGTGTTGGACATTCTCCAGGCGAAATCATACACTCATAAATCTGTCTCGGATTAGTTTGCTTCAAGTGACCACTTTATTTTGAAGTGTAAACACGTTTGTGTCATTATAAGTTTTGAATCATTCTATCACAGAATATTGTTTACATTGCATGCATTGCATTTAAATAATTTTAGGTAAAATAATAATGCTCTTAGCAGGTAAGTCACAGATACAATATTCAATAGCGCAGGAAAGAGTTATCTAATATATGTACCAGTGATGCAATATAGGCTTTATTATCTAACTTTTAAATTTGAAATACAACAGTAAGAAATCTTCAGAGAGATTTTCCAACTAGGCGGGAAATATAAAAGTGCACAAGTCACTCTCTTCTTTCTCTCTTATAGTCCGATGGGACGGCAACTCTGACAGGACTTAAAAGAGTTCAGAGAGAGAGACAGCTTTACGTACGTTGAATCACTAATTTCAAAACTCGTACTGGTAACGACCACACAATTCAATAGTCTGCCCGCAACACGTCAATAGTATTGACGATATTCTGTATATTTATAATAATACTAGCGTACCCAGCCCGCTTCGCCGGGCTAGATTTAGCTTATTTTAGCTTTATTTTATTTAAACAATAAACTTACATCATTAAATTTTTAATTTAAGTTTCATAATATATCAAATCATTAATTTCTCTCCGTTTTCATTATCTTCTAATCTCTTCTCAAGCGGGTGAAGATCATTATCTACACCCATGTACACCCAACAATAGAATATCATCATAGTAAATAAAAGCTGTATTTGACAATTAGACAGTTCAAAAATAGGAGTGCTCCGATCGTCACCAAACTTTACAAAATTACTCGCCAGGTCAATCCGGAGATTCCCTGAAAGTTTCATTGAAATCGGTCCAGCCGTTTCGGAGCCTATACGGAACATACCCACACACTTTCTTTTTTATATAGATAGATTGCGGGGCACAGATTTAAGAACGTACTGTTACCGTGTACTCTACTAATATAGAAGCATCAAAAACCACTCTAGTAGTATTTCTTAAACAGGTGGTTAGCAACTTCATTCCATTTTGCAGTTGACAGTGATTATTTTACCTCTAATGTTCCAAAAATATTTGAAGTTAATGGGAAAAAGTTTGTGAGCTAGCAACATTACGCGGGTGTGAAGCGAGACGTGCTCAGGGTGTTTCACTGTTTTTGGACACAATGCACTGTATGCAATATGAAGATATGGCTGTATGAGGTGTTATAAGTACGGTGGTGCGGGGCGTATTGAAGAGTTTGAGGTATTGGAAGGTTTCCGCGTAGTTAGAAAAAATCTCCCTAAAGATTGGAAAACGTAAAGAGAGGAAGGATCATCATGATACTGACACAAGTATTTTCTTTTCCACTGTATATTCGCTATAGAATTAATAAATAAATAAATGTCCAACGACAATATACACCCGCCATCTAGTCCCAAAGTAAGCATAGCTTGTGTTATGGGTACTAACATGACCGAGGAAATTTTTTATGAATACTTTATACGTCTAAATACTTATAATATAGATATAAACACCCAGCCACTAAAACATTCATGTTCATCACACAAACATTTTCCAGTTGTGGGAATCGAACCAACGGCCTTGGACTCAAAAAGCAGGGTCGCTGCTCACTGCGCCAATCAGAAACAGAAAGTTCGATGAATAATCAAACTCAAACAATTTGAGGAGTGCAGATGTAAATCACGACGGGAAAGTATATAAAACACGTCGAGTTCGGATACTTTGATCGAATCACGGCCATCTTCATCAAAGAGCGTGGTATTTTGGAAGCGATTGATCGATTCGTAACAGAAGTCTCGATTCTATTTCGATAACGATTCCGGGAACACGGCAAAGTTGATTTGAATTCTAATTAGCAATTACGGTCAGTGATTTAGGATGATGTCTGTAGATGTTTGTTTTAGTTTCGTTTACATTAGCTTTCGATTATAACAAATATAAATGTATTTTTCGACTTAACGAGAACTAGTTATTTACTGACCAACGAAAATTCTTACTAATATTATAAGTAAATGTTAAAGTGTGTTTGTTTCGCCTTATAAATAAATAAAATAGCCTTTAATTCCACAACGTCATTTCATACATACTAATAAACATTTTGATACTTTTAAATTTAATAAACATTAATATATAGATTCGTTAGGTTTGGTATGGTTTTACAATAATATTGAATTAAAATTATGTACTTTAATAATTTATTTATTATATCACGCGTTTCGGATTGCCTGTTGGCAAAGGCCTCCTCAAGCTCCCGCCACTGCTACCTGTCGTGCGCTACTCTGAGCCAGTTAGGTCCCGCAGTCTGTTTAACGTCGTCTTCCCACCTCCTATATGGTCGGCCTCTTTTTCTTTTTCCATCTCGTGGGTTTGTGATGACTTTGCTCCTTTTTTCCTGTCTATCTCTCTGTGAATGCCCTGCCCGTCTCCACATTTGTATGTCAATCTTACTTGGAATACTTATCTTTCGCCTTAAGTAAGAAACTAATCGACTTGATTTTTGGCATAGAGTTAGTTGAAAGGACACAGCTACATAGGCTACAGGTTCCAACGAGAATTGCAAAACCCCGTATAAACGTGGACAACATCTAGTAAATAATAAATGTAAACAAACTGACTTTATTTATGTGAGATGTGATTTATGTGAGAGATAAAAAGACAGTTGGTAGCTGAGTCGTTTTCGGCATTAATTTGCATCAAAATAAGGGCTGAATTCTGCGTGTGCAACTTGAGTTCCGTTTTAAGCTTGAACTTACAAAATAACTATGGATTTTTGGCGTATAAAGTAGGAAAAATCACGAAATTTACAATCTTTTATAGACGAATGTGATTAGAACTATTCAACTGTTAAAAATGGTGGACGGTACGAGACCCAAGAAGTTGATGGAGGACCAACTGGAGG
Organism: Pararge aegeria; assembly: GCF_905163445.1. NCBI lineage: Eukaryota > Metazoa > Arthropoda > Insecta > Lepidoptera > Nymphalidae > Pararge > Pararge aegeria. The sequence goes on from NC_053195.1 coordinate 16,669,293, forward strand.
CCGGTGGATTCATGGAGTTCGCGTTCGCCAGGTGGCTACCGGTAATTAATTATTAGTAAAAAGTGTTTATATTTTGTGAAAATCAGCTGTTGCCCGCAGCTTCGTACGCAGTTTTTTGGTTTTTCATGAATCCCCGTTCATAGTCCCAGGATAAAAAGCAGCCTATATGTTAACAACTGGTTGGCGCAATGGGCAGCGACCCTGCTTTCTGAGTCCAAAGTCGTGGGTTCGATTCCCACAGCTGGAAAGTGTTTGTGTGATGGACATGGTTGTTTTTTAGTGTCTGTTTATCTGTATATTATAAGTATTTATGTGTATTATATTCATAAAAATATTGATCGGCTATCTCAGTACCCATAACACAAGCTTCGCTTGATTTGGGGCTGGATAGCGATGTGTGTATTGCCGTAGTATATTTTATTTATTTATTTTTTATGTTAATCCAAGAAATAACCTATCTCCATTCTCCACAAAATTCAGTCAAATTGGTTACGTGGTTTTTGCGTGAATATGTAACACACATCCATGCATCCATCCTTACAAAGTCTCGTATTTATAATATTAGTAGAATTTATTTGATATACCTATAATTCCACCTTACTCTAAATTATAATATTTTCTCTACTACTCTCTACACATCACGGGTCTCCTACCATAATGAGAAGGGGTTAAGGCCATAGTCCACCACTGGCCCTATACGGATAGGTGAACTCAACACACCTTTGAGATCATTATGGAGAACTCTCAGGCATGCAGTAAATAAATAAAATTATGCGATAAATATTGCGCGTTCCACATTTTTAATCATCACAGTCACATCAACCCATAACCGGCCACTACGGAGAACGGGTCTCCTCCCACAATGAGAAGGGTTAAGGCCGTAATCCAACACGCTGGCCTAGTGCGGATTGGTGAACTCTACACACCTTTGAGAACAGAACAATACGTAGAACTCTCAGGCATGCAGGTTTCCTCACGATGTTTTTCTTCACCGTTGAAGCAAGTGATATTTTAATGACTTAAAACGCACATAACTTTGTAAAGTAATAGGTGCGTGCTGGGATTTGAACTCGGCGTCCCGAAAGAGAAGTCGAGCGCCCGCCTAATGCGCTATCACCGCACATTTTTAATAATCCCTACAAATATTATAAATGTCAATGCAAGTTTGTTTGTTACGCTTTCACGCAAAAACTGTTTAACTGATCCTCATGAAACTTTCACACACATTCTTGGAAGTGTTAGAAGTAATATAGAATACTTTTTATCCAGACATTAAGCTCGGCTCCTTTGGGAGAGGGGATGAAAGTGTTTTTTTTTTTTATTAACGATAGGCCAGCGTTTGACGACAATCATGCCCGTTAGAAAGCAATGATGAGGTCTAGGTTGGAGCACGCTTGCCTAGAAAAGCCTATTCACTCTAACCTCCGACAAATACACACACTATAATTCCGACAAATGATAACTGATTTAAATAATTATTTTTAATTTTGCCCAAACTGTGGTTGGAGATAGAGGACAGAACTCCTCAGAGGACAGCAGCAAACCCCCCATTTAAGGCTTCGCAATACTGAATACTTTAATTTTTTTTAAATCTACAACTAAATTTAATGCCACATCAAAAAACAAAATCAAACGCAGACGAAGTCGCGAGAAACAGCTAGTAAAGAATAATTCAATGCTACATTTAATATACTCAAAGGCAATAAACTTACAATTACAAAAGTTACCTTGTGAGTTGTGATTTGTATATAAATGATAATAAATTACAAAAACCCTTTGTGCCTATTCAGATCGCAAGTGAAAAATCACCTTTATTTATCGTATTATAATAATAAATTTTATGAAGTATTATTTATTAATAATTTAATGACCACGTCTTAAAGAAATATTACTACGAAATCCCTTGGCAAAGAACCGGAACTCTTACTTTTCGGAGCTAAGTGCGTTTTATAATTTAAGCAATTGAAGTATCACTTCAACCGTGAAGGAAAACATCTTGAGGAAACCTGCATACCTGAGAGTTTTCCATAATGTTCTCAAAGGTGTGTGAAGACTACCGCACTGGGCCAGCGTGGTCGAGTTTTATCCCTTCTCATTGTGGGAGAAGACCTGTGCCCTGTAGTGGCCTGGTAATGGGTTGATATGATGATGCTGAATTAAAATAAAACAAGTAATAAGCTTTGCCTCAAGCATACATTATACTACTGAATAGCCTGTATGGTCAATGATCTTTGCCTGCCCTGAAGGGGACAAATAAAAAAAACACCAAATAAAAAGCAAAAAATATGGGTCTTTTTTCAAGTCACGATCGAAGAGTACAAATTGAAGTGCACCCTTTTCACTTTTGATCAGTTATTATCTGTGGCATATCGGGAGCCGATCGATATTGTGTATGACTTAGTCAATATACAATCTGACAAGCGCAACGGTAAATTTTTTTGCCGTACTTAATCACTTATTTCAACGTAAGTAAGTAAAGGTAGGTGGTCGCAATTTCACGGAAACGAAACGGTTGTTGGTTTCAATGTTGATTTCATGTTACTTGTTTGATTATTATGTTTTTTTTTAATTTTCGTGTCCACAGAATAATTAAACAGTCCAAAGAATATTCAAACGTGTCTCATTGTAATATGGACCTTTGAAAAAGTAGATCGAAACTGCAACGTTTCCTACTAGATGACGCTACAGTCGCTATAAGACTGATGTGAAAGGCATATACTAATTTTGGCATCGATGGTAGGAGAGCCGTAGCTAAATTGGATAAATAAGCGCTCAGGCCGCGATTGCCAGAGAGTCGCAGGTTCAAATCCTGTCGGTTACGAAAAATTTTATATGCATTTAAATTTATAAAATTAATTTAAAAAATACTGAAACCACACATATATTGAAGCAAAAACCACTCCACTTTAGTAGTGTATCTCGAACAGACGGCTAGTCCCTTAATTTCATTTGGCAGTTGACAGTAATTTATTAACCTCTAATGTGCTAAACGTGCGATAGCTGTGCTGTGGACACAATGCACTGCATGCAATAATGGCTGAGGGTTCTGTATGTTCTTATATCTGTGTTGGTGTCTATTCTACAGGGTGTTTATGAAATTAGAGATTTCGTCCAATTACTAGTAATGTTACAAACTTCTGGATAAGACATATACCATTAAGATTCGATTACCCTTACACTCATACTTAGACGGTCGACTGGCGCAGTGGGCAGCGACCCTGCTTCCGGAGTCCAAGGCCGTGGTTCGATTCCCACAACTGAAAAATGTTTTTCGTTGTCTGGGTGTTTCTTTTTATATTATAAGTATTTATGTATATTATTTATAAAAATATTTATCAGTCGTCATAGTACCCACAACACAAGTTACGCTTACTTTGGGACTATATGGCGATATGTGTATTGTCGTAGTATATATACTTACGAAGAATTGTTTTGAAAACATTTTATTATTAATGCGGCAGGACTTGGAGCTACCGGTCACCATAATCTAAAGCTTAAGTGCAATTCGATCTTTTCATGATAAAAAAAAAACAATAAGAACCAGTTCTGAGACTAGGTCATTAGGATACAGTAAAGTTTGAAATTCGAATTGAAATTGGTTCATCCATGGTACAACTCCAGCACAGTAAATATAGACGCTAACATTTGCTATGCCTCGAGCCACACATATGCTGTTTGTCACAAGAATTTTCAAAATTAAAATCCGAACAACCGTTCGCGTAAACTCTGCTGTGTTTTTGTTACTGTAGATAACGCCTGATATTTTTCTGAGTCCGTAAAATCTACAGATTTTCAACCGACTAAAACAAGGAGGAGGTTCTTAGTTCGACTGTATGTTTTTTTTTTGTTTGTTACTCGATTACTCCAATCATAAACCGCTTTTGATGATTTTTCTCTTATTTGGTACGTAATACTTTAGTCCATTTAAATTTGGTAAAGATTTATTGAAGGGATCCTGGAAAAAACAAGGGAACTCAACAAATATGGTACGCACTCATGTAGAAATTTGACAATTTTTTTAAAGTAACTCGTGCATCTTCTTCTGAAAAGCACCTTATAATGAAGTGGAACTGATGAAGAAGACCCTGGATGGCCGCCGAAACAAAACAATAAGTATATAGTACAACACGGGTTGCGCTTCGATTATAGTATATGGCTGCTAAGTAATTTATGCTCGACACAATAACAAACGCCGATGGTGAAGTGCTGGGAAAACTAAAGTAAAAAAAAAATTGACAAAAAACCCTTTGTTAAACAACTAAAAAGCAAAAAATAAATATTTTAAGTTTGTGCCAAACGGTGTTTAACTAAGTCAATTTTTCGTGTAATTTTTATTTTTATTTTCATTTAGCTATTATGGTCGATGAGTACTCTTAAACTATCTACTCATCGGCTTTTACTTAACACAATCACAGAATAGGCATAAAGAAATTAAAAAAGTTCGTAATTTAAATTCACTACGAAAGTACACAAAAAGCACTGTCTGGAGACGCTTTCGAAATTAGAATCCGAAACGGTCGTATTTTGTTTGTGGTTCAAATATTATTTCTAAGGTGCCTAAGCTCTCTAGCTTTTTAACATCATTAAACTTAAAGCACGAAACCGACTTTTGCCTACGACAAAAAAAAATATCAGTAGAAAAACACATAGTAAAGTAAAGTATTGGGTTAGAAACATTAAAAAAGTAATGTTCGAAATTCAAATTGAAATGTTGTGAGTACACAAATAGCGCTGTCTGGAGACGATTTTCAAAATTAGAATCCGAAGCGGTCGCTTACATTCTGTGTTTATGTTACACCGCCGCTTTATTAGGTGCTAATGATACGCTGCACGCCGACCGACGGAACGATTGACGTTTAAGCTTGACGCACATTGTTGTTTTTCATATTATAAATGCGAATTGTTTGTTTGTTTGTCCTTCCTTCACGCCCCACAGTGTGATTTTTGACCGAAAAGCAGGAATCCTATTTGCTTTTAGATAGAGCATATTTCATTACCAAACGAAGAGTACAAATCCCGCGTGTCAGTTACGTACCTATCCTAGGATATAATATTTTTCTATGGTTTCCGTATAAACCTAAATCTAACGTAAACATATAACCTAAATATATTTTAAAGGATCTTGTCCAAACAACTAAATTTTCTGCATAGAGTTCGTTGAAAGGACGGACGTTACATATGCTACTTTAATCCCAGGAAAATAAATAGTTTCCAACGGATTTAAAAAAAAAACCGTAACAATCGCGAGAAGTCTTTTAATATGAAAGTTTAATTTACGATAATCCGCAAACCTGCATATATCCCTATCCCTATCCCTATCACTACTAATATTATAAATGTCAATGTAAGTTTGTTTGTTACGCTTACACGCAAAAACTACTTAACCAATCCTCATGAAACTTTGTACACATATTTTTGGAAGTGTTAGAAGTAATATAGGATACTTTTTATCCTGACATTCAGCTCGGTTCCTTTGGGAGAGGGGATGAGTGTTTAACGATTTTACACCATAACTCCGACAAATTATAACCGATTTAAATCATTATTTTTGTACTATAAAGGTTATAATATGTGTTTAATTTTGCCCAAACTGTGGTTGGAGAAAGAGGACAGAACTACTCAGCGGACAGCAGCAAACAACTCATTTAAGGCTTACCGATACTGAATATTTTAAATTTTTGGTTTAGAACTACAACTAAATTTAATGACACATCAAAAAACAAAATCAAATGCAGACGAAGTCGCGGGCAACAGCTAGTCTGTATATATTGGCACGAGTAGTTCCTTAACACTGTTGTCAGTACGAGATAAGTAGTAGAAACTGTCACTAATACCCGGGTCGAGCTCAGTTACCAAAAATTCTACATAACAACTTTTTTGTCAGGTGCTGCCAACACAAAGCCTTATTTTTAAGTCAACATTATGGGCTTTGTAATTATTGTGATGAGTGTAGGCTAACCTTTATTAGAGCGTGTTCTATATTTAACAGTATGATTCACTAATCGTCCAGTAAATTATGATTTTAATACTTTGTACCTACATTTTGTGTTATTGATATTGAAATATTTATCAGCATCATCACCCACAAAGTATGTTCCACTCTGGGGAAATTCAAATTCAAATTCAAAACTTCTTTATTCTAGTAGGCCTATCACTGGCACTTATGAAGCGTTTATACATAATAAATCGTTACATGAATTTATTATTGTGAGGGAAAAAGCTCCTTTCTCACTTAGGTTTCAGAGCATAAGCCCTTCACGCTGCTGTACGTATAAACGTATCTTAAATACAATTCGTATTTTATAAATTTAAAATGCATATAAAAATTTTCGGAACCGACAGGATTTGAACCTGCGCCTCTGGCAATCGCGGCCTCAGCGCTTTATCCAATTAAGCTACGGCTCTCCTACCGTCGATGCCTTTCAGCGTCATCTAGTTTTAAAGAATTTAAAGTATTTAAAAATTTAAAGTATTCAGTATCGCTAAGCCTTCAATGAGGGGTTTGCTGCTGTCCGCTGAAGAGTTATGTCCTCTATCTCCAACTACATTCATCAGATCTGCACAAAGTTTGGGCAAAATTAAACACATATTATAACCTCCATAGTACAAAAATTATTATTTAAATCGGTTATAATTTGTCGGAGTTATGGTGTAAAATAGTCCAACACTTTCATTCCCTCTCCCAGAGGCACCGAGCTTAATGTCGGGATAAAAAGTATCCTATATATAAGTGTTAGAAGTAAACACTTATAAAATACGTGTAAAAAGTTTCATGAGGATTGGTTAAGTAGTTTTTACGTGAAAGCGTAACAAACAAACTTACATTCACATTTATAATATTAAGTGGGGAAGTAGGGATTTAGGGATAGGGTTTATTACATTGACATTTATAATATCAATAGGGATAGGGATAGGGATAGGATAGGAAAGGAAAGTAGGGAAGTAGGGATAGGCAAGTAGGGAAGAAGGGATAGGGACGTAGGGAAGTAGGGATTAGTAGGGATATATTTGGCTAAACCGTCCGCATACGATTTGAAATACCTACCTAAAACTATACCATTCAAACTTTTATCTCTTATACCTATAGGTTACAATTTTGTGGGTTATTAATAGTTTAGTGAATTACTATAGGCGATGTCTGTGTGCGTGTGCGTGTCTGTCCGTCAGTCAGTCAGAGATGAGCTATATTAAATTGGGCCTGTATTATCCGTTATTACCTTGCTACGTGGTTAATCCGGCACTGTCGCTACCATCTTAGACAGCATATGAGCCTACTAATAATTATTATAGCTAGCGTATAAATAAACACATTAATAGTTACTTAAATTTGTGATATTGAGTTACATATCTTGATAATTGTTACACAAAATTTTTTATTTTCTTATTCGAAATTCCTATATATAATATGCGTGTGTAAGTTATATTAATAATAATTAAAATGTAGAAACACAAACTAGTTATAAAATAAACAATCAACGATACTTTTTGAGGATACATCTGGGCGGTAGTTTATTATTGAGGGGGACAGGTTGTCATACGATGAGGCGGTCGGACGTGGCATGAGAAGATATTTTGTAAGCACGATTGGTAGAATTCCAAAATATAAGATGTGTTAAATCAGTGTTGTGGAAATTATTTAAAGTTCCTGTTGCTAGGCCTTCAATTATCACTTACGATCAGGTAAGATTGGTTTTTGTAAGTTCCTAATATTGTGTTTCCCACAATCAAGCAGCAAGAGAAGAGAAGAAAGAGAATTTCCGTATCATCTCTGTAACGTTTATTTACGAAGTCAGTGGCAGCGATACGGCCGGAGCCCGCAGTCCGGCGACATATTTAATGGACCAACGGAGAAAACAATTCCTCGCCGAGAGAAACTGCACCGGAGGAAGTGCACTTTACGCCACACGACACGGTTACTATACGTTCTGTCGGAATCGTCTTCAGCTTAATAATTTGTTGGAGAATGTGGGGATAGGACTTGGAATAATACTGGTTTTCACTTATTATATTTGACATATAATCCAGCAGAGTTTCCCCTTACAATTACTTGCTACAGAATGAATGCTTAAGAAGGTAATGCTTCTACTTGTATATATCTCAGGCACCGTGTACAATGTTGTCAACAAAACGAACCAATAATAATATTTTACGATATTAGTTTCCGGTAAGTTATTTCACAAAATATAAAGTTATTTTTCTATTTGGAAAAACATTAAATATTTAAAAAAGTATTATTATTAATTTATATAAAGCAAAATAATACTATTAAAGCAATTCTTTTTAATAATTTTGTAGTGACGTCACAAAATGTTTATGGCGTGGCGTAGGTATCGACCAGGTGGACAACCGCTAACAAGTTATTAATACCCCACGGCTGGTCTTTTTTTTTTTAAATCTAAATGTTTTTGATCATATTTAATAATTACTGAATAAGATAATATATATATATATATATTCTAGCTGTTGCCCGCGACTTCGTCTGCGATTGATTTTGTTTTTTGATGTGGCATTGAATTTAGTTAAAGATCTAAAAAAAATTAAAATATTCAGTATCGCTTAGCCTTAAATGAGGGGTTTGCTGATGTCCGCTGAGGAGTTCTGTCCTCTATCTCCAACTACAGTTTGGGCAAAATTAAACACATATTGTAACCTCTATAGTACAAAAATAATTATTTAAATCGGTTATAATTTGTCGGAGTTATAGTGTAAAATCGTCAAACACTCATCCCCTCTCCCAAAGGAAGCGAGCTTAATGTCGGGATAAAAAGTATCCTATATTACTTCTAACACTTCTTAGAATATGTGTACGAAGTGGCATGACGATCGCTTAAGAAGTTATTGGGTGAAAGCGTAACAAACAAACTTACATTGACATTCATTATATTAGTAGGGATAGGGATATATTTTTATACTGAGACAATACAAACATCGCCATCTAGCACCAAAGTAAGCGTAACTTGTGCTACAGGTACATTATCATCATCATCATATCAACCCGTTTATCAAAACAATGAAATAAAAAAAAAAACTTTCAAAAAATTCTAAATTCTAAATTCATTTATTTCAAGTAGGCCTAAAATAAGCACTTTTGAAACGTCAAGTGTGTCTGTGTGTAGTGACTCTACCACCGGTTCGGAAGGCAGATTCTACCGAGAAGAAGCTGGCAAGAAAATCAGCAGTTGCTCTTTTCCAACATTAACAATTTACATTTTGCATTTCAAAATTCATTTTTCTATCTTGTGAGAGATGAAAGCGGAGCCGGATGCTTCCAAGCAACCTTGTCATTAAGAAATTCATCAATTGTATAATAACCTCGCTGTAATAAATGTGTTTTAACACATTCTTTAAACTTATGCATTGGTAGGTCCAAAATTACCTTAGGAATCATATAATAAAAGAGTATACTCAGTCCCACAAATGACTTCTGCACCTTTCGCAGACGATATGCAGATGTCACTAATTTATGACCATTTCTTGTAAGTCGACTGTTTATATCCACTTTTTGTTTATAAAGACTAATATGTTGTCTTACAAATACTATATTGTTATAAATATATTGTGAGGCTACCGTATGGATACTTATTTCTTTAAATTTTTCACGGTGGGATTCACGTGATTTAAGTTTATATATTGACCGCACAGCTCTTTTCTGCAATACTATAGTTTCAATATCAGCAGCTTTGCCCCATAATAAGATCCCGTAAGACATCACACTATGAAAGTACGCAAAGTAAACAAGTCTTGCTGTTTCTACGTCAGTAATCTGTCTAATTTTCCTGACGGCGTAGGCAGCCGAGCTTAGTTTACCTGCTAGTGTATCTATATAACTCATTCAATTGCTTTCATAGAAAAGCTTATTTAAAGAGGAAGCTTAACCACGCTCTACGACATTTAACTTTTGGATCACGCCGTATCCAAATGTCGTGATGTATAAAACTGGTAATTTATCGGTAAATTCTGCTCGTAGCATCAGAGTTCTCAGGCAAAAACTTTGAAATTAAACGGTTTTTGTTTTGCTTCGTTTTGTTTAATAAATGAGGAAGTGACAGTGAATTTTGTAAGGAGAGTAAGGTAAATTAGTTTTTTATTGACAGTTGTTGGTAAAAAAAGCACCTTATTAAACTTTGACGACCTTTCTAAGATTCTACCAAGCGTTGACAGCGCAGATGATAGTTCACTTCATTTATTTATTGCTTTCATATGTAGCACAGAAATAAAGTTAGTTAGTTAGTTTAGTTTAAATCTTAATATTTCAGTAATGTTTGTTGTACCACCTACAAATTTCGTATAGCATTTTCTTGTATGGCTTTGGTTGCCTGGAAGAGATCGCTATTTAGCGATAAGGCCGCCAAATTGTACTATCTACCTTATTGTGCTGTTGTACCTGTATCTCTGTAAATTTTCTCTGTGGTGTACAATAAAATTGTATTCATTCATTCACACAATATTGTACACATGATTGAGTAGATAGGCATATGAACATTCCCCGTCAGCAGGGGAAAGATCATATCCCCTGGCAGGGGATATAATTAACGTATCCATTTGCTAAAGCAATGGAACATAGAATAGGAGAAGTTTACCCGCGTTTATTATTACACATATATTATTTGGATTTTATTACCGCTTGTGCGCCAGTGCTCTGAGACTTGAGCTGTGGTAGAAGATAAACTTTTATCCTTTCCACGGGTATATAATTGTCTCCAGCCCATGCTAGCCGTGCAGGGCATCGCAATATGTTTGAAATTATTTGAAACTGTATATATTTTATTATTGTATTAAAGTTATTTTGTGTGTAGAGATTCAAAACGATGACAAGATAATTGAAGGAAGGTGGAATATGAAATTCTCTACAAAATACCTGTGCTCTGAAATCGTTGAAATTACCTGTAACAAAAAAGCACATTTGGTTAATGCCAAAATCTGACTGCGTAATAAATATTATTAAGGAGTTTTAATGATTGGAGCCTTAACAAAAATCTGCTTTAGCCGTTTTTCTATTTTGTAGCCTTTACTCTGCATGAGTTCGTATATTCAAACGAAAAAATTGACAAAGCAAATAAAATAGAAATGCGGACAAAAAAATATTAGGGCCGTTTCGGCGCGGCGCGTGAAGCGACACCTGTCAAAACATACCGTTTACCGGGTTCTTGCGCACTAGCGATGGCATGAACCGAAATAATGAAATGCTTGGAAATATTATAAATGCATGCAATTTTATAAATACATAGACAGTACATATTTGAAAATTTAATTGATGTAATACAAATACAACAACATTTCAAAAGAAAATGGACTGAAAAATATCAATAGGAAGGGAAAATGAACAAAAAATTCATAATAAATTCAAGGGAAATTGTAAATTATTTTGTAACAAATTACAGAATGAAATATTTGAGATGTCAAAGTTTATATAAAAAGTAAGCTTGTAGAAAAATCCTATTATTATATTAAGAATTAATTAAACGATAAAAAGCTTGGGGGTGACTTGCTCTCACTCTATAGCTAAATAAGAATTTACTGTGAGATGGTGATAACAATAAAAAACAAAACCGTCTTACTATGTTGTGCAAACGCGCCCTGGTTTTTAGACCAGGGCGCGTTTGCAACCCTCGTACCCTTAGGTTTAAGTTGGCGAACGAAGTTTTCACCATCCGCTTACAAATTTAAACGCCTGTGATAGGCCTACATGAATAACCATCCTTTGATTAATTTTTATTTAGCTGCAGGTTAGCCCTAGACTATAATATCAATGAATAGTAAGTTAAGATGCAATTTAAGATGATAAAGGGCCATGGTAATTATATCAAACCTACACCTCTAATCAGTTTTGCGTAGAAACTGATTCTGGATCAATCGCTTAGCGGTACGTCTTTGTCGATAAGTTGGTAATTAGCCACGGCCGAAGCCTCCCACCAAACCAGATCAGAAAAAATCAGAAATTTTCAAATCCGTATTTCCACTTCCGGGGGTCGAGCACGGAACTGAAAACCACAGCAAACCAAGGTAGTAAGAATTTTTTTCCAATTTTCGTAATGAAATGCAATAATACCGAAACGAACAATACGTAAATAATTAGCGAAGACAATCGAAATCGAAATTTGATTCCGTTTACGCAGAACAGATTCGGTGACGCAGAACTTCATTCACAAAACAATGGGTTATTATTGTTTTTGCCGACGCTATAATATAATAACCACGGATTGCCCGAGTGTTATTATAATAAGTAGCGACAGCAAAACATGTTGCTACACATTTTATAGAAGAACTAGCGGAACCACGCGACTTAGTCCGCGAATGAGTCGACTTAAAAAAATAGTCGTATGTCGTCGCAGGCTGTTTTATAGAACTTAAAAGAAACAACAATTCCGACAATTCCGATATACTTACTACATGTTCACGCTTCGCACGCATCAGAACCTCTCAAAAAGGATATTTTTTGCAGTTTTTGCAACATTTCTCCTTAATGATAGTAGCCATTGGTCGTAGCGTGATGTTAAATAATAATAATAATAATATAGCCTTTTATTCAGATCACTTGGTACATTTCATTCTTAAGTAACGAACTAACATTGAAATCTGACATTGAATAAACAATTTAAACTAATATTTGTTGCTTCGTTATCTTTCCTAGATCTGCTTGCCAGTCGGCATAGGCCTCCTCCAACCTTTTCCATTCCTTTCTTTCTTGAGCCACTCTGTTCCATGTGACTCCTGCCACTTGTCTGACATCATCGTCCCACCTTTTCTGTGGTCGACCTCTCTTTCTCTTGCCTTCCCTTGGGTACCACCATGTCACCTTTTTGCTCCATTTTTCGTGTCCTCTTGCCATGTGACCAGCCCATCGCCATTTGAGTCTTTTGATTTTGTTTATTACATCAGTAGTTTTTGTTTTGTTTCTAATGAGGGCTTTTTTTACTCTGTCATACTTTCTAATATTTAGCATACTCCTTTCCATGGCATACTGACAAGTTGCTAGTTTGTTTGAGGTCTCCTGATTTAGGAACCATGATTGACACCCATATGTAAGGACAGCGTGATGTTATATAGCCTTAATTGTTACTACCAATCCAAAAAAAATATGCCTATCCAAAAAACCACGTCAATCTAAAACTCCGTTTCGCGGATTTTGAAAGACAAATGCGGAAAAAATAGCGATGCTATCCTATCTAAGCCTATGAGCTTTTCCAGACTATATTGTAGGTATCTCTGCCGAATTTTAGCCAAATCTGTTCATTCGTTGTGGCGTTAAAGCGTAACAAACATCAATCCATCCATACATCCATACATACATCCATCTATCCAGACATCTATTCTTTCGCATTTATAATATTAGCACGATGGTACGCATGCATTCGATCGTTGTCCCATATGCCTTGCGACTTCCTGTTATCTGTGACCTTGATCTCCGACAATATTCGTCAGATCTTCATTAAAATTACACAATACTTGCTTGGTAGTACACACTGTCAAATAAAAAAAGAATTATTAAAATCAGTGCAAATTTAACGGAGATATGAAGTAAAATTGATAAAAATTTTCATCCCATTTCCCAGAGGAAACTTATTGTTTATCGGGTTAAAAACAGGAAACCAAAATTTATTTAAATCCGTTCAGAGTTTTCACATGATGCCCGGACAGACAGACAGGCAGACAAAAGTAGCCCGCGTTTTTCATCCGCATTTAATACTCTTTTTTTTCCCGCCTGTGGGTACCGATTGTTTATTCTGGAATAAACGGCTTATGTTACTCTCCATTCCTTCGACTATCTCGTAGCTTAGGGCGTAAAGGAAGGACAAACAAACAAACGCTTTCCCATTTCTAATATTAGTCGGTCAACAAGGTCTGCTTGGAATTTGTGAAACCCCGTAATATTAATTTTCCGGGGTGAAAAAGAATAATACATAACAAAAGCCAATACATTTTTTTATTCCACTACAAGTTAGCCCTTGACTGCCATCTCACCTGGTGGTAAGTAATGATGCAGTCTAAGGTGGTAGCGGGCTAATCTGTCCAGCAGTTATATTCAACCCATACCGCTAATCGTCTTTGTCTGGTGGTAACTAGCCACGGCCGAAGCCTCCCACCAGACAAAAATAAAATACCAAAGTAAAAAGAAGAGTAAAAGTAAGGAAATACCAGAAAAATGTAACATAGAAGTAAAATATCAAATTCTAGAATCTTAAAAATATATCTGATCCGTTTGAGTTTGTGTTATGGCATACTTGGCGTAGTGTCGAGCGCTGTGGTCTTATCTGCGGCGGTCACGGATTCAATCCCCGGCAGTTGACTAGTAGAATAGTACAATACTCTACAAGAAATTGAAAGTCGGGGGTTTTTACATCATTATTTTTTTGCCAACCTTCCCTCCAGTCACAACCGTCATTAGCAAGCATGGAACGTAATGACAGACTTCGTAAGCGCCGACCGACAGCAAAAAAATAACTAGCGTTTCAATATTAGAATGATTGTTCGGTCAAGAATACGAGTAGGTAAATTAGGAATTTCTGAATTATCTCTGGTCTGGCTTCCTGTGGCCGATTGCTGTTGTTGGCAGTGACCGTGGACTCCGGGCCCAAGGGTGCGGGTTCGATTTCCACAACTGGGAAATGTTTGTGTGATGAACATGAATGCTTTTCAGTGTCTAGGTGTTTATCTGTATATTCTATCTATTTATATATATTTATAATGAATATTGACCAGTTATTTTATGAAAGAAAAAAAAACTAATACACGTAACATGAGCTTCGCTTACTTTGGGACTGGATATCTGTAGTGTCGTAATAAATTTATTTATTTAATAAAAAAGCCTTTTCCGTGGCTAGTTAGCACCGTACCGAGAAAGACGTGCCGCCAAGCGATTTAGCGTTCCGGTACGATGTCGCATAGAAACCGATTAGGAGTATGCCACACCCCCTAACAGGTTAGCCCGCAACTAAGACTGCATCATCTCTTACCATCAGAACGGACTGCGACAGGGATCAACAATTATATCCCCCGATCATATCCCCTGGCAAAGGATAAAATTCGTGTCCATATGCCAAAGCAAACCTTCAGGGAATAGGAGAAGATAAAAAGCTTGGGTATTAATTGATCCAACTTCAAAGATAACCATTAACTCGACTGTGAGATGGTGATAACCATAAGAAACCTGGCTAAGTTTGTTGTGGGTTCTTCTTAGAACGCGCGTTTGTAAAGTTTGGAGCTTTCGTTTAAAGTTAACGAATGCAGTTATCACTATCACCTAACATTAGTCGTAATGTGTATGAACGCTTTATAATTGCCTGTGATAAGGGTCTACATGAAAAAAGCATTTTTGAATTTTTCTTTGAATTTTTTATCCCCGTTTAGTATAAAACTGCCATGTGGTGACGACGGCCACTCAAAATACAGTTGTCGACACCCCTCCTCTTTCCGCGGGTTGTTTACGGAGCGACTAAGGGAGTGAACTGGAGTGCGGGAAGCAGCGTCCTCCGTGCTACTACTACCTTCTACTGCCCAGCGTGGTGATTATGCACAAACCCTCCCGTTGGGAGAGGCCTTTAGTCCACCCGTGGACTGCTAATGGCTATTTATTATGGATCGTGGTCACGACGGCGTTCCATTCAACTGAGTCGAAATATCAACAAATCCAAAAATATTATCGTGGTATGTACCCGTGGAACTATATAAAAACCAATATTTTTTATCTAATTATGAATAAATAATGGTTCACCGTAAGCACAAATAGGATCTATTGGTGCCTGTACGACACTGCTCAAATTGGCACGCAGGAAGTAAATAAAGTAGGTCCTCCTAAAGTAAAACACATTGGCTCCACATAACAAGCCGTTATGAGCTACATAACAAGCCGTTATGAGATGTAACTGCATGTTTAACAAAGCAATTGAAGACAACACAATACAATCGTTAACTAATTACAACAATACAATAACTCGTAAACTAATAACAACACAATAAGTGATCAATCCGTTTTGATACCGAACGATATCGAGCTTCCCACAAACGACGACGCGCAATTATAAAACCATCAGTCTTTTCCGGCCAATTGAAAGACACAGTGCAGCAACTATACAGTGTGACCAGTTTGCCTGGAAACCCTATCGCGCAACTTACAGTAGTTTTCGTAGAAACCGATGAGGAGTCATTATCATCATATTATTTGACGGTCGATTGGCGCAGTGGGCAGCGACCCTGTTTTCCGAGTCCAGGGCCGTGGGTTCGATTCCCACAACTGGAAAATGTTTTTCAGTGTCATTTATTAAAAAATATTAATCAGTTATCTTGGGAACGGGTCCTATCTTATACTGCCTCATTACCTTTTGCCGTCATGTTACATTGTAGTGAAGAGCTAACTTGTAGTGGAATAAAAAAAAAAGTCTCTGAAAGTAGATCTTTAATATAACTGCCATACCCCTTACAAGGAACCCCGTTACCATCTTAGACTTCCTCATCATTAAGTACCAATTGGGATTGCAGTCAAGTGCTAAATTGTAGAGGAAAATAATCAGTAAAGACACTTATGTAAATAACGTCTAATCAAAGAAGATTTCTGGGCATACATTGTACCTTACACCAATAGATTCTCACTAGGCAACTCATATAATCTAACTTGTCTATGGTTCTTGCCATAAGGTGTGATAATTTGTGTTTGTATTACGATATTTTCAATTATACCTGCTTTAATCCATGATAGCAAAAAATACAGCAAAAAAATTAAAATGTCACTCTAGTAGGTACGTCCGATTTCTCAACTGTACGATCGCTAAGCTGTGCTGTTACACAGTACCTTATTGTTTCTTAAGGGTCATTTTTGCAAATAACTCATGAGCAGCATACACAAATCCAATAGATTCTCAACCATAAACCAACTAACTAAAGTCTATATTTGTAGGGTGCGTTAGTCAAATGATACGGGCAAGATTTATGATCTATTAATAAGGAATAGGGTTAGTACGGATTTTTTACGTTTATCAAATCAAAAAAGGCCCCTAAAGGGCCTGAAATAATAAGTCATGCCTTGTCAAGTCCAGCGAGACAATTTGCGAGGGTCACAGAATACCAAATCCATCATCCTGACAGGAAAAACAACAGATACAAAATTCTATTAAGATATTTTTTTCTGTAAGAAGTCTGATATTGGTTTAATCCACAATATTTGCTAAGGCTAACCATTTTAGAATCGATCTTAAATCGATTATCTACCCAGTTATCTACAAATTCTTAAGCTTTACCTAATCAATCAGAAGCATCATTGTCTTCATTTAAATAATAAATAAATAAATATACCAAGACAATACACACATCGCCATCTAGCCACAAAGCAAGCGTAGCTTGTGTTATGGGTACTAAGATGACTGATACATATTTCTTTTTGTAAATAATATACATAAATACTTATAATATACAGACAACAACTCAGACACTGAAAAATATTCATGTTCATCACGACCCTGCTTTCTGAGATCACACACACGCTTTGGTCTCAGAAAGCAGGGTCGCTGCCCACCGCGCCAATCGGCCGTGAAAAATAGGCATAGGAAATCAATTTTCCACGTCTTTTTAACATTATGGAGAACACTTAGGCATGCCTCACCATATTTTCCTTCACCGGTGAAGCAAGTGCCATTTTAATTGCTAAAGAAACTGCCTCATCATCATCATCATCATCTCAACCAATCGACGTCCACTGCTGGACATAGGTCTTTTGTAGGGAGTTGCACGGTCCACAATGCACGGTCCTGGGCCGCTTGCCTCCAACGGCTCCCAGCTACTCGCCTGATGTCATCTGTCCACCTCGTTTGGGGCCGACCTACGCTGCGTTTACCGGTGCGGGGTCGCCATTCCAGCACCTTAAGACCCCAACGTCCATCGGTTCTCCGAGCTATGTGCCCCGCCCATTGCCACTTCAGCTTCGCAACTCGCTGAGCTATGTCGGTAACTCTAGTTCTTCTACGGATCTCCTCATTTCTGATTTGATCACGTAGAGATACTCCTAACATAGCTCTCTCCATCGCCCGCTGAGTGACTCTGAGCCTTCTTATGAGGCCCAAAGTTAGCGACCATGTCTCTGATCCTAAGAAACTGCCTAAACTACTCTAAAAGGTGGAGGTGCGTGCTGAGCTCCGAACTCGGCCCCCCGAAAGTTAAGTCGAAGTCCTACCCACTGGGCCTGTCAAAAGGTCCATGTATCCTATAAAATAAAGGAGGTCCCATAGAGATACTTCGAGCACAGCTCTCTACGTCGCCTAATAAATGTATCTGAGTTTTCTTCTAAGATTCTTGCTTGAACACTAATACATAAATAACTTAGTATAAACATCGTAAAAAGGCTCCGGTCAAAGTCAAAGCAAATGTGGTCGTTTGGAGTTAGCAGTTAACTTTTGTCACGGCTCGTTCTCCTTTATAGTTCTGCTATAAAATTAAAACACGCGTCTCGTTAGGAAAATCTAAATAACACACATTTTATAAATAAAAATAGTTTTTATTCGAGAAAAAAAAAGTTAAAAGGCCCACTACAAGGCACGGGTCTCCTCCCACAATGTGAAGGGGTTAAGGCCGTAGTCCACCGCGCTGGCCCAGTGCGGATTGGTGGACTCCACACACCTTTGAGAACATTATGGAGAACTCTCAGGCATGCAGCTCACATTGTTTTCCTTCACCATAAAAGATTTTAATTGCTTAAACGCACATAACTTCGAAAAGTTGAGGTGCGTGCTGGGGTTCGAACTCGGCCCCCGTAAAGTGAAGTCCTACCCACTAGGCTATCACCGCTTCTGATTCTCATTTATCTGTAAATCCCTACTAATATTATAAATGTCAATGTAAGATTGTTTGTTACGCTTTTACGCAAAAACGACTTAAACGATCCTCATGAACTTTGTACACATATTTTTGGAAGTGTTAGGAGTAATATAGGATACTTTTTATCCCGACATTAAGCTCGGTTCCTTTGGGAGAGGGGATGACTGTTTGTGATTATTGTTGTACTATAGAGGTTATAGTATGTGGTTAATTTTGCCTAAACTGTGGTTGGGAATAGGAAACAGAACTCCTCAGCGGACGGCAGCAAACCCCTCATTTAAGGCTTAGGCGACACTGAATACTTTAATTTTTTTTAGATCTACACCTAAATTTAATTCCGCATCAAAAAACTAAATCAAAAGCAGACGAAGTCGCGGGCAACAGCTAGTAATATATAAATTTATAGCAGGATTTTCAGATTTTTGCCGCTCGGGGTTATTTTTTTTTATTAAGTGATAAATGTTTTCGAAAAACCAAACGTTAAAACGATTGAATCTGAATACAACGATGGGAAATCATAAAACATTTTGTTTCACAATACTCCATTCCGACTGGCGCTATTAATTTAATTTTAGGTTTATAAATAGTTGGATACTTTTTTGCTTTAATCTCTTTTGATTTAACGCAGCGGAAATACAACTGAATTCGGATTTTTAGGGTTCCGTACCTCAAAAGAAAGAAAAAGGTAGCCTCTGACCCACGGACTTTTTATCAACTCCCTGGTGTGGTCCAAAAGTAGGAGGTCCCGGGTTCGCTCCCGAAACGGGAGCGATTTGGGAATTTATTGAATTAATTTATTGATCACCATCACCTGAGGGGTTGCTACGGGGACACCGGGGGTGAGTGACGAGAAATGCCGGCTCGAAGACATCGAGGGGGGGGGGTCGACCCGAGGCCGCACCTCCTTAATCCAGCTCGGTTATCTGACTTGGTTTTACCACTTTACCCAACAAACCCGTTCCATAAAGCGAGTTAACGTAATAGCACCTGCTGGAAATCGAACACGGACCCACTCATAAGACCCAACGCTTTTCACGGTGCCATTATGGTCGTCTAAACTTAGTAATGTAAACACGTTTTACAAACTCTATTCTCTGTCGCCCATGCA
This sequence comes from Pararge aegeria, assembly GCF_905163445.1. NCBI lineage: Eukaryota > Metazoa > Arthropoda > Insecta > Lepidoptera > Nymphalidae > Pararge > Pararge aegeria. The sequence continues at coordinate 16,689,202 of NC_053195.1, forward strand.
ACTAAGACGAGGTAAACTACGATATAAAATTAATCGTGGTAACATTACGATCGAATTGCTGATACGACTCGTTGCTGTTTATTTGTTTGTTTGTCCGGCACGTTGCACTGCGTTCAGAAACGTGAGTTATTATCAAGTAAACATTTTTCTTATTTATTTATTCCACTGTAAGTTAGGTCTTGACTGCAATCTTACCTACTGGTAAGTAATGATACAGTCTTAAATAGAAGCGGGCTAACCTTCAAGGGTTTTATCACCCATTAGAAGAAGAAAAAACACTTTGTTGCACACAAACATCAAAATATAGATAAAACAAAGAATAAAAAAAAAAGAAAAAAAAATGTAGGCATGTAAATGCGGCCTTATTGCTGCAAGCAATCCCTTACAAGCAAACTCTGGCAAAAGGGACAGATCCAAGACAGCGGGATAGTGAAATTATATATACATATATATTCCAAAATAAATATACATACATAAACATAAACAAAAATATAAAATAAATATCTATGAATATATATAGAAATAAACAAATAATACACATTCATAACGATATTTGTTCAAAATACTTCACTCAAAGACAGATAGTAGTCTAGTAGTAGGTAGTAGGTAGTAGTAGGTAGTCTTTAAGACGACACTTAAATATGGGAATGGATTGATTTTTACGGATGTATTAGGTAAAATAAAATTCTTTATCATCACCCTAGTCTTCTCACAGTCCTCTAAATACCTAGAAGATCACGCAAGGTGCGTTTTTATTGTGTAAGCGATAGCATAGTGGGTAAGGCTTCGGCTTTCCTTTCGTTCCGTTTCATTTTCGACTGAGTTATGTGTGGTATTAATTTAAGCAATTCAAATATAACTTGCTTTAAACGCTGAAGGCAAACATCGTGAGGAATCCTGAATGCCTGAGAGTTAATAATGCTTGCAATGGCGTGTGAAGTCTAACAATCCGCACTTAGTCAGCGTGGTAGACCACGGCCTTTTTTTTTTTTTCTTATTAATGATAGGCCAGCGTTTGACGACAATCATGCCCGTTAGAAAGCAATGATGAGGTCTAGGTTGGAGCACGCTTGCCTAGAAAAAGCCTATTCACTCTAGCCTTGAAGGTACTCAAATTATACGTGGCAGGTAACACAGTTGCCGTGAGGGCGTTCCATATCTTAGCGGCACGTATCAGAAACGTGGATAAAAAACGTTTCGTGCGTGTTGATGGAATATCAACCACATAAGGATGCCGCCGCTCACGGTGTCTCGCTGTTCTGTGGTAGAACGGGGAAGGAGGAACTAGATTGTGAAATTCCTGAGCACACTCACCGAAGTATATCCGCACCCTTCTCCATTCTGAGAGAAAACCCGTGCTCTATAGTGGGCCGGCAATGGCTTTATGATGCTATGTATTTAAATAAGTAATGTTTAAATTAAACTGCATCAAAATCAGCCTGGGACTAAGAGCCTGTTGCTTTGCTACACAGTTTGATACATTAATCAAGATTAGTCAGACACATCTCGCGGAGAGTGGTGTTTGGCTACCGTCAGGCGAGATGGCAAACACCTGCAAGGGTGTTATCCAGCCTAACACAACACCGGGTGTTCGCACAAACAAACACGTGTCACATCTGCATTTACGTGCTTAGTAAAGGTAGGAAGCATAGTTCGCTGTCTCAACAACATATCGATAATCGGTTTCTACGCGACATCGTGCCGGGACACTAACACTTTACCGGTGTGTCTTTATCAGTACAGTTGTAACCAGCCACGGCCGAAGCCTTCCTCCAGAATATAACTAAATATGGAATTTTACTATGGGGTAATGCTGCTGATATTGGCACTATTTTCGTGCTGCAGAAGAAGGCTGTTCGTGCGATCTATAAAATGGGTCCGAGAGAGTCGTTGAAAGATAAATTTAAAGATGTTAAAATAATGACACTCTATAGCCAATACATATTTGAAAATTTAATTTATGTTCACAAAAATATATCAAAATTTAAAAGAAAATGTGACTGCAATAATTTGAACGTTAGAAGCAAAAATAAACTTGCAGTGCAGTACACTAGACTACACAAAATAAGCAATTCATTTAAAGGAAATTGTATACAATTGTACAATAAATTACCGGTTGATATCTTGGGGATGTCACTAAAGAAGTTCAAAGTTTGTATTAAGCGAAAGCTTATAGAAAAGACCTATTATAGTATAAAGGATTACGTAAACGATAAAAAAGCTTGGGTGAAACAATTGCTCTAACCAGGTTGTTTCTTAAATATTTTCTAATGACAATGTGAGATGGTGATAACAAAAAGAACGACCGGCTAAGTTTGTTGTGGGCTTCTTCTTAGACCAGGGCGCGATTGGAACCCTCGTAGCTTTAGTTTTAAGTTTACGATTGTAGTTATCGCTATCACTACTCACTGCTATGTACACATTTTGTATATAATAACGCATCAAAAGTGCCATCTATGTGCCTATTTGAATAAAGAAATATTTGACTTTGACTTTGACTTTAAACCAGACAAAATTAAGAAAATATAAATTCGTAAATTTATATTTTAGGTCGTCGAAAATATAGTTTATCTAGTTTATTTTGCTAGTTCTATTTAAAAATGACTCTATACAAAAACTGGAGGTTTTCCTTTCCTGTATAGTAACAGAATGCGATATAATGTAACTAACGAATAAAACTAATATATAAAAATATTTTCGTTTTTAAGTCTAAATTCAGGGCGAACCACTATTTAACTACCCAATAAAAGCTGTACCTGTCCAACTTATTATTTACAAGCTCACCGGCAGCGGACAGACGTACGGACAAATATTTACATTCCACATTTACACGGTAACTGTGTAACGGGTGTATAAAACCCTGTTTACACACTCGTTAAACCTTGTTTGTAATTAAAAGTATCCGTCATTGTTCAGTGTGCATTCACCTTTACTCTATTTCAACACTAAACAAATGAAATTAAATAAACTATTTTAGCCGGTGATACCGGTTACGTGGATAAAATTGATCTTTCAAATGTGCCAAAGTACGCCTACTTGAATTATAAATATTGTGAATGTATTTATAATTCCAGATGTAAGTCCAATCTACGTTTAGGAAAGATATTACTCTACTTTTTTTTTATGTTGGTGAAGTCTATTATTATTTTTAATTTAACAGATTGTAACAAATAAAAAAACTGTTATCGTAAGCTATATAATATCTTAATACAACAATTAGTAAACACATAACTATTCGCAACAAAACGTTTATTTACTGAACGGTACCTACCTTTATAACAACACATTATTATACGCATTGAGTTAAAAAATTCCTGAACCATTCGCTATTAGAAACCACAGACAATTTAGTTAAATACCGGAACAATACTGTTGACGCATCAATACATTCGAATTTTGAATCCTAAATAAACTTGTCCGTATATAAAAACGAACAATCCAATATGTAATTTTTCCTTCTTATTATAAAGTCCAGTATCCTCCAACAATGAAAAACGAACAACAACATTAAAAAAAAATGGAACAATTTATGAATGGCTAGTCATGCTCACGTTTAAAATAAGAACTTAAGGTTCTTTTTGTTGCCACGATGTCTGCCGTAAATCGTCCATTGAGCGTGCGGAAAGAAAAAAAATGGTTGACATTTTGAGATGGCGCGGCAACTACCTGAGCGTTAAACTAACTATAAAATTGTAGGGATTTTTATGTCTCTTTTACGATTTTGAGAAGAAAGCGGCGATTTACGAACTTTCAATTTAAATCTTGCATATTTTTATTGCACTACATGTTTTTATTTTAGGTTGTTCTTAGGTAGGTAACTAAGCTTCGTTTAATCGTCTGTAAACAAAGCCACTTGTGAAACTTTGACTGCAACAACTCTGAGCACCTACATGAAGTACAAGTATGAATATTCAGAGCAACATTATTATTTTGAATTTCAAAAACATACACAGATTATGAAAACCAAGCTTTGATATCTATACTCCACGAAAAACAGGGGAATCAGTAATTTATATGCAGTACGTGTAATTCATAATTTCTTCCATCAGACTTCAATCCACACCATACAGATCTTCGGCAGCGTACTCTCTACGCACGCTTTGCCCCGGAAACCGGAGCATCCGACTTGGACCGGAGATGTTGACTTTACAATGAATAATTGTTAAATTGTCTTAACAATTACTCATTGTAAAGTCAACATGTCATAATTGTTAAGTTGTCTTATCAATTATTATATGTTATGTTTTGTTTATTGGCGTCTCGGTTCAAACGGTTTTGTACTTAAACCCTGATTAATAAACAAGCATTGAGATAAGAATAGGTTCTCAAGTTCGGTCTCAACTATTAATTGACCGATATATGAGATCCTGTTCTTGGCACAATATCGGTTTTTAGCAACGGCCTTAAATAACTTTGCCTTTCACTATAATTTCTTTCAAATACAAATAAAAGAAAACCTGTTTTACGGTTTATGTAAAATTACAAGCAACATTCCTTTACAAAGTTTAAAATTTAAGAAACCAGTGACTTTGTACAATATTCTTTTAGTCAAGCCTTTTTATATGATTGAGGGGGAGTTATGAAAAACTATGGAGTTCGCCATTTTGTGGTTGCGGCCATCTTGGATTTGAAATTTGTCATAGTGTGTAGTATTCCACTAGTCAAGCCCTTTCATTTGGTATCCAAATTGGGGAGTTTTATATTAGGACCGATTTTAATCAAACATAGCTAAGAACTCTCCCGCCGTTTCAGCTTTCAAAGAAAAGAAAAGAAAATCTAAATCGGTTCATATGTTCGGGAGTTACGGTGCCACACACAGACACACACACACACTCACAGACACGTCAAACTTATTAAACCGCGTCGTTTTTGCGTCAGGCATTAAAAATTAAAGTTAAATTCAAAATCCTTAAAATATCCTTACTGATGTTATATATATATATATAATAATTGTGAAAGTATATTTATTTGTTGATATGTCCTTCATTCACACCTCAATTAAGCAACCGATCAACTTTATTTTTGGCATAGATTATTTGAACAAACGAAGAGTAACATACCTAATCTACTTTTTATCCCTGGAAAACAAACTGTACATGTAAAAAACCATAATAAACTAAAACAACTACGACAATACTTTCATAATGCACACATCGCCATCTAGTCCTCAATGTAAGCGTAGCCTGTGTCATGGGTATTAAGATAACTGATGAATAATTCTATGAATAATACACATAAATACTTTTAATATACATATAAACACCCAGACACTGAAAAACATTCATATTCATCGCACAAACATTTTCCATTTGTGGGAATCGAAACCACGGCCTTGGACTCAGAAAGCAGGGTCGCTGCCCACTACGCCAATCGGCCGTCCAAAAACGCCAAACGCTGTAGATTATATTGTATAGCAATAAGATTTTATTTAGCAAATAGATATAGGTGGCGTAGCGTCTTTGTTATGAAACATGATGTGCCGGGCACAATTTATGATTTGCAAGAAAGTGGTATCAATTTCACACGCCGTCTCAAAGGCGGGAATACCATTTATTGAGACTATAAATTAATTGTAACCAGTTAACTACCGCAAGCGTTTAAATTATCTAGTTACTGCTAAGTTTTAATTACACTTCTTAAATGCTTAGTAATAACAACGTGCAATGTTTACAACAAATGTATTTATAACATTTTTTAAAGATATATTATGAAAATTAAGCTTAATATGCTATACTCCGCGAAAAGCAGGAGAATCTGTATGATATAATTTCTTGAATTTTTATACTCCACACCAACATATCTTCGGCAATGTACCGCTCCGAAACGTTTCGCACGTTTCACTCCGAAACCGGAGCATCCTCAGGAGATGTTGACTTTACAATTAATAATTGTTAAGACTTAACTTGGAGGCCTACGCCAGAAAGGCGACTTCTACCACAACACAACAAAACAATTAAGAATTGAAGACTAGCTATTAAATAAATGTAATGAAATAAAATATGTAATTTGTTAAAATATGTATAAATTTAATTATGTTTTGTAGTTTACTTATGTGAATGAATGTAATATGTATTTCTATATTTATTGGTAGTAGAATAAATGGCTTTTTATTATTTATTTATTAAGACTTAACTTACTGATTTTCCTACTTTTAGCGGAGTATAGCAACTTACTGTCTGCTTCTATCCAATATAACCTGAAATTAATGCCACATCCGCGGGACCTCCCGTTAAGTGAGACCTTAAAAAACTTGTACCAACCATAGACTATCAATTCATCTAACACGCTTTCGGCAATGGTGGCCGACGCACCCAATTTGTGCCATTGACACAGCTGAATTAATTAACAAATTAAACGATCTGTTCCATCCCAGTTCACACATTATCCGGAACACCTCATTACAGTGATCGCACATTTGTCAGAAACACACACACATTTGCCAGAAAAACAAAAATAAATAAAATACTCCCGACGTTATTGTAACGCTCTTTGCTTAAGATGAAAAAAAAAATAAATAATGTGCCATTTTGTGATGGCTGCCATCTTGGATTTGAAATGTTTCTTAGTGTATTCTACTTGTCAATGCCTTTCATATGATACCCATATTGTCGGAGTTGTGAAACATATGAAATCCGCCATTTTCTGGCGGCGGCCATCTTGGGCCAATTTTCATCAAACAAAGCGAAACACTCCCAATTAGTTAAACTTTCTAAAAAAAAACGTGTGTTTACTTATGTACACGCGTTGGAATTTATACTTCTTTAGCGTTACAAAATAAAAATTTAATCTCTTGCCTTGTTCTACGTTTGTAAAAAAAAAGCGACACCAACAATAGAAGAAAGGTGTTTAATTCATTTAAGGTTTTTTATAACGCATTGTCTAGTTAAATAAAGTTTATTCAAATATCACAAATAAATACATATCGTGGATGCAGTTGTCAGTTCTTTGTCCTTACTTTTATTTTGTTGATTATAGCTAACTTCAGGGTGTCGGTTTTCTTGTAACGGATGCGCGCGCATCGTGAAAATTTACTCTCATCGTTTTTCCCTAGCGCGTCAAAAGAAGTATAACTTCGAAAACAAAATAATAATTTGTTCATTCGTTCGGAAAATAAGGTGCCACCGATGGAGTACACACACGCACACAGACGCGTCCTTCGTTTTTGCGTCGCGTGTTATAACTAATAATATGAATGGCTTATATTCTTCTATTATGATTGTCGGAAAGCGCTTGCGTATCGTTAATTTAAAAAAAAAGACTTGATTGATTAAAGTCTTTTTTTTTTATAACAATCGCAAATTGTGGAAACACGCGCGTTGTTTCTATTTGATTTCAATATGGGATTATTTAAGTCTCTCCAAAGGCATTGGCATTTCCTTTAGTGCTGTTAAAGTTCATGGGCGGCGATGTTCTCTTACAATCAGGTTGCTTGCTCGCTATTTGTATTTAAAATAACTAAAGAATTATTTTTAAAGAATTATCAAGAAGGCTTCTCGAGTCTACCGGTGATCCTAGAGCGGGCAGTTACCTTGGCCAAAGAATTAGTTTGGCCATCCAAAGGGGCAATGCTGCCAGCGTCTTAGAAACTGTGCCCCCTGCGGTGGTTTCGAAGACTTAGATTTTATTTAGTTTTACATACTTTATTTTAGGCTATATTTATTAAAGAAATATGTAAATAAATAAATAAAATTTAAAATATAATAGTTCAAAAAACCTACAAAACAAACTAATTCCTCCCTTATCGACTATAGATGAAAACTATATTAATTAGCAAAATCTTATTTTGCAAATTGAAAATGGAATAGTCCGATCAATTTAGTGTATTGTTATCGGTTCACAATATATCTACAAGGTTTGAACGAACTCAGACTGTTTGAAGAAGGTCAAAATCAAGTCCAAAGGATATTGGATAGAAGCAGGCGTTACTTTGCGGTAATCCGTGATATATTATGAAAATTAAGCTTAATTTGCTATATTCCGCGAAAAGCATTTTTTATGAATATAGATTCTCCTGCTTTTCGCGGAATATAGCAGATTAAACTTAATTTTCATAAGTCCAAAGGAGTCGGTTACAAACATACATACAGGTGAATCTAATATAAAGCGTGTAAAAATTAGCAACCGGAATGAGATAAAGGGCAGCTACGGTGCTGAGTGTGCGATCATCTCTAACGGATGACTCTCTATTCATTATTAAACACACTCGTTAATAAACACCCACTGGTGACATGTACCGGTGTTTCTTCACCCGAAATAAGTGGGTGAAAGTGATTTGTAAATTATAAAAATAAGATTCATTTTAGCGTTAAACACTCGTGGTAATAGCCTAGTGGTAAGAACTTTGGCTTCGCTTTCGGGGAAACCGAGTTTGATTCCCAGCACACATATCCTACTTTCCGGTGTTATGATTTGAACAATTAATTAGAACTTGCTTTAGCAGTAAAGGACGTTGAGGACACCGTTGCCTGAGAATTCTATTTACGTTTTAAGCAATTGATTAGCAATTGCTTTAACGGTGAAGGAAAACATCTTGAGAACACCAGAATGCCTGAGAGTTCTCCAAAATGTTTTCAAAGGCGTGCGAAGTCTACCAATCCGCACTGGGGTAGGTGGTGGGACTACGCTGAGATGAGATCTGAGATCTTTGCCTTTAAAGGCTATTATTATGATATTTTAGGAAGCCAATGTGCATCAACCTATCTTAACACTTTTAACAAATGCTTCATAATATTGTATACCCCGCTTACCGGCAACTAAAATGGGTATTTAATATATCATAATAAGTACTATTATAGTATCTATTAGTATATATAAAATACCTAATTTAGTAAATTTTTATTTATCATAATATAAAAAAAATAATTTATATATGAATAGACAAGTGTCCAGTTGTGACGAATGTTAGCAAATGATTTTACGCTATTCACTGTATATTGCTTTCCGCATGAATAAGTCATGGTTGTAAACGATATTTAATTAGTACCTATTGATTTTCTAATAACTACCCGTTACCCGTGTCGTTCGTACAAAAATCCCGTGGGAATCTTATATTTTTCTGATATACAAAGTAGCCTTTATTACTCTCTGTCTTTTCGACTGAGGTAGTACTAGTATGCCAAAAAACAAGTCGATTGTTCGCTTAGTTAGGGCGTAAAGGATCAACAAACAAACACACTTTCGCTATTATAAAACCTATCGTTTCTTCTTTCATTTCGCAGTGGACTTTTATAGGCGGGAAAAAAATCTTTAAAATAGAAAATTATTTGTCAGTCGTTATCCCGTGGGCGGATATTGATGACATATAGCGGTGGCGATGCGCGAATTGGGGCGGAACCGATCGTCTAATTCGTGGCGAATGGCAATTAATCCACCACGTCACACACTAATTAGACAAGTCATTAGTCATCTGTGGTCATTGTGCTGGAGTCACACCCGCTGATTGATTGTATCCAGCCAATGTTACAATATATATCTGTACTATATATTCCATAGGCATATTTATATTTGATGACTGACTGGCGCAGTGACCCTGCATTCTGAGTCAAAGGCCGTGGGTACGATTCCCACAACTGGAAAATGTTTGTGTTATGAACATAAATTGCAAGAGTGCTGCTTAGCGGCAGAAATAACCAAGGCTAACTACTTCCTCTGCCCGCTCTGTCACAAAAAACTCCACTACCCACTACTAAAAAGAAAGACAAATTATTGAGAATGTTGATGTTGGCAAACAGCAACTGCTTAGTTTAATGCCGGCAATTTCTCGTTAAAATCTGGTTCCAAATGTATGTTCACAAAAATATATCTAAATTTAATCGAAAATGTGACTGCAATAATTTGAACATTAGAAGCAAAAATAAACTTGCAGTGCAATATACAAGACTACATGAAATAAGTAATTTATTTAAAGGAAATTGTATACTCATTACAATAAATTACCAGTTAATATCTTGGAGATGTCTCTGAAAAAGTTCAAAGTTTGTATTAAACGTAAGCTTATAGAAAAGTTCTATTATAGTTTTAAGGACTACGTCAACGATAAAAATGCTTGGGTGTAAATTATTGCTCTAACCAGGTTGCTTCTTTAAAAGTTTTAAATGACAATGTGAGATGGTGATAACGAAAAAAAAATAACAACCGGCTAAGTTTGTTGTGGGCTTATTCTTAGACCAGGGCGCGTTTGGAACCCTGGTAGCTTTATCGCCTATGTCACATTTTACATGTTATGTACGCAACAAAAGTGCCATCTATGTGCCTATTTGAATAAAGAATTAATTGGCTTTGATAGAAAAATTATTGTGAATGTTGATGTTGGCAAAGAGCAACTGCTGAGTTTAAGCCGGCAATTTCTCGGTAAAATCTGCTTTCCGAGCCGGTGGTAGAGACACTACGAACAGACATACTTAACGTTACGTCTACCTGAAATAAAAGAATAGATAGAATTCATATTTTTTTTTCCTTTGAACTAATATTCCGTACAATTCAAGAGATTGTTCTAATACAAAGTGACCGGTAAATGGTAACTAGAGTAGTGGTCTACCGCGGCGGACCACCTGTTGGCTGGGCCGCTAATTGAGCGTGATAATGAGCGCAGAACCGACACTTGATATCTTATTATTTTCCTGATTCATTTAATAATTGCTTGTTAAGAAGCAATCAACCAAATCCCCGGTTTTGGTTTATTACTCTTTCTTCTCAAGTAAAAAAGCGGTGATTACCGCCATCAGTTTCCTAACTCCGGACTGGTACTGAAAATTCATTATCAGAAAATACTCAAACCCCGGACCTCGTGATCTGTGGTGAAACATGCTAACCACAAGACCAACGAGGCAAATCTAAAAAAAAAAAAGTAGTACTAGCAGAAAAAAACAGAAACACATCCTACAGAGTGCCACCCCGTGCCCTCAAACAGAAGTGTTAAAACTCACGTGCCAGTAATTATTATAAATCCAGAGAGATCAATGATCAACTACGGTTTCTCAATTAAATTTTAATTTAATACAAATTAACAAATCATTAATAAATAAAATAAAATTATCATTTTATGTTAAGATTAATATTAATGTTAGTATTACATATTGTCATTATAAAACATTATTTATTAATTTATTTATTCCTTCATTTTAATTCACAGCTTATTTCTAAACATTAAACACAAATACAATCCTTAAAAGAATGCACTAACTTATAGCATCTACCCTAACAAATTTAAATTACTTAGAAATAATATGTATATAGTTGTAGTTAGGTATGTGTTATTTAAGTTTTTCCGTTAGGTACGGTTACGGTATAAGTACCCTCAACTAAACAAATCATTATTTTATAGTAATAAAACAATAGTTTACCTCAATTCAGTATAGACTATTTAGATTCTAGAAACTCCAGAAAAAGCACCGGCGCAGATATTAATACCTTCAGCGTTTTTTTGGAATGGATAATGAGATACTAATATAATTATTTAAAGCACAAAAAGAACCATGGCTTTAGTCTCGAGAATATTAAATTAACAATCTTCCAATTTTACCTTTCTCGCATCTAATTTTCCAACTTTTCCATACTGCGAGGAATTTTATGTTTCCTATTTTCTACCTTCTCACTTTGAAGAGCTAAAGCTTATTAAATTTTCCATTAAGGACATACGTGTTTGAAGTTCAACATTGTAGCTTCAGTCGTTTAACTTTTTTTATACACATTTTTATTGGGTCTCGAATGAAAATCTGGCAATATTCTCTGGCAGGTACCTATGGCCATGGTACTGTAGTCTGTAACTCGTAGCTTAGGTGACCCATTCACCACAAAGACGCGACGTACATTTTTTTTATGTTCACACCACTACAAGTTGAATAAACAAAAGAAATAATAGAGAAACAAAGACAGAAGCAGAATACAAGACGCGGCTTTATTACTTAGGATTTTAAATGTTTAGGGGCACAGGTCTCCTCCCACAAGGAGAAAGGGTTATTACTATTATTAAAGAGAATTTATAACTTCATGTAGTGAATTTAATCTTGTGGAACTTCAATCTACCAGCCCTCTTTAGCAAATCCAAATTCAAATATTATTTATTCGTGTAGGCCTATCACAGACACTTATGAAGCGTTCATACATATATGTCATGATTTTAAATATATTATTAAGTTTGTCTGGTTTCAAATATATTAAGATGTTATTGTAATTTTAAAATAATTAAGTAAGTAGTTTGATTAAAAATATTTGTATATTGACTTTTAAAAATAAAAGGATTTCGTCTGAGTTCGCGTGGTCTGTTCGGTATTCATTCGGGTCAGTGCTGGGGAGGGGATTGGAGAGACCGAGCGGAGAACGCGATGTTTGAAGCGGCTTTTTTTATTTTTAAAACACTTTGATTGGAACTTCGGAACCGAGAGGTGGTGTTAAAGAGTTGTATATTAATTTATCTTGTCTGTAAAGTGAACTTAAATATATATTATTTACTGGTTTTGAATACGGTGTTTTCATTTTATATATGTTTACATAATTGTGAGGTTATGATGACAACTTCGCTCGCCAACTTAAACCTAAAGTTACGAGGGTTCTAAGAAGAAGCAAGCCCACAACAAACTCACGGTCAATTGATAATAAGCTATGAAGTTAGAGCGATTCACACCCAAGTTTTTTATCATTTAAATAATCCTTAATCAACGAACTAGCTCTGTCACAAAAAGCTACTCCTTAATCATCATATAAAATATTTAAAACCAAGGGTTAAGTTATAGTTTGAGTCAATAATACCACAGCTTAATTACAATGTCGCTAACTTTAAGGCGGGTCAAAGGATAAAGTCAGTTAAAGTCAACGCAAGCACACAGGCAGTGTCGACCTTTTCAATATTTGTGCCAGGTTTTAGATTCATAATGTTATTAGGGCATCGATATTAGAATACGGATACACTGTAGTAATAGTAGTTTATGATAGTGTCACATAATAGGTTTAAAGATATTTATTTGCATAAAAGACACACGTCACTTACGTGGAAACAAGAAGTTATAAGAGCCTATTACACCGTTCGATAAATAATAATAATAGATAAATGTACTACTACACTACACACATCGCCATCTAGTCCCCAAAGTAAGCCTAGCTTGTGTTATTGGTACTAAGATAACTTATGAATAATTTTATGAATACAATACATAAATACTTATAATATACATATAAACAACCAGACACTGAAAAACATTCATGTTCATCACACAATGATTTTTCGGGAATGATTAAAATATAAGATTTTCTACCGCCTGAAGGTATGTTCCAGCCCTAATAGCCCTTCACCTCGTTAAAGGAAGTGTTACAAAATTGGGTCAGCCCTATCAGAAGGCTTGAGTTAAGAGTAATTACTCTTTGTTCCCGCGCCTGGTACCTCTGTAATTATATAACGATAGATAGCTTTTGCACGCTTTTGATCAAATTAATTTGTATTGTTACGGGTATCTTTGTTTAAGCCTCTTTCTTAAGAATCGTGTTTAACTGAAGGTTTGTTATGTAACTAGCGGATGCTAGCAACTTCGTCTGCGTATAATTTCTGATATCCCGTTAGCTTAAGAAATATTTCCGCAGTGACTATGCTGCCATCCAAACAAAGAGGGACACATTTAGTGCAATAGCTTTTGCAATATTGATATATTGCGGTAGTCCTTATCGTTATTAATACAAAAATGCGGAAGTGTGTTTGTTTGTCCGTCCTTCACATCATAACTGAGTAACCAGTCAACTTGATTATTGGCATAGAGTTAGATGAGAGAACGAAGAGTAATAAAAGCAATTTTATCTCAAATAACAAATAGTTCCCACGGAATTTTTAATAAACCTATTAAACGGAAAAATAACTTATCGAATTGACTTGCTAGTTATTTAATCAAACATAATTCTTCAGCTTTATAATATTAGTATACTGGAAAATACGCCATTTATTCTTGACTAGCTGTTGTCCGCGTATACGCATGATGGTGTTGCGCGTATTAGACGACTTAGTACCTATAACACAAGCTACGCTTACTTTAGGGCTAGAAAATGTGTGTATTGTCATAGTATTATTATTTATCTACTTTCTTGACTAGCTGTTGTCTAGCTAGCTAGTTATTTTTCCGTTTAATATTTTCGTGTACTTCGTGCATGAAATCACGAGGTAACTACAGTTTGTAATTAACAAAAAACAATCCATTCAACGTCTGCCAAAGACACAAAGCGATTTACTCAGTAGAGCGTGTCATGTAGGGTGTCGGGTGTCGCGCGGTGTCGTGTGGGTGTCGGCCACACGCGCCGAGATCAAAAGATAACTTGTGAGAGTGTCCAAACTTGAATCCTTGCAACTTGCATCATGTTACATGGGCAGCGGGGATTTATGTTGCCGGACTGTGTTCTTTTTGCCGGGACGCTGCGGAGTAAAATACCAGGTGTTTCCCCGTGGACCTACTAAAAAAAATAATAAAAAATGCGGAGAAGTCTTTGGGGAATACCGATAGAAGTGAAAACCGACTAACTCGTCGTCGTAACTTATCGTCGTTAAACTAGATTATTTTTGTTTCATGAAGAAGTGGTTAAGGTTAGGTTAGGTTTGTTTCATGATCAAGGTTTAAAGTTAAAATAAGTATCTAATACTTCTTTACTAACCGGAAATAATACAAAAATAAGAATAATAAAAATACTAATAACAAGGTACATCTTTGTATATATATAAACAGTATATATATCTATAGCTCCAGAAACGGACATAAATTAGTGAAATCTGCATATCGTCTGCGAAAGGTGCATAACTCCTTTGTGAGGTTGAGTATACGCTTTTACAACATGATTCCTAAGGTAACTGGTGGTAGAGTCACTACAAACATACATACTTGCCGTTTCAAAAGTGCTTATAAAGTAGGGAATTTCGACCCCGCACTGATAAACGCAGCGTTGGTCGAACCCTTAAGAGGTGGACAGACGACATCAAACGAGTCGCTGGGAGCCGCTGGAAAAAAGCGGCCCAGGACCGTGTATTTTGGAACTCCCTACAAAAGACCTATGTCCAGCTGTGGACTCCAAGTTGAAGTGCTGATAAAGATGATGATTATTTTATTGTTCAATCGACTAAAAAAAAAGGAGGAGACTCTCAATTCGGCTTTATGTTTTTTTTTTTATATTTGCTACCCCGCCAATTATGAACCGATTTTGATGATTCCTTTTTGTTTGGTATGTTTCAAACAAAAATGAGGGGAGAAAAAACTCCTCAAAGGTGGTCCCATATTTCCTACAAGTGCCAAGTAAAATAGTAGAAAATTACTGGCACTTTCCTTGCTACAGTATAAAAGAGAACATGAAGTATATGACCTTGGAAATTTCTAAATTTAACTTGACACCGACTTAAGAATGTTTTAGAAAATATTTTTGCCAAATATTCTTTTAATAATAATAAATAATGAATATACGACAAATATACATATCGCCATCTAGCCTCAAAGTAAGCGTAGCTTGTGTTATGGGTACTAAGATGACTGATGAATATTTTTATAAATAATATACATAAATACTGACATATCGACACCCAGACACTGAAAAACAGTCATGTTCATCACACACACATCACATTTTCCAGTTGTGGGAATCGAACTTCGAGAGATAAATTTAAATATTTTAAAATAATGACAGTGTACGGAAATTGCATACAATTCTACAATAAACTACGCATTGACATCTTGGAGATGTCTCTTAAAAAGTTCAAAGTTTGTATTAAACGTAAGCTTATAGAAAAGTCCTATTATAGTATAAAGGATTACATAATCGATAAAAAAGTTTGGGTGTGAATTATTGCTCTAACCAGGTTGCTCTTCTAATAATTTTAAATGACATTGTGAGATGGTGATAAAAAAAACACCCGGCTAAGTTTGTTGCAGGCTTCTTCTTAGACCAGGACGCGTTTGGAACCCTCGTAGCATTATAGTTACGAATGTGGTTATCGCCATCATCTCACTACCGTGTAATTCTTATGTACGCATCAAAAGTGCCACCTAGGGCCTACTTGAAGAAAGATATTTTTGACTTGACTTGACTTGAACCACTTTTGAAGTTATACTTCTTTTGGCGCTTTAGGGAAAATGATGAGAGTAATTTTTAGAAAAAACTTACAACCTGAAGTTAGCTATAAAGTTTGACAGTGTACACTTTGAACTGTCAAAGTCTGCGGGCTCGTTCCGGGGATTTAATTGATTCAATTGTACAAAAATCTCAAATTTTAATGTTGACTGAAACTTGGTTGTCCGATAATGAGGCTTCACAATTTAATTATGATTATTATATCCATTTCTTTAATTATGAAGAAATTTTTTTTTTGTGATTTTTAAATACACTTTATTTTACTAGATAATGCATTATAATAAAACTTTAAATGAATATACCTTTTTTTTATTGTTAGTTAAGAAAAATTGAATAAGGAAATATAACATTTATGAAAAGATTTTTATCTTGTTCCACCAAAGAAGTATAACTTCTAACGCGTGTACATAAGTACACGCACGTTTTTTTAATACAGAACCCTACGTTATATAAGCGTAGTTATTTAACCTTCTGTCCTGTTGTTTTTTTATTCGCTATATGTGAAATCTATCCCACTGATTCGTGTGCGGTTTTTTGCGAGCGGAACAAAGGCGGTCTTGAATAGAAATCGTGTGTTCGACTGACCGCAGAGCTTTGTTCTGTCAGTGCACCCGCAAGTACTAGGTTACAATTGTTGTACTGTACCTAACTTGAGCAGGGGTGGCAAATCAAATTTCTGACTAGTTTTTTTTTTTACTAGCTGTTGCCCGCGTTCTTTGTACGCGTCTATTAGAGTTTTCTACACATCCCGTGGAAACCTTTTTTTTCAATATCTGTCTATAAAAATACAGACAGTATTGCATTAATATTTTGCAGAAGAGGGCTGTTCGTTCGATGTACGAAATGGGTCCGAGAGAGTCATTAACAGATAAATTTAAAGATTTTATAATAATGATAGTGTATAGTCAGTACATATTTGAAAATTTAATGTACGTTCAAAAAACATTTCTAAATTTAAGAAAAAATGTGACTGCAATAATTTTAACATTAGAAGTAAGAATAAACTTACAGTGCAATATACTAGGTTACATAAAATTCATAATTCGTTAAAAGGAATTGGCATACAATTCTACAATAAACTACCCATTGACATCTTGAAGATGTCTCTTAAAAAGTTCAAAGTTTGTATTAAACGTAAGCTTATAGAAAAGTCCTATTATAGTAAAAAAGGACTACGTAATCGATAAAAAAGCTTGGGTGTGAATTATTGCTCTAACCAGGTTGCTCTTCTAATAATTTAAAATGACAATGTGAGATGGTGATAACAAAAAAAACACCCGGCTAAGTTTGTTGTGGGCTTCTTCTTAGATCAGTCCGCGTTTGGAACCCTCGTAGCTTTAGTTTTAAGTTTACGAATATGGTTATCGCCATCATCTCACTACCATGTAATTCTCATGTACGCATCAAAAGTGCCACCTGTGGGCCTACTCAAATAAAGATATTTTTGACTTTGTATATGCGGCCTTATCGCTTAGTAGCAATCTCTGCCAGTCATAAATAAATTATTAATTAACATATTAAATTTAAAAAAAAAACTCATTTATACTTTAAAATTAAATACATATATAACAGTAATTACTATTACAAGTCGTTTTGTCCTGACTGACTAACTGCCCACAACCCAAATAACTAACTATAAAATGTTTTGTTCTGACTGACTAACTGACTACCCCCAACCTAAATAGATGCAAGTAGAAATTAAAAATTTCAGACATTGTTCTGTGAGCATAATTTGAGTGTATTTTTTGTTATTTCTTTACGGGAACGGACCGCGAGAAAATTAATTAATTACACGGGATAAATTTCCAAATGTTCAAAATTTACTATACCCGTTGGCCTTCTTTCAACCTCCTTTTCCCAATCACCAGTATTAGTTACTAGTCTAGATATTAATTATTAGTCATTAATATAGATATTTCGCGTATACTACAAATACTAATACACGCAATTATATCAAATTATAATAACCGGCTTCAGGTATCTCGTAATGATCGAGCTCCGTGATTTTACATCCAATTAAGCCATTAATTGGCTTAAAGCTAATGAAGTTTGGAGCGATTACATTAATATTACCTTCCGCGGGAGGTTACACCCACTTCTCGAGATGATGCCTATATTTACTTAGGTAAACCTTTACTAATAAATAACATTAATAAGTTGTCATTTTTATGGAACAATGAAATTATATTTATTTATTTATCATCATTGTATGAACCATTACCGGCACACTACAGGGTACGGGTTTCCTCCTACAATTATAAGGGTTTAGGTTGTAGTCCACCACGCTGGCTTAGTGCGGATTGGTGGACTCCACACGCTTTGAGAACTTTTCACAGCCGGTTGGCGCAGTGGGCAGCGACCCTGCTTTCTGAGTCCAAGGCCGTGGGTTCGACTCCCACAACTGGAAAATGCTTGTGTGATGAACATGAATGTTTCTCAGTGTATGGGTGTTTATCTGTATATTATAAGTATTTATATGTATTATATTCATAAAAATATTCATCAGCTATCCTAGTACCCATAACACAAGCTACGCTTACTTTGGGGCTAGATGGCGATGTGTGTATTGTCGTAGTATATTTATTTATTTATGAAGAAATCTCAGGCATGCAGGTTTCCTACACCGTTGAACCAAGTGATGTTTGAATTGCTGAAACAACGCACATAACACAGAAGTGTTAGAGGTGCGTGCTGGAATTCGAACCCGGCCCCCCGAACCGTGACATGGACTACTTGGACATCCCTGCTACATAAATCCATACTACTAATCCCAATACCAACTAGTGCATCAATCTGTATTTTTCTCCCTTGTAAATTGATAACCACTCTTCCAAACAATCATACACTGCAAATCGCCGCCGGTAATACAGTCGTTCCGTTATGTCTGCTTTCCACTGACGTTGATGCGTTGCTTGGGATATGTTTTAAATCGACTGGAGTGCTGACTTTACTAAGTTTAACTTAAGATTGTTTATTCCAATACAAGTCAGACCTTGACTGCAATCTCACCTGGTGGTAAATGACGATGCAGTCTAAGATGGTAGCGGGCTTACCTGTTAGGGAGTTTGGAAGTCATACCCCTAATCGGTTTCCACGCGACATCACACCGGATCACTAAATCGTTTAGCGGCACTTCTTTGTCGGTAGGGTGGTAACTAGCCACGGCCAAAGCCTTCCACCAGACCAGACAGAGAAAATGTTAAAATTTGATAGATAGGATTTGAGTGCTTTCTCCAATCAAGCTACGGCTCTCCTACCATCAATGCCTAAATTAGAACATGCCTTTCACATCAGTCTTATAGCGACTGTAGCGTCATCTGGTAGGAAACGCTGCAGTTTCGAGCTACTTTGTCTAAGGTCCATATTAATAATAATTTTTAGTAGTGTTTTTACCTACACTTGGAGGAATTATGAGTTTTATAAATTTAAAATGCATATAAAAATTACCGGAACCGACAGGATTTGAACCTGCGACTGGCAATCGCGGCCTGAGCGCTTTCTCCAATTAAGCTACGGCTCTCCTACCATCAATGCCTAAATTTGTACATGCCTTTCACATCAGTCTTATAGCGACTGTCAGACAGAGAAAATTCAAAAATTAATAATTCCAAAATTGGCCCTGCCGGGAATCAAACCCGGGACCTCCTATTTAAATTCACAGCGCTCACCGTTGCGCCAGGGAGGTCGTCAAAAATCGCGGTACAGTTTATTATAACGGTCATCCGGGAAGTACCCACTACCGCCATGCTTATTTCTTCCGCCAAAAAGCAGAAGGGGGTAGGTGCCTGTGCAATTGCCTGTGTAGTCACCCCTTCGGACCCCAGCGTCCATATGTTCTCGGAGCTATGTGCCCCTCCCATATCCACTTCAGCTTTGCGACTTGTGGTTCTCACACAATATAAATATGCTATTAATAGACACATAATAAATATAGTAATTTAGATATTTGTAAAAATAATTCTTACAAAGTTTGGGATTGAATTGTTTTATTAGAATTGAATAAATAAATAAATATACTACGACAATACACACATCGCCATCTAGCCCCAAAGTAAGCGCAGCTTGTGATATGGGTACTAAGACGACTGATGAATATTTTTATGAATAATATGCATAAATACTTAGAACATACATATAAACACCCAGACACTGAAAAACATTCATGCTCATCACACAAACATTTTCCAGTTGTGGGAATCGAACCCACGGCCTTGGGCTCAGAAAGCAGGATCGCTGCAAACTGCGCCAATCGGCCGTCTCTATATTGTTTAAAACAATCTGTATGTACTACATTTTAATTATTTCTTGAATTATACTGATTTTGAATGTCCGTCAAAAATTGATTCGGTAGAATTAGTTATTTTTTGGAAAAGGACTTAAGGTCTGTTCTCACAAACGTGTTCGTTGCGCAATGCCTAAATAACTAACGCCTAATCTTAAGAGAACGGTGTACGAAATCATCGTGAGGAAACCTGCATACCATAATGTTCTTAAAAGTGTGTGAACTCCACCAATCCGTACTGGGCCAGCGTGGTGGGCTACGGCCTTAACCCCTTCTCATTGTGGAAGTAGACCCGTGCCCTGTAGTGGGCCGGTAATGGATTGATATGATGATGATGAATCTCAGGAGAGTCCTAGGCATACGGCAACTGTTTACCAATAGTTATAACCTGTGTTTAGGCGATGCATAAGTTTAGTTAAAACGTGCGTTAGTTTTATAGCAATCCTTCGTATCATCGCTCAGCTCCGGCAGTGAAACCCTGCCTTACCATCGAGTCTCATCGATTGATCTATAACTATCGATGCCTGTTCTACCCTGCATTGTGCATCACTTAAATGCCCCATTACAAGAGAATATAAAACCATTTGCTTTTAAATTAAAGTCCATTTCAGATTGTACTTTAAAAGGTTGGATGAACAATTTTTAAATCAATTTCGACGGTGGAAACTGCGTTTTATACTAAACTTTTTACCGTTCAATTTACCGTGGAAATGACAGTATATTAACATGTTAATAGCAAAAAGCTACGCAGTGTCTCTCTTTTCAAAGAGTGAGAAGAGAAAGGCAACTTTATTAATTACCAAATTATCCGCCCATTTGGTCAAAGATAATAGAAGTTTTTTTTAAATTATGTTTTAGATTTCGAAAAAGGTAACAGAAGTCAGTCAGCCGATTCCTGTGCCATTTCTCAGTTCATTTGCATGAATTCTTTGAATCACCAAGAAATGCTCTTGAATAGGTTCCATTAAAAGTTTGCTAACTTTGGTGAAGTAGTTTTTTAACTACTCTCAATAATCTATGAGGTATAATTGTCGATCTTACTTCGAGTTAATATCATTAATTCCGTCGTTTCTTTAGCCCGCCCGCCTGGCTTCAGAAGACTACCATTTTTTGTTTGTGTTGTGATATTTTTATTGCTCGTAAAAACTACATAATACGCAGCTAAACGGAGTATAATTCATAAATTTAATGGGGTCGGAAAACTTCGGGAGAAGCTTCTTTGGAAAATTTAGTGAAGCCACGGCTTGATTTTTGGCTGTGTCATGCTCGTCTCCTACGAATAGAACAAAAGCCCAATATCACGTCAAATCATAAATGAAAGGATTCGTAGGAGAAACACAGTAACCGATATAGAACGAGTAAATAACGTGGCAAATCACACCTAATGATTTAATAGCGACCCCACACCGAAACGCAGTATTGTTAGACCCCCCAAAGAAATCATGCTATGCGCACGGTGCCGGACAATACCGTGGAGTGCGAGAATCCCTAAAAATTCTGATGCTCAGCATTGGATTCACATCGGTATAAAATATAATTACGGTCATTTGGTTCCTACGCTTCTTACTTACGTAGTACTTACGCAGTGGCAATTTATGAGTTTTGTGTTAAAAGAGTTGGCAACTTGGAAAAGTTTCTGAATCGAACAATTGATCGTCTTGACAGCATGCACTACTCTGCCAGTGATTTCGTTTCAGTATCAGATGACAATGTCTTCTCTTCAAAGAACCGTAGTGTTGCTCGATTGTTAATAGATTGTTTTCAATTTTCACGTCTACGAGTTTGTAATAGGGGTCGTTTCGGCGTGATTCACTGACTAGTGATGTACCAACGAGGGGAGGGACTCGATTAATTGGACATATACTCGTTACTCTAGCCGTCCGTTTGAGATTTGTATACTTATTAGTTGCTACGGGCTTGTTTGTTTGGGATTTTGTTGCGAGCTTGTTAGTTGTTTATTGATTTTGCGATCTGCTCTTTAGTTGAAATGTTTAGTCTGCTTTACTCGCGATTGATTGGAGGCTATTTGTGTTTGGGGTCAGAGCTTGTGAGCGTAAAGGGGTTTTGTTTATTCTTATTTTGTATAATAATTGGCTGACCAAGTAGATGGTGATTTTTGAGATATTTGAGATGTCTCTCAATAAGTTCAAAGTTTATATAAAACGTAAGCTTACAAAAAATACTATTATAATATTACTTAAACGATAAAGAAGCTTGGGTGTGAATTGCTCTAGCTTCATAGCTTAATATTAATTTACTGTGAGATGGTGATAACAAAAAACCCGGCTAAGTTTGTTGTGGGCTTTCCATATAGCAGGGCGCGTCTGGAACGCTGGTAGCTTTAGGTTTAAGTTGGCGAACGAAGTTATCACCATACCCTTACAATTATGTAAACATATATTTATGAACGCTTCATAAGGGCCTGTGATAGGCCTACATGAATAAAGAAATTTTGAATTTGAATTTTGAATTTGAATTTGAATTTTAAATTTGAATTTTGAATTTGAATTTTGAATTTGGTGCACAATGGTAAGTAAAATACCATCGCCTATGAACAGAGCAATACTACGCAGAGCATGCAAGGAACTCATCCTACAGTGCAAGGTAAGTGCTGCCCTCAACGCATCGATCTGAGTTGTTATGTATCTGAGGTGTTATGCCTCATGTACCACACCGCACACTCACAAAAGAGACGAAAGCGATATCGTGACGGCATAAGAGTGTCATGCCATTTGCCGTGACGGCAAAGTTCAACCGCAAAGTTCTACATCAGAAACAGTAGCTTGATTAACTTATTGATCAGACATACAATATAATAAGGTCGTGTGCACATTATGTTTGTAGGGCTTCATTAGGGCAACGCGGATTACGTTGAGGGCGCCTAAGCTTATCAAGAATTTAAAAAGCGGTCAGCAGCGCGTCAGAACACGCAATGAGTATGGTTCCGTTGGTATTTTAACTGCACATTTCATGATTGCGAATTACCAACCCATAAAAGTTATATTTTATGCTATTATAGATATTACGTCAGCCAGTGGCGTGTATAGATATAAAATGAATAAAATCTCCAATACGAGTTATAAATAAACAAGGGTAGGCTTTCTATAACCCTTACAATGCCTATCCTTAAGTTTTTTATTACTCTTACTAGAGATTTATTCATTTGATATCATCTGCATACCCTGTGCATACCCTCTATGCACGCCACTGACGTCAGCTAAATTTTGTGAAATATTGTTTGTCAAAAATTCTAAACAAGCGGGATTTTTGAATATTTTTATATTTCTTCCAAGTGAAAACATTTTTATAAAAATTAACAACAAATCAAACTTTATTCACTGGTTAAGCCTTATAATATTTGTCTTTACTAATATAGAAAAGGGGAAGGTTTTGTTTTTCTGTGTCTTTGTTTGTAATAGATTAACTCAAAAACACATAAAAAAACGTTTTATATTTTTTATTTCTATTGAAAACTACCTTCTTAGAAAGTTAAATGGGATATATTTTTAAATATTGTATAGAAGCAGCAAAACTCCATGATATATTTTGAAAATTACGCTTAATTTGCTATACTCCGCAAAAAGCAGGAGAATCTGTATGGTGTAATTTATAATTTCTTCAATCTAAATACTCCACACCAAACAGATCTTCGGCAATGTACCCTTTACGCAAGTTTTGCTCTGAAACCGGAGCATCCTCCGGAGATGTTGACTTTACACTTAATAATTGTTAAGTCAAACAACATCCTAAGGAGATGTTTTGTATAGCAAATTAAACTTAATTTTCATAATATAGGATATATTTTTTCCTATAATAATAAAAGCCCTCTCTGAAATAATGGTCTTTGTAAATAAAGCCCGCTAGTGAGCTGCTTAAACCTTTGACTAAACTACAAAAACAGTCAATATATCTAATATAAATAAGTTAAAATAATATATTGTGTTTTTCAATAGTCATGATTAGGCATACAATATTAATCCTTATTATAAATAGATTATGGTTTGGATTTAAAATCTATAAACATTCATTTAAAAGTAATTCCTAAAAATAATAACGTCAGAAGTGGGATGACTCAACGCTTTTGACATACGGTTTCCTTTTCAGTACGGAACTAAAAAAAATGGCAAGGATCAAGGATTTTGTTTTAACATTCTTTGCTATGGATATCCGATGATGACATCTGTTATATACTTCCGAAGTCCCTCAAGTATGGCATGGCAGTGCACAAAGCGTGTTACTGGAGGAGGCAATCGATATCCTTGCATTATGGATTGCAGGCGTCCCTTGTTCTACATTTGTTTATTGCTCGGACACGGTTGAATGAGTTTCGTGTTCAAACCGCTTACCTCACTTTATTAGTCATTAGCGTAATTAATTTCAATAATAAATATAAAATCCATACTAATACTATGTATTTATTTATCCTGTTTATCCTTACGAATATAAATGTGAATGTTTGTTTGTTTGTCTGTCGTTTCTTAGCAACAAATCAACTTGATTTTCAGCATAGAGTTAGTAGAAAGGAAGAAGAGTAGCATAGGTGACTTTTCGCCTTTGAAAAACAAACGTAGGGAATTTGTTAAAAAAACCGTAATAAACCCGGGCGAAAAACGCGGAAAATCCCTACTAATATTGTGAATGGGCCTCATAAGAAGGCTCAGAGTCATTAAGCGGGCGATGGAGAGAGCTTTGTTAAGAGTATACTACGTGATAAAATGGGGAGATCCGTAGAAGACCGACAGAGCTGAGTGAGACAGCGTAGAGAGAGTCGCAAAGCTGAAGTGGAAATGGGTGACGCACATAGCTCGATGAACCGATGGACGTTGGAGTTCGAAGTTGCTGGAATGGCGACCCCACACAGGTAAACGGAGCGTTGGTAGGCCCCCAACAAGTCGGACAGACGAAATCAAACGAGTGACCGGGAGTCGCTAGAAACAAGCAGCCCAGGGCCGCTTTTCGAACTCCCTACAAAGCACTAGATTTTTGTCGAAATGTTAGATGTAAGGACAAAGGGTAACATGGGCCTTTTGTCCTGGAAAAACATCGAATTCCCAAGGGTTTCATTATATCCTTGTTTGCTTACAGGATCATTCGTACTTTTATACCAAATATCGTCCTAACGAAGAAACTAAACGCCTTATTCACCACATGAAACGATGCAAGTAATCTATAAACATATAACACAAAAATAGTTTCTACCTATGTTCGTTATAGTTTTTTGGAGTAGTAGTCAGAGCTTTTGTGACAGAGCTCGTCCGATTAAGTAGTATCACGTTTATTCTGCCGCCAAAAAGCATTGCTGTGTCCCGATCTGAAGAGGGTGGTTGCCAGTCTCATTACAAGGCTTAACACCTAGGCGTCAGGTTGGTGGACACTCGGTGGTACTTTGTAGACGTGTTCTTTTTATTTTTAATAGTTTTCTGATTATGTTACCACCACACAGCCAACATATGCCTATTGTACAATGAACGATGCGCCTGCACTATCTATCGTTTTATCTGTCGATACATAATTTATCTTTGGCTATCTATAATGTATTCTGTCGAGATCTGGCCGCACTTCGTGTCATTTGCCACCAGCCCCTAAATTATCTACGTAGCTTTTGATGGATGTTTTACGTTCTGACGGCGTCTTTGGCCTTATGGTCTATGGTCGGCAACTTGGACATTAGATCACGAGGCCATGAATCCAGGTTCGGTTAGATGTAAGGTTAGGATTTCAAAGTTTTCTTTTTTTTTTAAGTGAAAACTTCTTTTGGCGCATCGCACACAGATTTTTCTGGATTAAATGGGCTCTGGGATTAAATGCTCGATCGGATGAACTCGGCACCACCGAGCTGTACTTTAGCTAGAAAGATACAGTCAGCTGTAGTGTCGCCCTTCGCTGTAGTGTCGCTATGTTTAGTAGATTCAATTAATACCTAATAATTGTCTATGTCAATTTAATAGACAATTTAATTATGGGCCTAATAAGAAGGCTCAGGGTCACTCAGCGGGCGATGGAGAGAGCTATGCTCGGAGTATCTCTACGTGATCAAATCAAAAATGTGGAGATCCGTAGAAGAACTAGAGTTATCGACATAGCTCAACGAGTCGCGAAGCTGAAGTGGGAATGGGCGGGGCAGATAGTTGGGAGAAAAGATGGACTCTGGGGTCCCAAAGTGCCGGAATGGCAGCCCAACACTGGTAAGCGCAGCGTTGGTCGACCCCCAAAGTCGCTGGATCCACGCGGCACAAAACCGTGGAATTTGAAACTTCCTACCTATGTCCAGCAGTGGACGTCTATTGGTTGATATGATGATGATGATGATGATGAGTATGAATTTTTTAACAATTATTTGGTTTACATTGTGAAGTTAGTGTGTAGTTAGCGATTTATCGTGCTTTTATATTGAAAATACATTATAAATATTAAAGATTATAAAAAACTCAGTTATTGTTTTCACTTCTGCCGTGAGAACTTAAGCACACTCTTTTGTTTTTTGGCATTATTGATGAACCTAGCAGATGGCCCACCTGATGGGAAGTGGAAACCATCGCTTATAAGCAAAGCAACACACCCTTCAGATCGGAACACTGCAATGCTGTTTTGCAGCAGAAATAGGCGGTAGTAATTCCTCGCCGAGCTAAAATAAGCATTCGTCATTTTAAACAAATGGGTACTAATATTAAATGAATAATTAAGTTTTGAATGATAAAATACATAAAGCTGCGACCGTCGCAATCACAATCAGGGCCGATCCACTTTAATGTGATTACTGATTGTCATTTATTATCAAACAAGTGATCCAAATGATGTCACTTTCCCGCCGACCAATAAAACCACTATTTGTTCTGTTTAAAACGCAATAACCATAGATAATGAAGCGCGCATGTATTGCGAAACGAGTTTTGTACGAAAGAGATGGAGTAATCGAGAACAATGGTATAGGGATGTTCGGGTGTCAAAGACAATCCACTTATCTACGAGATTGTTTTTTTTTAAACTGTGACACTGGTTCAACAAAAAAACAGATAGATAAATTCTTCATTGCACACAATTAAAAGATAAAAACAATAAAAGATAAAAACAATTACAAAAAATAACAAAATTAAAAATGCCCAAATACGGTCTTATCTCCTTCCGAAAACCCTTTATGTAAGAACCAAATTTGGAAACGGGATAGTGCAATATGTCAAAAAAATGTCTACATCAACGATACATATACAGATTTAAAGATAGCTAGGTAAGAGGTTTTAAAGATAGGTGTATGAGCTTACGTTCTAAATAGTTTCGGAGGGACCAAGTTCGTTCCTGGGCAGTCTTACGCAGTACTTTTTGCAGTCAAGTGCGTTTTTAATTTAAAGAATCGATTATAAATTGTACCGTATAGATTCTCCTGTTTTTCGTTAATTATAGGAAAAAGCTTAATTTTTATAATATACTAGCTGACCCGCGCAACTTCGTCTGCATCAAATCGGTTATTATTATTAATATCTTTTAGCATTTCCATACCCGTCGTAACGTCTAAACGATAGGTCCAATTTAAATAATTTAAATTCAAATTCAAATTCATTTATTTCAAGTAGGCCTACTTTATAAAAACTTTTGAAACGTCAAGTATGTATGTTTGTGTGACTCTACCACCGGTTCGGAAAGCAGATTCTACCGAGAAGAGTTGGCAAGAAACTCAGTAGTTGCTCTTTTCCAACATCAACATTTACAATCATTTTGCTATCTTGCGGGAGATGAGAGCGAGGCTGGCTGCTTCCATTCTACCTTGTCATTGAGGAATTCATCAAATGTATAGTAACCTCGCTGTACTAGATGCGTTTTTACACATTTTTTAAATGTATGCATTGGTAGGTCAAGAATTTCCTTAGGAATCATGTTGTAAAAGCGTATACTCAACCCCACAAAGGAGTTCTGCACCTTTCGCAGACGATATGCAGATATCACTAATTTATGACCGTTTCTGGTAAGTCGATTGTTAATTTCAGCTTTTGATTTATAAAGAGTAATATTTTGCCTCACAAAGACTATATTATTATAAATGTATTGCGAAGCTACTGTAAGAATACCTATTTGTTTAAATTTTTCACGAAGCGATTCGCGTGATTCAAGTTTATATATTGATCGTACGGCTCTTTTCTGTAGTATAAATATACTTTCAATATCTGCAGCTTTTCCCCACAGCAAGATCCCATAGGACATAATACTGTGAAAGTATGCGAAATAAACAAGCCTAGCTGTTTCAACATCGGTAAGCTGTCTAATTTTCCTGATTGCATATGCAGCTGAGCTGAGTTTACTCGCTAGGCTTTCTATATGGGTACCCCACTGTAGCTTACAATCTAAGGTCACTCCTAGAAAAACAGTGGAGTTTTCTATTTTAAGTGTTTCTCCATTTATTATGATGTGTTTATCAATTTTTTTTACGTTAGGCAAAACAAATTCCAAACACTTGGTTTTTTTGCATTTAAAAGTAAGTTATTATCAGTAAACCAGTCTGAAACATGTGACAAAGCACGGTTTACGTCGTCAAAATTATCTTTGTTTCTATCAGTCTTAAAAATGAGAGATGTATCATCTGCGAACAGTACAATCTCACAAGTGCCCCTGACATGGTGTGGCAGATCATTTATATACACCAGAAACAATAAGGAACCCAAAATTGAGCCTTGTGGGACACCCATTAAGGCAGATGATCCCTTAGACTTTATGTCTTTTACGCATACCCTTTGAACTCTATCACTTAGATAAGAGGCAATTAAATTGAGTGCAACGTTTTTGATGCCATAGTGGCTTAGTTTTAATAACAACGTTTTGTGTTCAACGCAATCGAATGCTTTGGACGGATCACAGAAAACACCAATGGCATTCTGCGAACGTTCCCAGGCACCGTAAATATGCTTTATAAGTCTTGCGCCTGCATCCGTTGTACTACGACCTTTAGTGAAGCCGTACTGCTCCGGATGAAGTTAGTTATTTACATTAAAATGATTTAAAAGTTGATAAAGTATAATTTTTTCAAAGACCTTACTAAGAGTTGGCAAGATTGAAATAGGCCTGTAATTGTTAAGGTCATTTTTATGACCGGATTTAAAAAGGGGTATTAATTTACTACATTTCATTAGGTTCGGAAAAATACCCATATCAAAACATTCATTAAAAATTACAGCTAGATAAGGGGCAATAACGTCAATAATGTTAGAAATGACCATCACCGACATACCCCACAGTTCACCGGTTTTTTTCAACTTTAATAACCTGAAATTCTTTACAATATCTATTGCAGATATATGTTTAAAATTAAATAAAACATTGCACTCTTTAACATTATCTCTCAATATACGCTGAGCTGCTATTGGTGAAGAGCTTAGAGAATCTGTTAACAAAATGGGAACATTCTGAAAGAAGTTTTCGAAAGTATTAGCAACCTCCCTGTCAGACGTCACCTTATTGTTATCAATAATAAGTTCAAAATCCACATTACGAGATTTAGTTTTTCCTGACTCGTAATTAACTATTTTTCAGGTTGTTTGTATTTTGTTATCAGATTTCATTATACTATATTTAATATGTAGCGATTTCGCATTAGTGCAAACATTCTTAAATATTTTAGAGTATTTTTTTACGTGTTCTACGAAAGTTGGAGTATGATTAAATTGTTTTTCATCATACAGCTCATACAACTTTTCCCTACTTTTATATATACCTACAGTAGCCCAGTCACTAAATTTTAATTTATTACTGACATTGATGTGCTTAAAGTTTATAATGTGTTTATAATTTTAACGTTTTACTTTTAATGTCAAACATGCACACCTACCATACTACACACATTACTTTGCATACTTTCACTACACATATCTACATATGCACAGCACCACTATGAACATACCTGCATGCCATAATTATAAATTTTATTTTAAATGTCCTTTGTTAAAATTTGATCGCAAATACTGTACATCTCTTAAAGTTGTATTTTATTAATGTATGTAATCTGTGCTATTTGTACTCTGTGGCACAGCGTAAGGCGTATAAGCGTCATAAATTGCTCGTTTCCATTCACATGGATTGGATACACTCGTTCTAAATTCAAATCGTAATGGTTTTTTCATTTGAAAATCCGCACCCGACTTAACATGGAACCGGGATATTTATGGAAAAATAAAAGGACGGCAATGGATATTTATGGAAAAATAACAAAACAAAAACCGAATAAGTACTATTTTCGTAGACACGGGCAAAGTGTAAAGTTTTTTTGATACAGTTTCTTATGCTAGAATGCTTGTTTTTGAAATGTCTTTTGGCGCGTTAGGGAAAAATGGTGAGAGTAATTTTTTACGATGCGCGCGCACACCGTCACTTAAAACCGACACCATGAAGTTAGCTATAGTCAACATGTTCGTTTTTCTAAAAAAGGTTTGACAGTTGACTTTCAATAAAATACCTTTTTTCTGTTGTTAGTGTAATTTTTACAGCAAACGTAGAACAAGGCGTAAGATACAAATTTTGAAAATACTTTTATCTTGTTACGCCACATAAGTATAACTTCTAACACACTTTTTTTCCCTCTAAAAGTTAGCCTAAGAATGGGAGCTGGCCAACCTATTTTTGTAATGGCAGTTGTAGTAAACCCTTACTCCTAATCGATTTCGCGACATCGTACCGGAACCCTAAATCGTCTTTGTTGTAAGCCAAGCTCCCACAAAAAAGACTCGTTTTGCTGTTTGTGTCGATTTTAAAGTAATCCCGTGGGAATCGTTGGGTTTCCCAACGCAAAAGTATTCTATGTGCGATAATGGAAGCTACCTATGCGCCAAATTCCATCAAGATCGGTTCCGTTGTGGCAAATTTAGTGATCGATGAATATAAGTTATTAATAGTTGAATAGTTGAATTAATGAATAGTTGAATAAGTTATTAATAAACACGCAACTTGGTCCACCTTAGTGTCGGGTTTCTTTCTTCCCGTTTTAGCCGATTATTTTACCTAGCTCAATACTCATGTCTATCACCAGAATGCAAGCTATATCTATGCAACGATGCGAAATTTCGTCAATATCGGTATAGCTTAATAGTCGGTCTAAACGTACTTAGGTAAAAAAGTTAATTTTGTAAAGACTATTTATATTATCAGTATAATCGTAATATTATATATAAATCTTCTGTACGTATGTTCATCATTTAGGTTTTTTTGTGAGTATACAACAATGGAATGGTTTGATAACAATTGGACTCGGTAGGTTCGCTGCTTTCGATATGTCGCCTCTGTGTAATAAAAAGGAGCTAAGGTGCGGCGGAAAGTTTTTTTAAAAGTTTGTCATTATACATATTAAACATTTCCATAAAAATTGGTATGGTAACAAGCTCTATAGAAACGGGATACCCATGCTTAATCAAGTTAAAGGATAATTTCTTAAACTTGATTAAGAATTTTACTTTAAGTATAATTAATTAAATAAAAGCCTCTTCAGAAAAAATTTAACATTTGGAATTTAAATTATTTGAACACCGCAGCTTCAAAAAAAAAAAAGATACACACATTTTTAAAACTCGCTGCACTTTCAAAATTCGAATGTATTTAAAGTAACACAGATTCACAGAATATATAATATAAACCGCAGATTTGTGTTTTAAATTTAAATTCCGTGCGCTCCATTCAGCCAGGAACGAGTAGGGTTGGCAAAAGTAGGTTATTTCTAAACTGATGACTTTCTAAGGTGATCGCTGAAATTGAAAATGAAATTGAATGAACTGGTTACAATTTTGATATCGTAGCTTTGAATCCCCTGGAAATTAAATCTATAGAATACTAGCTGTTGCCCGCGACTTCGTCTGCGTTTGATTTTGTTTTTAAAGTATTCAGTATCGCTAAGCCTTAAATGAGTATAGTAGTATATATATCTATATATATATAACATGTGACTGTCAATTAATTATAGACAAATAATTTGCAATAAAATAAAATTGCGACTATAATTAAAGATCTAAGCTATCCTATCTCTTAAGTTGGACCAGACTGCTCACGGTGTGCCAATTTAATTTAAAATCGGTTAAGTAGTTTAGGAGTCCATCGCGGACAAACATCGTAACAGGAGATTTATATATATTAAGATGATAGCTAAACTGTTTTTAAATAAAGAATGCCCAATAGAACTGGCATTTGTGAATAGAACCAAGAAGATTTGAAAAGAGTATTTTTGTTTTTTAATTTAAAAACATTATAAAGGAGAACATTTTATCATTCTTATACCTGGCAACTGTTTTCTTATTACATTTGTTTGTTGTAATTTTACAAGAGAGCTAAGATAGATACAAATTAATTTGCCTCAAAAAATTATATGAACGCTGCGAGTAACCATATTCTGTACAAATATGTACTTCAAAAATATGTTTCCAATAAGTGTATGGTTTTGTCTTTTGTACGAGACACCCCTAATCCGCCTTCAGCCATTGTATCGCGTTCAGAAACGGGAACCTTTCAATACACAATGAGCAATTCATTACTCTCTGAACGCAAATTAAACTTCGACAAAGTTATTTCATCTTAAACAAGAAATGCGTTCACATAATGTATTTAACAATATGAACATTTGTTCCATAGAAGTTGTATAATTATTAAACTAACTAGCTAAAGTTCATTTATAAGACCTGTCTGACAAATGAACTTTAGCTATGTTTATATGACCTGTCCTGTCTGTGTAAATGAAATTTAATATGAGAAGTAAAAGTATTTCTGGTTACCTTTTTCTTTTTTAAACTTGCATCCCGTTTGTAGGTTATAACGTCTTTTCAGCATTGTCTGTTCTTACATAATTAAGTACCTAAAACAAATAAAAAAGCCATATTAATATTGGGTTATGAAAGATAAACAAAATCAAAAGTGGTTGTGTCTTCAAGAATTTTAACTAAATGGGTTACGAGGGGTATAAAAGATACAAAGTTTGAGACACAATGCGCGTTTCGTAAATTATACTAAATATAATCAGAAAAATAAATATCTGATCTCTGAAATGGTTAAAATGTGTACCAATTAAACAGCTTCAAAAAGTCAACTTTTAACATTGGGCTTTATATAATAATTAATTATCTTTTATGATTGTTTGTCAGATTGCTTTAGAAATTAGCAAAATTGTGCACATTGAATAGTTTTTTTTCCTTTTTGTGTAAATTAAATATTCAATATAGGGTTCTGTACTCTTCTTTAGATAGTTAGATGCATACGTCACTTCAATAAAGACTGAAATAACAAATGAAATATTTCATCATTTTTATTTTAATCATTTTACGATAGTACTTACACTTGTAACTGGCTTCTAAAACAATCTTAAAATGTAAAATGATGTAATTTTGTGTACAAAAGGTTTGATCTTAGTATACTACCTGCCTTTAACGCTAGTTCTATTTTCGAAAATACAGATCGCGTCTCAGATTAATTTGTCATACGTTCATCGCCACATTCATAGCGTTTGTATCTTCTTTGGCCGCGTTCCGATCTTCGCGATCCATAAGAAAGAATTATGGATTTTTAGAATTCGTTTGGTATTTGAATATGGGATTTCTGAAACACGACCACCGACTCGTGGCTGAACCGATTTTAGCTTTCCGGTACACTATAATACAATAAAGAATCTAAGAAATCTTCCTTCCTTCCTTTGGGATACAATCCCATTGCAGGATTATTCTATCATTTCATAGACTAGAATAATTTAGAGTTCGGGTTAATGCTAAGTATTTATTCACAGAATGTATCACAAATATCCGGGAATGGAAACCAAAACTGTACCGTACGGACGTTTCATCATCATCATCATCACC
The DNA here is from genome assembly GCF_905163445.1 of Pararge aegeria. Lineage (NCBI taxonomy): Eukaryota > Metazoa > Arthropoda > Insecta > Lepidoptera > Nymphalidae > Pararge > Pararge aegeria. The sequence continues at coordinate 16,723,375 of NC_053195.1, forward strand.
TCAACCAATTGACGTCCACTGCTGGACATAGGTCTTTTGTAGGGAGTTCCACAATACACGGTCCTGGGCCGCTTGCCTCCAGCGGCTCCCAGCGACTCGCCTTATGTTATCTGTCCACCTCGTTGGGGGCCTACGCTGCCTTTACCGGTGCGTGGTCGCTATTCCAGCACCTTAAGACCCCAACGTCCATCGGTTCCTCGAGCTATGTGCGGACGTTTACGTCTAACATAATTACAAACAAAACATCCAGTTACTTTTAATAGTAAATGGGACTTCTGGTGTGAGGGAGGAAAAATTACAATGACAAAGTTATTTTTCTTATATTAACCTTTCCACCTATAATATACCACCAATTGGTGGTTTTTTTTCGTCAAGAATTAAGGCCTTTCTTACACAAGAGATTTATAACGCTGCGGTCAAACAGCCGATTAGCATTCATGCCGCGACGCGTGGAATGAGAATATTATGAATATATCCAGTGGCGGCGCGATTGTTCATAATAACTTTGTTTCTCGTTCCTAATGATTTGTTTTATGGCGGAACGGTTGGAGAATGTTAAACAGCTTAATATGAATATAAGGTCTACGAGAATTTAGAACAAGAAATACGTCCTCACCCGTTCATTAAATTGTTGGGATAACTTGCAGAGCTAATTTGCGTTAAGTGTTCCTGATTTTTTTATGATGATCCATTTTATTTCCGTTATCTAGTTTAACTAAGGATCTTGAAGGCAAAGTAGTGAAGTAAATGTTTTTCGGTTTATAATTTATTTATTAACGTTTTATAAGCTGATGATGAATATTTTTTGATGTCGTATTTATTTTCATTTGTAGTATTAATTACTCTCTTTCAGGAAACTGATCCAGCACCTTGAGTATAACAATACAATAACCACCAATTCTGCAACGTTCTTACAGTAGGAACCTACTGAACCTATAAGTGCCTGATAGGCTTACAATAATAAACATTTTTCATTTAGTTTTAAATATATTTATTCAAATGGTATAATGGAATAACATAACGAAAGCTTAGCTGAAAATTGTAATCTAGGGCCTTAAAAGGCTGAGGACGGTATTCTAACGACGTTGCCTGTGAAATTATGATTAGGCTGACGTTGGGGTTGTCTTAAGAGCGTTGGACTGAGATAGGGCCAAGCTCAAAGTTCATAGCTAAATTTGAGCCCAAATTTGGCTATGAACTGAACTGAATTGTCTAACAACCATAAAGCTCCCAACGTTGATTAATCAATGCCAATTAATGGATGGCGTTGCAACTAGGCCACACTACCCTGATAAGAAAAACTTTATCAACAACACATTACTTGAAAGCCGATTGGCGCAGTGGGCAGCGACCCTGCTCTTTGAGTTTGAGAAAATGATTTTGTGATGAACATGAAGGTTGTTTTGTTAATTAACTGAGTGTTTATCAAAGTGTTTAAGCATATTAAAAATAAACATATTCATCAGTTGTCTTAGTACCTATAACACAAGCTACGCATACTTTGGGGCTGGATGGCGATGTGTGTATTGTCAAAAGTATATTATATTATTACTGACTCACTACAGATAACTGGGTTCTTCTTTGAATGCGACTGCACGGCTAGCATGGGCAGGAGACAATTATATCCCGAGGAAAGGATAAAAATGTATCTTCTCCAACAGCTTTATCAACTCTCAGAGCACTGGCGCACAAGTGGAAATAATAACCAAATAATATATGTGTAATATATTAATGTGTAATAATAAACGGGGGTAAACTTTTAATATTTCATATTTCGGTGCTTTAGCAGTTGGACACTTTCATTATATCCCTTGTTAAGGGATAAGATCGGGGGATATAATTTTTATCTCCCGCCCGTGCTAGCCCTGCTGGTAGGCCAAGTGCCGAACGGTACACTTGGCATGCCTTTGAGATCATTATGGAGAACTTTCAGGAATGCTGATTTCCACACGATGTTTTCCTTCACAGTTAAATCATACTAATAGCTTAACGCACTAAACTCTGAAGAGTTAAAGTTGCGTGCTTGTAGCGAGCCCCCGGAAAGTAGGCCAACGCCCTAACCACTGGGCTACCAGCGCTACCGAGAAGAAGAATAACTTAGTGTATTCCTTGAATTCATCGACTACCTCATAATTATTATCGAGATTGCATTTATGTCTTACGTATAATAAAAAGAGGTTATATAATTTTCCCGTCATTACCAAATTAGGCGCCATATTAAACGAGGCCATACCACGGTATAATGATAGGTCAAAATATTGGAGCCATATTATGGGATATGATTCGTATCGCTGCGGCCGAGGCGGAGGTGTGATACCGCCTTAGGCGCGCCTTCGTGACAAGTGCAAGTTAGAATCTGCAAGCGTTTTAATACTAATACAATTATTATTAGTGTGGTTTGGACAATCCGTCTTCTTACTGAGTATGAATTGATTTTATAATAGTTTTTATACTATTAATTGACGGACAGGAGATTGTAAGTGGAAAACAATTGCGTATAAACAGAGCAACGCAAGGAATGCAAGTAATACGTCCTGAACCTGGCGCCCTGTGCCCATCAACATGAGGCGTAAATGTTAAGCCTCATGTGCCTGTAATTACAGCGGCAACCACGCCCTTCAGACCGGTACACAGCATTGCAACAATGCTGCTTGGCGGCAGAAATAAGCATGGCGGTAGTTCTTCCCCGGACGAGCTCTCTCACAAAAAGCTGCACTATGACTATCTTTAGCAGCAGCTTCCAGCGACTTTGGTCGTACAGAATTTAATTCTCACAATTTTCATATCCTGTTTATACAGTACCTAGCCTAAGATTTCATTGTCATCATCATCCGATAGACGCCCGCCGCTGGACCAAAGTTTTTTGTAGGGAGTTCCAAATTCCACGGTTTTGTGCCGCTTGTATCCAGCGGCTCCCTGGCACGCGCTTGATGTCGTCTGCCCACGTCGTTGGGGGCCGACCATCAATGCGTTGCTACGCCATTTTAGCACGTCAGTGAAATATCACAGCCCCAATCCCGCTATTCCTGGCTCTGGCAGTGGTTATGGTAACGGCAGGGCACGTGGTATTAAGAATCTCCGGCAGAGATTCCACTGCCAACGCAGACGAGTTTACCCGGCAACATACGACGCACGCACGTCGAGGAATGAAAAGGTGATCGAGCTGATAATTACACTTCACTAATTAATAGATTAATTGAATTAGTGAACTGAATCTATGTTAAGAGGCCTATTTCAGTATCATCTTCATGATCATATCAACCCATTATTGGGTTGGGCACAGATCTCCTTAAGCAAAGGTTTAGATGACTACCACGCTGACGCTGAAGAATATGTTAAAACACATTTATTACAGCGAGGTTATTATACAATTGATGAATTTCTTAATGACAAGGTTGCTTGGAAGCATCCGGCTCTGCTTTCATCTCTCACAAGATAGAAAAATGAATTTTAAAATGTAAAATGTAAGTTGTTGATATTGAAAAAGAGCAGCTACTGAGTTTCTTGTCGGCTTCTTCTCGGTAGAATCTGCCTTCCGAACCGGTGGTAGAGTCACTACACACAGCCAGACTTGTCGTTTCAAAAGTGCTTATATTAGGCCTACTTGAAATAAATGAATTTTGAATTTTGATTTTTTTTTGAATTTTGACCAAGTGCGGATTGGTGGCCGTGTAGTATAAACAGTATTAACTATCTTTACCGTGTTCTCGTAGTTTGTACCACACGTAATTTGTTCGGCCGAGTCACGGAGATGAGTATTAATAGTTTGATTGGATCAGACCTTCTTATCGCTAACGTTGGGTGTTATAAGTGGCTCGTTAATGCACTCCATACTTTCTTATTGCCCCATTACATTATACTATACCGATACTCAATTATTAATTTTATATGTTCTGACGCTGATAGAACTGCGTTAGCTGATGTTATAACATCATAAAAGTAACGTTATTTCTTATCATTATAATGAATAAACACGTTATATTTATATATATACAAGGCAAAGGTGACTGACTGACTGTCGCGCTGAATTTTACACAGATTGTTATTACAACGTAGGTAGATAAGATTAATTCCAACCCTAAGAGGGTTAAAAGGGGGGTTGAAAGTTGGTATAAAATCCTCCATTTATCAACTAACTGACTGACTGACTGAATGACTGACTGACTGTTCTATCAACGCACATCTCTAACCACTTGACGGTTCGGGCTGAAATTGTTTAAACCTTTTTAGTAAAAATTTACCAAATCAAAAATTTTACTTATTGTGAGCGATGCCGCGGGCAAAAGGAAGTTTAATTATAAAAGCAGTATAACATAGTTATGACAGCATTAATTACTCGATTGAGCTAGATAAATAATGTTTAATTCAAAAAGTTAAATTTGGCGGATTAAACATATCGTCTACGTGAGAGAACTACACGGCATGTGTCGGAACGCTAATTGCTCGGCGGCACGTACTTATATTTGTTGGTAGGTTAGTAAAAAGCCGCGGCTGTAGCAATACACCAGAGTATCAAATCCGGGACGTCCGCATATAAGAACACAGATCTAACCCCTGCGCCACGGAGGTTGTTCAATACTAAAGTAATTATTTCAATGTCACTTGAAAGGACTGTTATTGCTTTCAACGTTACAATTATAATGATAAACGATAACGTTACAAGAAGAGTGGTGAATCCAAAGCAAAGAATCACAATTATACAGCCAAGTAAAAGGTAACATCTATCGAACAGAATTCAAAGTGAAATAAAGTCATTATCATCTCGGTAAATGTCTAAATAATGCGACCCAGCGGTCCGGTCGCGCTGAATCGTATCGCTGGATCTCGGTTATCTAAAGTGGCATTGTTATCGCGTATAATGGGCCGATAACAGACAACAGGTCGGGATTTATATCCGCCTGGGAATGGACTATTCCTTATGCTAATGCGGAGGAGTCGCCGTGTATAAAACCCTACTGTATAATGCTTTAGGTATGGTGCTGTATATGTTTTAATAGTAAACAGTGAAGACGGCCGTTTGGCGCGGTGGGCAGCGACCCTTATTTCTGAGTCAAGGCTGTGGTTTCGATTCCCACAACTGGAAAATGTTTGTCTAATGAACATGTTTGTTTTTCAGTGTCTGGGTGTTTATATGTATATTCTAAATATTTCTTTATATTATTCATAAAAATATTCATCAATCATCTTAGTACCCATAACACAAGCTACGCTTACTTTGGGTCTAGATGGCGATGTCTGTATTGTCGTAGTATATTTAATTTAAAAAAAAAAAATGTAAAAATAGCAATTTTGTATTGGTACATTCGTAATAAACCTCGAAGTAAAAGAAAAGAAGAAACAATACATAATTTTTTTAATTCAATTAGTACGGTTAACAAAAAAGAAAATACAAAAAAAACAGAAACAAAAACATTCAACAATTCAATCAATTTTACAATAGTTTTGTTACATCGTTACGTTTGCACTATGTGATTAAACAAACCAAAAGGCATCGAATTGGTGCTAAAAGTTAAAAGAGCACCAAGCTTAACCTAGCATTGCCTATCTATTTAGGGCTTCCTACAATAAATAACTTTAAGCACAAGTATTTGAACAATGTAGACTCAGAAATATAATCTTTATATTGAAAAAGAAACTGTTTGGCATACAAAACTGTCATTTTAGAATAACCTCTTTAAGTTATGGCAGTGGAATCCTTAACGAAATCAATTTATTAATATCGAAGACGAAAAGTAATCCGAAACGGTCTCGCGGCCTGTTATACTAATAAAGCTCTAATAAAGGCCTTGAATAAGCTCTTTGGAAACGTAGCTCGACTTAGGAAACACAAAGGGCTATATTGTATACGATTGGGTGCGTAGGTACCCTCGCGAATAATAAGATGATATGGATATTAACAATAGAAGTAGAAATACACTTTATTTCTTTACTAATTTGTTTGCCTCGGCAGGTTCTTCTTGGTGAGGTGGCGCATGCTAAGAGGCCAGTGGGCCGACCTCGCTTAAGGTTTAAAAACTGTGCCAAAAGGGACATGACCGAATTCAACATCGACCATAGACATTGGGAGAGGCTTGCGGAAGGAGGAGATGAATGGCGCAAGAGCATTAATGAGGGATGCCATATCTATGACGAAGCTTGGCTTGGTGTTCTTGCTCAAAAAAGGATACGAATGCATACCGCGGGATCTTCAGGTTGCGCCGTGAATGTCATACAAAGAAGTGTCGCTTAGACAGTGTTTGAACCGTCTCTCAAGACGTATAGGCCATTGAGTTGAACTAGCGGTCCCTCGCGACTTTTTACAAGTAAACATAAGTCAACCTTAGAAGATAGGCATATGCTATCGCCGACTTTTTTTTAGAACTTTTAAAGGGGACAACTTTGGCATACATGATTTTATCGAAACTTTAACCGTTTACGGAGCGGACGCAGCGGAAGCTCTCAAAAGAAAAAAACTAAAATTCATTCATGATTTTGAAACATTCTGCGTTGATGCTATGCTCATATTAGTCTTAGCGTGATGAAATAAAGCCTATAGTCTTCCTCGATAAATGGGCTATCCAAAGCTGAAAAAAAAATTCAATTTCCTGAGATCATCGCTTTAAAGTGAACAAACAAACAAACTCTTCAGCTTTATATATTTGTCATTATTGAAGGACCACGCAGATGGCGCAGCTGATAGTAAGTGGAAAACTTTCGCCTATAATAGGGCAACACTTCATAGTAGAAATAAGGAGTAGGACAGTTATGTTAAGCCCTTACAAGTCTTACAAGTGAAAGGATTCTACGCAAAATCGTACCGGAAAACTACATCGCTTAGCAGCACGTATTTGCCGGTTGGGTGGTAACTACACCACAATCAAAGCTAGAGAAAATTCAGAAATTATAAATTCAGAATTGATTCATTCATTCAAGGTAGATCTAATATTATCTTAGGTATCAGGTTATAAAAGCATACACCCATCCCCGCAAAGGATTTCTGTAAAGGTTATCAGAAAGGTCATTTATATAAAAAAAACTTAGTTTTCCTAAAGAATGTGGTTTCTATTAAATAACAAGTGCAGCTATCAGCCACAGCAGCGCCTGCACACAATTAAAACGGTATAAATTAAGACTTTCATATCTGCCGCGTCCATACAGCCTTCCGATAGATTTATTTGACCCCCGCGGTCTTGCGGCACGGCTTGAGCGATAAGACTTCGCGGCTAACGTGACATCTTAATCGTAAAGTTTCACTCTTGCTTTGAAGGTTCACAATTTAATGCGAACAACCAGGTTTTATATACTAAGTTAGTAGGGCATTTGATTTAGATTATATTTTACATATGTATTTAAGATAGTAGATTATGCATCTAGTTTGGTTACATTGCATTTTACAGTCTACGCGAATTAAAATCGAATGCGCGAAGATAGCCCAGAGTGTAACAACTAATGTACCATACACGTTGCAAACGACGATATTCATCACACTTGCGATGAAAAATCTTTTAAATATCTCTAATATCTTCTTAAAATTTTGGTCAAAATAGGTTATTCGCTGGCGATTAGTGACTCGATTATTATTTCAGGCGGAGAAAAGTCTACTATTGCTGTACTTTCCAATTTAAACTGGACATTTTAAATTATTAACAAAACAAAAGACCAAAAAGCGAAAATATTAATCACGGAAAATGACGCAACGACTTTTATATCGCGCGCCAAGGTAGCCGTATACAGCCAGCATCGTTAGCTACATACAGCCTATAATAAAAATATAATAAGGGGAATATTTTCGTACTTATAACATGTTCAAAACATTTTTATAAGTTATGAATTGGGAATAATTTGACAAAATTCGACGTTCATTTATCGCAAATGAGAAGTTAAAAATATTTGTTAATTTAAGGAAATGCTTCTATTTTTAGCTGCAAAAAAACCTCTTTGTTACTTAAAAAGAACAATCTGACTAAATTAAAAGTTGTCCATCTTCATGACTTGATATGTCCGAAATATTTTATTAAATTTGTTAGTATTTTAAAAACGTGCGGATAATTCTTATATACCTAAAACAACCTTTTCAAGAAACAATTAAAATTATTTGATTCACAGCCAATGTTCATGACATTGTGTTGGTGGATATTTAATGTAAATACCAGTATACCGCAGTCTTGTATCAGACTCAAACGATGCAAAGATACCTCATGTTGTTGTTGTGTGTAAATGATGTTGGAAAAGAGCAATCTGCTGAGTTTCTTGCCGGCTCTTCTCAGTTGAATCTGCCTTCCGAACGAGTGGTAGAGTCACTACAAACAGACTGACGACGTTTTAAAAGTGCTTACTTGAAATAAATGAATTTTGAATTTGAATTTGTCTTAGTCGTCATCATAAATGTTAACAATCAGAAAGTGTATTTTATAGCTTATGAAATCTTATATCTTTAGCAAATTAATTTGCATTAGCTTTAGGTTTAATTAAATCTTTTGAGAGCCATCTTTAAGATATAAGTAGCTTATAAAAAAGCCGACTTCCGTTTATTTGTATGAAACAGTCGGTCTTTATTTATTCCGTTGACTTAATTTAAAAAAAAACAAAGACCTTTTAGTTTATTAATTGCATGAGTTTCAGTAAGAGCGTAAACAACGTGTCTGCTTGTCATTTAAACATTCTTTACTAATTTTTGTTTAACGTTTTATCTTATTCGTCGTATACTGTTGTTTCAACTAGTCGTGGGATTATGGAATCCGCTAACTGACCATATTTTACAAAAACGTGACAGGTTTTTTTACTACAAATTCAATATGAATGTAGTAAAGTGATAAATACATACTTAAAGTATTTTAGTACTTTGCGAATAGAGCTGAAGGTAAGATCAATATATATGTTTAAATCACACGAATCTCTCCGTAAGAAGTTTAAAGAAATAGGTATATTTACTGTAGCTTCAAAATATATTTATAATGATCTAGTATTTGTAAGATAACATATTAGTATATATAAACGCAAAAATCGCCGGAGCCGCGGGAAATGCTACTGAACTTGCTTAAGAATAAACATAACTTATAATATCACAGTTTAACATTTATCCATAGTAATATTATTAATGTGAAAGTAAGTATGTTTGTTTTTCTCTTTTTATGCTACCTTCCGTAAGTATTCGCATATATATCTCATAGTTCAAGTGTTAAACAAAATAATAAAATACCCCAAATATATGTAAACGGAACCTCTGGACGTGACTTGAACCCGCTCTTGATCAATTTTCCATAATTACATCGCCCAAGGTGAGTACAGAGAATCACGTTTTACTCTAGGTACACTATAAAAAGGGCCCAATAATCACAAGCCACGTTACATTAAATACTTTATGTTTATGTTTTTAGAGTTGAAAGTTCTTGGAGTTTTTGGATTAAGATGAGTCTTTGATCCAAAGGTCTGTCATTAGTGGTGGTGCGCCAAGTGATTATTGTCCAAGAGGCTGTGGAAAATTTGGAGGGGGTGTTTGATATGATGGATGAAAAAATAGGATGCTGTTCTTCCAAATACTCTAGTAGCAATAGTTAATATGCCAAAGCAAACTATGTTATCTATGTTACTAATATAACAGGCTTTTCATGGGTTCGCAATTTGGAAATGCTTTAAAAGTGTATTTAAAAACGTTTTAGTTTGTAACATATAGAATCCATGTTACAAATATAATGATCACCGGAGAATCTATCTATCCGCCTTCTCGTTCGTTTTGTACAAAAGAAGCTTAAAATCTACCCATCAGGTTAGAGGCACTTGTTCCTTGCGTGCTTGCAAAGTGTTGCTCTGTTTATAGGCGATAGTTTTCTACTTAACTGGGGTGGTGAAGTATTACTATAAACAACTTTACTAAACTCGCAACATAACTTTTTATTTGACGCTATGCAAAATTCTACCCCCGAATACTCCACTTTTACATGTCCATTTAGTTTGAAGTATTTGGTTTTTAAGCACATTGTTTTAAGGCAATTTTGGTTGTTGGATCAAACACCCCCTCAAAGTTGCCCACACCCTCTTGGAGCATTACGCAACGGTCGTGGGTTGGAGTCCCTGCTAATTGCCGGTGCCATCATCAAAGCAATTATTTATCAATAAATCAAAATTGCCCGCGCGCCGTCAAAGCTGTCGTGAAATAAAAACATTATGTCTTTACGGTATTAGCGCGTTAAGAATGAAAAGGTTTACCATAGTTGTTTATAATGTACATAAATAAATGTGCATTGGGCGTGGTTATCGGTGTAATTACAGGTACATGAGACTTCACATCTACGTCTCAGGTTGCTGGACACAGGGCGACACTTTCCAGGTTGTGTTCCGTTCGTGCCCTGCGAAATGCTGCACTGTTTATAGGCGATGGTTTTCCACTTACCACCAGGTTGGCTATCAGCTTGGTCCTTCAAAATATATATCAATATATATATAACTATATATATTGGTATATATTTATATGATATATATATATATATAGATATAGCATTACGCCACGGTCGTGGGTTCGAGTTCCTGCTAATTTCCTGTGTCATCATCAAAGCAATTAATTATCGATAAATCCAAATTATATACATATGGGTTCCCGTAATAACAAACAATATCGTCGCCTAAGCCTATTAATCCGCTTTGTACCAACTTTGGAAGAAACAGGCCCCGTCTAATCACGAGGCCTGTGGCTCTTAATGACGGAGTAGATACTCAAAACCCAATAATTTTATTCCCCAAACCCAATATTTTAAATCTTATGTTATGTGTATATTATATATATAGATATTTATTAAAGATTGATTGTGTGTTTCTTAGCAAACATAAGTCATCGAGGCACATTGTTCAGAGTTCAAAATTCATTTATTTCAAGCAGGCCTAATAATATATCTGTTAGTAGGGACTCTACCAGCAACTCCACTGTTGCCTTCTACTAATATAAGACGAAGACGATGTCCCCGATTTCAGGGGTGTATTTTTTTTTATTACGAAATTGATTTGGCTGCAATCCTACTGATTATAAGGTATTTATTATAGGTACTCAAATATATAGGTGATGGGACGAAGCGATGCAAATATTCAAAGATGCCTCGCATTTTTATGATAAAAAGGGTGTGTTGAAACTGGATCAAGTAGCTTCTGAGCTCGCTCTCTGAATATATTATCTCCAGTCATGTGTTTTATCGACAGTTTGACAACCTCAATGGCGCAGTTGTAAGTGATGACATTTGGCATCTTGGAGATGTCTCTTCAAAAGTTCAAAGTTAGTGTAAACCGTAAATGTAAGCTTATAGAAATGTCATATTACAAAGAATTATGTAAAGCATGGGTGTGAACTATTGCTCTAACCAGGTTATTACTTGAACAGTTTCAAATGGCGATTTTGGACGGTGATAACAAAATTAGCACCTGGTTAAGATTTTTATGAGTTTCTTCGACCAGGGCGCGTTTGGAACTCTCGTAGCTTTAATTTTAAGTTTACGAATTTAGTTGTCGCCATCTTCACACTACTATGTATACTTTACATTACAAAATGTTTGTATACATACATTTTGTATGTAATTAACGCATCAAAAGTGCTGTCTATGTGCATATTGAAATAAAGAAATATTTGACTTGACTTTAGATGTGGTCTCATACATGGTAGGTTTGATTCCCACGGAGGCATTCAGGAACTTTTAATTTCAGAATTTTCTCTTGTCCGGTCATATGAGAGGCTTTGGCCGTGTCTAGTTCCCAGTTGGTTAGCCACGTAAAGACATTACCCCTAATCGTTTTCTACGCGGCATTGTACCAGAACGGTTAATCGCTTGACGACCGAAGCATTACCTACTATTAAAATTTCTCGCAACACACCCTGCCCTCTCGCGCGATCTCTCGCGGTGCCATCTGCGTGAACCAAAAACTAACGCTGGCACGCGCGATGGTACTTCGCAATAAAATGTCATTTTAAACCCCTAATCGTAACATAAACTGTGTGTAATTGAAACTATCCATATAAAGAAAACTATGCCCGAACCCGAAATATTGTCCCGGGACACAAAGTTAATAAGGCATGGCGGGTGAGTGCCTACATAATTTAGCCCAAGAAGTAGTAGAAATTAACACTAGTCTCTCTTTAAAAGCCATATTTTGACTTTCAAAAGTCAGAGAACGACTTGGATCTACGTCGCGTAGCCATCACAAGACTGTTTAGGATTTAGTGTAAGTACGTAAATGAGTTAAAAAAATGTCTTTCAATTCTCTCAAAAGTAACTCTTATCAGCAATTAATAAGATTTAAAACAGTTTGAATAGTCGGTTTAAGAAACAGCCTGAGGCCAAGAATTTTCACCTCTTGAGGTTAACGGTTAAGTAAATTCGTTTGGTAGAGTTTGTAACATCTTTTTGAGTTAAATGATCTGTAGGCATCGCTTTATTGCCTTGTTTAAAAATTAATGGCCGTTGATGTAGATATTTTATGTTTTATCTATTCGAAAATAATCTTCATCTTTTTACATATTACTCTGGAAGTATCTGTATTTACTTATCGAACGAAGTCGAATTGGACCTGCTTGTATAATATAATAGATAAAGTACTTTTATCTGTTGCTTATTGCAAAACCTTATATTATTCGCACGTCCACCGGCTCTGTCTTATCAGGGGGACAAATAGAAATGAAAAGTGCGGTCTATCCCCGTAGTCCCTACGAGGGGACAGATTATACAATTTTTCTTCCAGTATGTCCCCCTAAGAAAACAGCGGTTAGGGGACAGAGCAGGGGGACAGATAAAAAAAATCCAAAACCTAAAAATTATTTTCGTCCTGTGCAACGCACAATACACAACACGATTGTAACATAACAAGTTTTAATATAAATAACGCAAGAACACTACTATAATAATAGTAGTAAACAGTTGATGAGCTTTTTTCTTCACTTTTTAGAAGTGCTTACAAAGTAGGCAGTGGCGTGCATAGAGGGTATGCACAGGGTATGCAGAAGATATAAAACGAAGAAAATCTCCAGTACGAGTTATAAAAAACTTGAGTATAGGCATTGTAAGAGTTATAAAAAACCTACCCTTAAATATTTTTAACACGCACTGGACATTTTTTTCATTACATTATATATTTTTCATATATATTCTGCATCAGGGTATGCAGAATATATATGAGTTCGTTTAGCGTGCATACCCTGTATGCACGCTAAACGAACGAAATAAATCAATTTTGAATTTAGTATTTTTTGAGTTTTTTATTTCACAGCCTGACCGGGGAAGTACCTACTACTATGCCATGATTATTTTTGGCGATAAGCAGCATTGTTTTAATGCTGCATTCTAAAGGGCGTGGTAGCCGGTGTTACTATAGACGCATGAGGCTTAACACCTACGCCTCGGGTTGATGGGTTCTTGCATTACCTACCAAGTGTTTCTCTCTTCATAGGCTATAGTTTTCCACTTACATTAAGGTTGGTCATCTGCTTGTTCCGTCAAATATTAAAAAAAACTTTAATAAAATGAATTCGCACTCACTACAAGTAAACTGAATGCCCAATTTACACTGCCATACCTGAAAAAAAATAATACATTGAATTAGACAATTTATTAAATTAATACTTTAAAAGTTAATAAATAATTGAAAATAAATAAATATAGTTAATGCCAATTACTAAGAAACTTTAGAAAAGATTTCTCTCCACATTTGTGATAAAAAAAAATTTAAGAAAAGGGTTCTGAAAACCCTTACACGATCTTAATCATCATAATTTGACGGCCGATGGGCGCAGTAGGCAGCGGCCCTGCTTTCTGCGTCCAAGGCCGTAGGTTCGATTTCCACTCGAAAATTTTTGTGTCAAAAAAATACAAAATTCAAAATTCAAAATTCATTTATTTCAAGTAGGCGTAATACAAGCACTTTTGAAACGTCAAGTCTGTCCGTGTGTAGTGACTCTACAACCGGTTCGGAAGGCAGATTCTACCGAGAAGAACCCGGCAAGAAACTCAGCAGTTGCTCTTTTACAACATCAAAAATTTACATTTTACATTTTAACATTCATTTTTCTATCTTGTAAGAGATGAAAGCGGAGCCGGATGCTTCCAAGCAACCTTGTCATTAAGAAACTCATCAATTGTATAATAACCTCGCTGTAATAAATGTGTTTTAACACATTCTTTAAACTTATGCATTGGTAGGTCTAAAATTACCTTAGGAATCATATTATAAAAGCGTATACTCAATCCCACAAATGACTTCTACACCTTTCGCAGACGATATGCAGAATTGTAAAATGTAAAAAATAATGTTAATGTCACTAATTTATGACCATTTCTTGTAAGTCGACTGTTTATATCCAGTTTTTGTTTGTAAAGACTAATATGTTGTCTTACAAATACTATATTGTTATAAATATATTGTGAGGCTACCGTAAGTATACCTATTTCTTTAAATTTTTCACGGAGGGATTCACGTGAAAAACTTAAATAGTTTATATATTGACCGTACAGCTCTTTTCTGCAATATGAATATAGTTTCAATAAAAAATTAAAAAATTCTAGAAAAATCAAGGGAACTCTTAAAATATTATAGGAACACCAACATTTGCGGATTTGAGGATTTTTTATTTAATTTTGAGAGATAACTTTCGGAGGAAATTTTCTAAAATCTATACTCTATGGTTCGTGCAACTTTCTCACTTACCAGTGCCCATATCAGTGAGTAAGATAGATAATCAAAATTAAAATACGACTGACACACAAGGGCACCTTTCGGGTACGGAATCCTTAAAATAAGTTTAGCAGCAATCTGCTACCTCCATTACAAAGTATTTCACAAGTTGTCACGCAGAATCTCTGACTCGTCCGCAGATAAGATCAACACGTGGGCATGCGTGCCAGCACACAAACATACAATCTACCTACTCGTTATATGCAAATGAGTCTTAATTCTAATCCTAGCGCAGTATGACCAAATAAACTCTTTACATTGCACGCGTTGAGATAACGATCAGGATAAACTATAAACTTACTCAAAAGCAAAACAATCCAATCAAATTTGAGAAAAAATATGTTATTTTGGTAGATAAACCGGGTTACCTTAATACCTACTCCATTATATCAACCGATTACCCGCCTGCAACAGGGCACGGGGCTCCGCCTACGAAGTCGAAGGGGTTAAAAACATAGTCCACCATGCTGGTCCGGTGTGGATTGGTGGGCTCTAAACTCCCAGACAGGCAGGTTTACTGACGATTTTTTCCTTTACCGCAGAAACAAGTTATATTTAAATTGCTTGAATCGCACATACTTAGAAAAGTTAGAGGTGTTTGCTGGGATTCCAGCTAGGGCCCGTAAGTCAGCGAGAGAATTAAATATAATACATTACACATTTTATTTTAGTTACTATGGAAACTGCTACTGCCATAATATAACAAGCCACCACAGACCAAACCAGTTAAAATTCTAAATAAAATAAAATCCCAAATTTTTACCTCGAACCAAAGACCTCCCTATAAAAGACCACTTCGTTCACCATTGCGCCAGAGAGGTCGTCAAAGAATTATATTTCCAGAGATATAACGATTTTTAGTAGTTTACTCTGGCACAGCGGTGCGCGCTGTGGTTTCATGTAGATGGTTCCAGGTTCCCCCGGAGAGGCAATTAAGGAATTTATAATTTCTGAATTTCTCTGATCCGGTCTGGTGGGAGGCGTCAGCCGTGGCTGGCTATCAACCTGCCGGCAAAAACGTACCGCTTAACGATATAGCGTTCCGGTACGATGCCCGACGGGTTACGGGTTAATTTAACTGGTATCGCCATACCCCTAACAGGTTAGCCCGTTACCATCAAAGACTGCAGCATCACTTAGCAGTCGAGGGTTGAGTTGTAGTGGAATAAAAAATAAATAAAAAGAAAGACATATTTACTTTTGTATAGTACAAATCATTTATAGTAATACATATATAAATTAAATATAAATAGAATACAAAGTATAAATTGTCAATCTCCCACAATAACTAAAAAGTAACAATAAACAAGACGTCATTAATCTATACTAAACGAGCTATGCGCTCATTTGTAGCGTTTAATTAAATCAGAAGTGAGCGAAATGTAATAGCTTTTAAAAATGCCTTAAACGTTATAAATGCCAGAACAAATTAACTGTCAAAGTTAATTTCTTGCTACATGACAACTTGACTGTAACATGACGCTTTGCAGTTGAGCAGCAGACCCGAGACAAGACAGTCGCAATCTTAAGACCAAAATTCTTTGAGATTGGCAATGTTTTCGTGATTGAAGGTTTCAAATAGTGGGTGATTAAACCTCCAAAAGCAAAAACTATAATATATTAAAATTACAGTGAGTAGGACTTCACTTTAGCAGCCGAGTTCGAATTTCAGCACGCACCTCCAACTTTTCTAAAGTTATGTGTGATTCAAGTAATTAAAATATCACTTGCTAAAATGGTGAAGGAAAACATCGTGAGTGAACCTGCATGCCTGAGAGTACTCTATAAAGTTCTCAAAGGTGTGTGGAGTCCGCCAATTCGTTCTGGACCAGCGTGGTGGACTACGGCCTTAACCTCTTCTCATTGCGGGAGGAGCCCCGTACTCTGTAGGGGCCCTAATAGCTTGATATGACCTGGGCCGGTAATGGGTTGATATGACGATGACGACCCGTTCATTGCTTTCTATTTGAGAAAGTAGTGCACATTTTTTTTAACTAGTCAATTTTATATATATATATATATATGTCAATATATACATATGTTTCAAAAATTATAACTATATTTAGACAAACGCCGCTCACTAGTTGTTAGATTTTTTGTGTAACTGAATATCTAAAACATTACTGTTCGAAGCCAAACGTATACAACGAGAAACTGGATTATAAACACCTTAAAAGTTACCTATAATAACAGTTGATTTAAAACTAAAATGCCGCAACGGATTGGCGTCAAAGTTAGCCGCTGGCTCGCGATACGCGCTGACAGCTGGATACCGCTCGATTTGAACCTTTCGTTATTAATAAAACATGAACACAGTTTATTTGTTTCTACCCGTGGATCGATGACGAAATAAGGAATCTGTATCATATACATATAAACCGTAAAGGTGGCCTTTCCTAGGTCATAAATATGTACCTTAGAACTTTATCATAATTAAAGGTTTGAAATAAAGATTTTGCGTAGTAAATCAACATTTCTCAAAAATAGTTAAACGGGTTAGACAAATCACGATAATATTTAGATTTTATTATGATGGACGTTTTGTCTTATGTCTACTGTTTTTAAAGTATTCAATGTTGAAAGTTATGTATTTTTAACCCCCAAAACAAATAGAGGGATGTTTTGAGTGCCTAGTCCGTGTTCCACAAATACGAGATATAGTTTTTTTTTTGTGCAAAGGATATTTTAATCATAATGGTTTAGGTATATAACATTAATTCCAAATGAAAAATCAATTCTTAAACGTTCTTCTTCTAGTTGAATGTTTTAATTAGTTTAACATGGATTGCAGTGGACTCTAACTATTCGTAGGTTTCGGCGGTGGCTAGTTACCACTCTACCGACAAAGCTATGCCTCCAAGCGATTCAGCTTTCCGGTACAAAAACGCGTAGGAATCGATAAAGCGTCTTAGGCATCACCATCACCTACCACCAGGTTGGATTGTTGTTACGTACACAAAACAGGTAATAGCTAAAAGTAAACATCCAAATATAAATAATAACAGGTTTTGTTCTAAGCTAAAACTCTGGTACACAGATAATAAACAATCTAAAAAATATATGTTTAATATAATTTATAATCCCTAAATTAAGTGGAATAGTGGCTAATAATTTGATTTTATTAAATAATTATCTGAAGAACCTAAAGAATTCGAATTTAAATTACTCATATTTTACTTTAATATTTTGTGAGCAACGTGTCTTAAACGCATCGTATTATAAATGTGAATGTAAGTTTGTTTGTTACGCTTTCACGCAAAAACTACTGAACAGATCATCATGAAACTTTGTACACATATTCCTGAAGGTATTAGAAGTAATATAGGACGCTTCTTTTGGGAGAGGGAATGAAAGTGTTTGACGATTTTACACCATAACGCCGACGTACTTTTTTTATATAAGAATACACAACATAAAAATTTCAGTAGAATTACACCTAAATTGAATGCCACATGTCTTTCGAAAAACAAAAACAAACGAAAAAAACCCCTACTTATGAATGCAACGGTTAACTTGCGCAATTGGGCAATTAAAGTAACAATCAATTAATTCGGCCGTCAGCGCTAAGTCCATAGTCTTGTTGTGATTATTTCCGAATGCTAATTATTATCGTGACAATATTTAGCGCGTAATCGTAAATTACATCGAGACAAAACTGCGTCGCATACAAAACAGTGCCCACAGCTTATTACCATAATGTAAACGCGCTAGCTAGATTTACGCTCACGATCGGTAAAATATAACCACGCCAAGGTTATATCTCACCTTTATTATTTATACTTTACTAGCGGACCCCAGCGCCATCTGGCGGCATGATTTGTGAATCTAAACCATCCAGGGTGCCACCCAAACGCATACCACAAAATTCATTCAAATCGGTCCAGCCGTTTAGGACGAGTTCAGTGACATACACAAGAGATATATATATAAAGATTAAAATTCAAAATTCATTTATTTCAAGTAGGCGTACTTTATAAGCACTTTTGAAACGTCAAGTATGTACTCGTATGTTTGTAGTGATTCTACCACAGGTTCGGAAAGCAGATTCTCCCGAGAAGAACCGGCAATTTTCTATCTTGCGGGAGATGAGAGCGAAGCTGACTGCTTTCAATCTACCTTGTCATTAAGAAATTCATCATATGTATAGTATCCTCACTGTAATAGTTGTGTTTATTACATTATATTATCTTTATATGCCAAAAATGGATATAAACAGTCGACTTACAAGAAATGTTCATAAATTAGTGTCATCTGCATATCGTCTGTGAAAGGTACAGAAGTCATTTGTGGGATTGAGTAAACGCTTTTATAATATGATTCCTGAGGAAATTTTGGACCTACCAATGCATTACTTTAAAGAATATGTTAAAACAAATTTATTACAGCGAGGTTACTATACAATTGATGAATTTCTTAATGACAAGGTTGCTTGGAAGCATTCGGCTCCGCTTTCATCTCTCACAAGATAAAAAATGTATGTTAAAATGTATAATGTAAATAGTTTATGTTGGAAAAGAGCAACTGCTGCTTTCTTGGCGCTTCTTTATTTTTGGTAGAATCTGCCTTTCGAACCGATGGTAGAGTCACTACAAACAGACAGACTTGACGTTTCAAAAGTGCTTAGTCCTACTTACTAATTTTGAATTTGGATTCTGAATTTTGAATTTGACCTATAAAGTACTTAAGTAATTATATATACTAATATTATAAATGTGAAAGTTTGTATGACGCAAACACACCAAACGGCTGAACGGATATGCATGAAATCTAGCATAAAGATAGATTTTGGTCTGGAATATAATTTTTATCATATATATAAGATTTATTTGTTATTCACGTCAAATCGGGAGTTAGTGGACTTAAAATGTTATATTAACATAACGAGGGAATTTCGGAACCTTAAAAAAAAATCCTAATAGGTACCTTACAGTGTTTGTCCATACCCGGGGATCAAACCTTCACCCCTCGTATTCAACATGCTTCCTGCAAGGATGTAGTCATATTTCATAATGCTTACACGTACCTATTTGAAAGAGGCATTATTGCCACGGTACAAAAGCACGTCCGACTTTAAAATAAAGTCACATAGAAAAAAATAAACAACAAAATCGCCATGTACATCTATAGATAAGATTGCTTAACAAAACTTTTTACGTGTAGAAAAGAAGTTGCGATTCAAACGTACGAAGTTTCAAAGCGGCATTTCGAAATAATCTGACGTGTACAAGCTGGCAACGGCGTACTGCAAGCCGGGAGGGCATGTTTATCTCACAATCAGCATTTGTTTGCTCACGTCGGCTGCTCTGTCACTCGGCGCATCTGTGAGGCCTCCGAATGACAGAGCCAACAGGATCGTGTCTGCGTGGACTCGCAAATAAGCGCCAACACAAAACCAAATTCCATTTATCTGTATGTCTTACTGTATGTAGTTTTTCATAAGTTCTACTAAGACACCGGAATCCTCAGGAAATGTTTTGTAATTGCTAAGAACTTACCAACTTGCTGTTGGCTTCGCAATGCAAATTTCGTAGCAATTTTGCATTGTTAACTCAACATGTCAATGTTGAGTTAACTTAACTGACGAAGTGCAACGGACGTAAAGAATATATTTAAGAAGACCTTTTAGGAATATTAAAAAAAATAAATGTACCATGCAGATTTGCCTGGTTATCGTAGAATTTTGCTTAGTAGCCCCTTCTATCCAATATATATATATTATATTAGTTTAAAAGATTATGACAGACACAATATTATATCAGGGAAAACGGGTATTGTGAAGCGTAGACCATGCTGCACCAATGCAGGTTGGCGAGTTTGTACCTCTATTATTAACATATACCGGCAGCATAGTAGGTAGGGTTCCATGCACGGGGTTTTCATCGTCATCGTACAACAGTCCACTGCTGGACTAAAGGCTATTACCAAGGTCGAGGGATTGCCCATAATCACCACACTGGGCAGACGGGTAAGTGATCGCAGTAGGTAGTAGTAGCACTGAAAACGCTGCTGCCCGTTATCTATCATATTCCCTTAGTCGCCTCGTACAATAGCTGCTGCTAGAGAAGGGATAGTTACAGCCAAAAAGGCACGGGGTCGGATGTCACCAATTTACTATCTCGGACTACTACTGTTTTTTTTTAACAGAAAACCCAATATAACCGAATTGACCCGTGGATCTAAGGGTATTCTAACGGCTACACTACGAGGCAGTATGCTTTAAATATAAAGAACTAGCTGTTTCCGTCATTCTCTGCCCGTGTATATTACGGTTTTTTACAAATCTTGTGAAAACCTTGTTTTCCTGAAATAAAAAGTAGCCAATGTTACTCTCCGTCCTTTCAACTAACATTATGCTAAAAATCCTGTCGATTGGTAGCTTAGTTCGGGCGAGGAAGAAGGACAAACAAACACACTTTCGCATATATAATATAAGTATGAATTAATATTTATATCTTGTTAATTACAGTAGCGTGCACTGGGTTTCTTACCAGGGTATACATACACCAGGAAAATTGCCTAAAAGGGCAAAATTATCTTCCTATACACAGTGGCGTGCATAGAAGGTATACACAGGGTATGGAGATGATACAAAATGAAGAAAATCTCCAGTACGAGTTAAACAACGAGTTAAAAACTTAACGATATACATTGCAAGGTTATGAAGAGTCTACTACTGGATATTTCCTTTATTTTGTATCATCTGTATACCCTGTGCATACCCTCTATGCACGCCACTGCATATACGAGTTATATATCAAAGTTAGTGTAGGCAGTGCTTTTGTGCATAAATGAAGTGCACGCCACTGTGCTCAAGTAACCCTAAGTAATATCGATTTATAAACATAGTTTCTTATTATCGATCATTCACTATCCGAAGTATCGACATGTGTATTAACCGGGTCACATATCTTACTTTAATCGTGTTAGTTCAATTATAAATTAGAATTTCAAATCGCAACATTCCAGGTTACCATAACCACCTAGGTACCTACTTGTATCAGCTGTAATAACATACAGTATTGACAGATTTACGTTATTGAGACAGTTTGCGCCAGTTGTTATAGTCCAGGGGACAGGAAAGTGGTCATAGCTCAGTGGGAATGACTTCGACTTCACTTTCGGGGCGCCGAGTTCGAATCCCAGCACGCACCCCTAACTTTTCTTATGTGCTCATGTGCGTTTTAAGCAATTGAAATATCACTAGCTTCAACGGTGAAGGAAAACATCGTGAGGAAACCTGCATGCCTCCATAATGTTCTCAAAAGGTGTGACAAGGTGAAAGTCGCACTGTCCATCGTGGTGGTCTACAGCTTTAACCCTTCTTAAATAAATATTTGACGGCCGAGTGGCGCAGTGGGCAGCGACCCTGCTTTCTGAGTGGGTCGTGGGTTCGATTCCCACAACTGGAAAATGATTATGTGATAAACAGTACAGAACATGTACTGTCGTAGTATATTTATTTATTTATATTACGACGATATACACATCGCCATCAAAGTCAAAGTCAAATATTTCTTTATTCAAATAGGCACATAGATGGCACTTTTGATGCGTTGATTATATACAAAATGTGTACATAGCAGTGAGTAGTGATGGCGTTAACTACAATCGTAAACTTAAAACTAAAGCTACGAGGGTTCCAATCGCGCCCTGGTCTAAGAAGAAGCCCACAACAAACATAGCCGGGTGTTCTTTTTGTTATCACCATCTCACATTGTCATTAGAAAATATTTAAGAAGCAACCTGGTTAGCGCAATTGTTTACACCCAACCTTTTTGATCGTTTACGTAATCCTTTATACTATAATAGGACTTTTTTATAAGCTTTCGCTTAATACAAACTTTGAACTTCTTTAGTGACATCCCCAAGATATCAACCGGTAATTTATTGTAAAATTGTATAATTTCCTTTAAATGAATTGCTTATTTTGTGTAGTCTAGTGTACTGCACTGCAAGTTTATTTTTGCTTCTAACGTTCAAATTATTGCAGTCACATTTTCTTTTAAATTTTGATATATTTTTGTGAACATAAATTAAATTTTCAAATGTGTATTGGCTATAGAGTGTCATTATTTTAACATCTTTAAATTTATCTTTCAATGACTCTCTCGGACCCATTTTATAGATCGCACGAACAGCCTTCTTCTGCAGCACGAAAATAGTGCCAATATCAGCAGCATTACCCCATAGTAAAATTCCATATCACATAATGCTGTGAAAGTAACTAAAATAGACTAGCCTAGCAGTTTCTATGTCTGTCAGGTGGCGTATCTTCTTTACTGCATAGGCAGCAGAACTAAGCCTGTTCGATAAATTATTTAAATGAGGGCCCCATTGAAGTTTAGCATCTAACGTAACGTTACGTTAACGTAACGTTTAGAAATACTGTTGTATCCACCGGATTCAATTCCTCATTATTAAGTAGTATAGTGGTTTTTACATGTTTTACATTTGGTAATGTGAATTTTATGCACTTAGTTTTATTTTCATTTAAAA
Source organism: Pararge aegeria (assembly GCF_905163445.1). Classification (NCBI taxonomy): domain Eukaryota; kingdom Metazoa; phylum Arthropoda; class Insecta; order Lepidoptera; family Nymphalidae; genus Pararge; species Pararge aegeria. Next base: position 16,746,553 of record NC_053195.1, read on the forward strand.
CCAAATTATTAGCTTCAAACCATTATACTACTTTACATCTAGCCCCAAAGTAAGCGTATCTTGTGTTATGGGTACTAAGATAGCTGATGAATATTTTTTTATGAATATAATACACATAAATACTTAAAATATACAGATAAACACCCAGACCCTGAAAAACATTTATGTTCATCACACAAACATTTTCCAGTTGTGGGAATCGAACCCACGGCCTAAGACTCAGAAAGCAGGGTCGCTGCCAAGGTATTACCAACCACCATGTGAGATTGCAGTCAAGGACTAACTTATAGTGGAATTTTAAAACGTATTTAATCACCTATCATTGTAAGATTTAGATCTCTACCTTAAGCTATACTCCTATACACTTATTCAAAGGCTGTAAACTTAAATTAATAAAGTTGGCTAGAATAATTACTTCGCAATGTGTTCTAATATGAAAAAGGTTCGCGCATAACTTATGGACAATTTATATACAAAACTAATTTAAATATTGACAGCTAATTTTCTCTGTTAAGGGTACTTTAAACGTAGCTAGTGTTTATTTGAAGAAGCGAGTTTGGTAGAGCAGGTATTAAAACATGGAAAGCGAGAGTTATCTACTATATAAAAAAGGAAGTAGCCAACCGACAGTGTCACAATACAGTACTCATGATTTGACAGCGACGATTGTACACTAGTTGTTTACGTATGGAGATGACAAATTGTCACAGATTACCTACTGTGAAAAAAGGGGTTAACAATACGTAGGTATTTTTATTGATTAAACATAAAAACTGAGCATCCCTTCTAACACTTTCCATGGAGTTATATCTTATGGATGATTAGTATTTATTTAAAAGTCAAGTGTTCGCTTTTGTATCTTTTGGGGGAGACCTGGAAAAGACGCACAAAAAAACCTAACATATCTAAACCACTAAATTATGATCTTGTTTTTCTGTAATTTTAAGGGTTTCTCGGTTCAACTTATTTTGGATTTTATGAAGTCTTGTAACCATCTGTCATCACAACTTTTTTATTTCATCTACACACATTTTAATTATCACATTTTCTTTCTGAATTTCCTCCCAGAGACAGAGTTTGGTGTAAAACTAATACTGAGTGCCTCAGCACTTTACTACAGCAGTAACTCTCCGTGTAAACTAATCTTAACAACACAATACGGCAATATGGCGACGGAGTGTCGAACAGATTATTACAACTTAACATTTATGGACTCCAAGATGCGACAAACTAGCGACAAAGTATTTTATAGCTCAGCTGTGGAGATATTGCATGTCAGTTATAATCGCAATAATTACTTTTAATATCAATAACATGCACACAAACATACTCAACAACAAACACACAGCACTCACGCGGGCACACACATAAACACACTATAACGATCTAACCTATTAAGAGTATAGCAGTACATTAATAATAATAATAACGATATCTTTATTTAATCAGAAAAACGTATACATTTAATTAGAGTGAACTCGCAACACAAGTACCGCTGGAGACAGCTCCTGCGGTAGTTTAAACTGTTAAGGAGGAGACTGTGTTACAGGAGGCAGTGTCTTTTACTATATCTATGGTAACAAAACACACGTTTGACAAATTAACAGGCAAAATAATAAAGAGGAAAAAAAAATTAAAAAAAAAAAAATTACATAAATTTTTGAGGCGGGTGCGTTGTGGTGTGTGGACATTAGACCCTTACTTATCGGTTTTTACGCAAAATCGTACCAGAAAGCTGAAGAAAAGCAGTAAGCGATACGTCTCTGACGATTGGATGATAACTAGGCACGGTCGAAGCCTCGAACCAGACCAGACCCTCTCTCTCTCTCACTTAAAACATTAAAAATCGTCAAATCGTAGGTCAGCATATTCAACCGGCTGTGCTCGCCATGCATACAAACTGTGTGTTGCGGCCGTCGACTCTGTCAGTCTGTACTAATAACACATGAAACTATAAACTTGCGGGTTTATAGCTCAGTCGTTAAGAATGCTAACACAGCTTTATATTTCATTCATATTCCGTCTCATTACCAGCTTCATACCGAGACGCTAAATTCTCGTAATTATCCTATTTTCTTGATAACTAACACACAGTATGGGTACCTAAGTATCGATGTACATAATAAATATTTACAGACTAAAATTATCTATACTTATGATAAAACTGTAACTGGAAGATTTCTGTACATTTAATATATTTTGAAAATTTTAACCGAGGTATGCTTTATATATAATTGATACTGAGTCCAAAATAGATTATTATTTAATTTTTGTCTGTCTGTCTGCCAGTCTGTCTGTCTGTCCAGGCATCACGTGAAAACTACTGAACGTATTTATATATTAAAAACTAGCGGAACCCAGCGCCATCTGTCGAGCTAATTTGTGAATCTAAACCATCCAGGATACCGCCCAAACGCATACCGAAAAATTCATTTAAATCGGTCCAGCCGTTTAGGAGGAGTTCAGTGACATACACACGCACACAAGAAATACGAGTATATATATAAAGATGTAAAACAACCACAAAAAAACTGTGTAAGTTCTTTAAATCGCATGAAATAATAATCAGAAACTTAACTGTTCGTCATATTGTCGTAGTCCGCACTATCTCAAAGTTACCAATACGCAAAAACAAATAATTTTAATACAACAATAAACATCATTAAACGATCCGTTAATGGGAAACTTGAATACTTCAATTCCGCGATCCATTAATGGGAAACTTCCATTCCGCGTTAATGAAGCACAACGTTAATGATTTATTCATCACAGCCTTTTGATTACCGAAATGGTCCCAGGAAGAAAGGCTTTCCGCTCCCCATTCTCCCTTTCACTCCCTTTCACTCCCCTTTCACTCCTTTTCACCTTGCACCCTAACTTCCTCGCAGTCTGTTGGCTTTCAAGGTGCAATCGACGCTTCCTTATTAGTATTCATTCCGATATTCTAAGTTTTTTTGTGCTAATTATACGAGGTTATCACTGAATACGGAATAATTAATGGAACTTTTACAAGCTCTGGTCTTAGAATTTACCCACCCAAGACGTAACGCAGACGGAGCGGCGTGTAAGTTATAGGCGTCAGGGTTTGTGCGTTGTGTTTTTGTTCTTATTTAAGTCATAAGCTGTGATAGCTTAGTGGCTAACATTTCGGATTCCTTTTCGAGGGAACGTTCGTCCCCAGCACACAACTCTAACTTCACGGAGATACGTGCGTTTTTACTTTGATCATATTGAATATAACTTGCTTTAAGGGTGAAGGAAAACATCGTCATCTGCATGCCTGAGAGTACTCCATGGTGTTCTCAAAGGCATGGTAAGCTGCACTGGGCCATAATGGTGGACAGCCTAAGGACTTCTGACCCAGACAGCTCCTCACAAGACTGAGGGAGATTGCAAGATTCTCTTGTAGTGATGTGATGGTCATTAAGATGAAGAGTTTGTTTTCATTGTTTGTTTGTTTGTCTGGATATATTCTTATTTCAAAATTCAACATTTGCATTCAATAGCACAATTCTTCAGAAAGGTGCATTTAATATCACGTTATTTAACATCACGCTTCAGCCTTTAGGAGCTAAAAAAGCTAAGAAAAAAAGGAGGAGATATTAAATAATACGTCGAGCGACGCGACACGGTGGGTCGAGGTATAACTGTGTAGAATCCGTGTAGCTGAAACATAGTTCTGGTGGGAGGCTCTCTGAGGCCTTGGCTAGTTACCACCCTACCGACAAAGGTATGCCGCAAAGCGATTTAGCGTTCAGGTATAATGACGTGTAAGATCGATTGCTTGTAATGAAATTTAAAAAAAATAGCTGATGAAAGATGTATGGGAATGTACGTGCGCGAAGACTAAAAACCTGTTTTTATTGCAGCGGCCAGGAATTAGGTATATGCACCTCGTCTTTGCCTCGGACAACATTTACACGTCCACCAACGCCTAGATGTAGCCAAGGCCTGTACGAGTATATTAGGTAGATACTTTTCTCAAATAATGCGCGGAAATTAAACTAAATAATACTCAGGCAGAAAGCTGTTTTGGAGTTAAAGATTGTCCCATTTTAAATAACACATGAAATATGATTTAACTATGTAATTTACTTAGCCGCTAAAACACGACAGTTATTACCAATTTTTGCTAGCATAAAAAATCTACAAAAATATAACAAAATTTAAAAAGAAAATGGACTGTAACAATATTAATATTAGAAGCAAAAATAAACTCGTTCTGCAGTTGACTAGGCTAAAAATTAAAAGTTATAATTTTTAAAACAAATTACCGAATGAAATCTTTGAGATGTCTCTCAATAAGTTCAAAGTTTATATAAAACGTAAGCTTACAGAAAAATCCTATTGTAATGTTAAGGATTACTTAAACGATAAAAAAGCTTGCGTGTGAATTGCTCTAACTTCATAGCTTAATATTATTTTACCGTGAGATGGTGATAACAAAAAAAATACCCGGCTAAGGCTTTGTTGTGGGCGCGTTTGGAGTCCTCGTAGCTTTAAGTTTAAGTGGGCGAACGAAGTTATCACCATTCCCTTACAATTATGTAAACATATATGTATGAAAACTTCATAAGATAGGCCTACATGAATAAATAAATTTTAAAATAGAATTTGAACATGTATTCGGCCAGTACAACTATATCGATTTATCTCGAAATAGGTTGTCAAAATAACGAATCATGCTTGAAGAATATTACATTTCTTCAAATCGTAACCCTATATTCTTCACAAAAGTCAACACACAAGCTGTATGGCAGCTTCTGAATACTTATTTCCTGCATAACATCACGGCGTGAAAGACTTTTAAAACCTCCCACTAAAGAAAAATAATCACAAAACATATTTGTCACACGAAATTATACTCTAGAAGCTAATAGATTAAGTTTAATATCCTCTAAAAAGATCGAAGTTGACAAATCATCACCCAATAAGAGTGTGTGTCGATGATATTATGCGTAGGCACGCGTGCAAGCCTGTAATATTTACCCACACCCAATAACCACTTGAAAATGAACCTTAATTCATAAGTGCTATGATTGATTTTACAAGCGCATAAGGAATCCAGAAATTTATATTAGTTCTCCATATCGGAAAATCAAACGCTAGTACGCGCTTTATTTGCGCAGTAAGCGTAAATGATCTCTATAATTATGAAAAATAAGGTAGTAATTTCTATGTGTCTAAGTTAGGGTTGCCAACCGGACGATTTTTTTTTATTAAATACAATATCCTAAATGAAACCTGATTTTTAAGTCACATATCAACACATTACCGGTTCTTTACTGGGCACTGGTCTCCTCCCACAGTAAGAAGGGCGTAATCCACCACGCTGGCCCAGTGCAGATTGGTATACACCACACAACTTTGAGAACATTTATTTATTTGTTTATCAGCTTTTCAAGGGAAACAAACAGTACTATTACACATAAAAGTAATGCCGTATTTTTATATCACATAAATCAATGAAGTTTCCACAACTTAGTTATACATATAATACGATAACAGTAACCACACTATGAAGAACTCTCAGACATGCAGGTTTCCTAACGATTGAACGTAACGAACGAACGATTTATGTGATATGATATATTTATAAGTGATATTTTAATTGCTTCAAACGCACATAAATTCGAAAAGTAGAGGACCCGGATTCGATCTCCGGCTTCTATTTGAGACTCCCACCAGACCAGATTAGAGAAAAATTCAGAAATTTTAATTTTTATCTGATCTGGTCTGGTGGGAGTTCGGCCGTGGCTAGTTACCACCCTACCAACAAAGAGTCGATTAGGGGTATAGGTTTAATATTATTGCCATACCCCTAACATCTTACCTGCTACCAGCAAGTGAGATTGCAGTCAACTAAACTAAAGGGTTAATTGTAGTGGACTAAAAAAAGCGACTCCATCCCGTCTGATGCAAGCTCTAACTCACGTAAGCTTGGAAAGTTTAAAGTCTAGGGTAATATATAATTGTTAGCGGTTTTTGAAAGACGGTTCTGAGTACGCAGTTTCTGATGCGTTGATAGCCCAGTGGGTAAGAGCTCGACATGAATTTCGGGGGGCCGAGTTCAAATCCCAGGACACACCTCAATCTTATGTAAGTTATGTGCGTATAAAGTAATTAAAATATCACTTGCTTCAACGACGAAATAAAACATCGTGAGGAAACCTACATGCCTGAGAGTTCTCCATAATATTCTCAAAGGTGTGTGGTGGCCACCAATCCGCACTGGGCCAGCGTGGTGGAATAGTGGTACGACCCGTGCCCTGTAGTGGGCCGGTAAAGGGTTGATATGATGATGATGACGTTTTCATATTCATAAAAATATTCATTAACTATCTTAGTACTCATAACACAAGTTTCGCTTAATTTAGGGCTAGATGGCGATGTGTGTAATGTCGTAGTATATTTAAAGTATTTATGTTATATACAGTCAAGTGTATACATTTAAGAAGAATTTATGTGAAGTAGGTATTTTTTTACTTTGTTGTTTAATAAAGTGAATTAAGTGGGTATGTTGAAATATTGTATGACAAAGTCAGTTCGAGTAAAGCTAACTAGCTAATACATACTGTTATTACGAACTCTCTAAACATATTTATTTATTTATTGATAGTTGCTCGGTGACAGCCCTGACGCATGTTCATTAAGGGGTAGTGAACTGTTTGCCATCGCCGGCTTTGTTAAAGTGATAATCCGCGCGAGGCGTGCGCGCTCGCGGCGTGCGGCGGACATGCCCCGAGGCGGCGAGGCCCAGATTAAATGTGATTTTAACAAAAGTATGCCCGGGTTTGCTAGGAACCCGCCATTATTGGTAAACATGAGAGAGCTCATGAAAAAATTATTGCTTGGTGGGTCATAACAAGATTGCTGTTTATTTTTCCAATTTAACACTTTCTCTCGATGCTTATTTTTTTATATACATATTATTTATATATTTTAAAAATAAAATGATATTTATAAATATTATTATCTATTAATACTTATTCATAGTTCTCATACATTATTTTTATTATTATAACTTTTTTTTTTCGCCTACAATAAGTTCTTAGTATAAACCAAGGTTAACTGGTAGAGAGCGCTATGCTTTAAGTTCGCCTTTTGTACATTGCAATAAATTTGACGAAAAATAAGCTCAGATTAACGCCTGGTCTCCGCTGCGCTCCTAGTACATTTCGCCGGGGTACTCTTAAAAGGCGGCAATTAAAACTGCGCTGCAATCGGCGTAGTCATGGCACCTAGAGTCACTACAAACAGACAGACTTGACTAATTAAAAGGGCTTTATTCCTCTAAAACTTAGCCCTTGACTGCCATCTCACCTGCTGGTAAGTGATGTTGCAGTCTAAGATGATAACGGGCTGTTAGTGGTAAGGCAGTGATATTAAACCCAAGCCCCCTAATCAGTTTCTACGTGACATCGTACCAGAACAATGAATCGCTTAGCGGCACGATTTCGTTGGTAAATAGCCAGTATCCACGACCGAAGCCTCCCTCTGAAGACCGGACCAGAGAAATTCAGCAATTACAAACTGCCAAATTGGTACACGAATTACGATTAGGTACCTTGATTGAGTTAACATTTCCGTCCGTATTTAGTCAAATAAAAAATACTTTATATCGATAGATATTAAAATATTATTTTACTAACAACTGGTATGAATGAATGAATGAATACAGTTTATTGTACACCAAAGAAAAAAGTAGTTACAGAGATTTACACATAGAGTAAGAAAGTACAATTTGGTAGCCTTATCGCTAGATAGCGATTTCTTCCAGGCAACCAAAGACGCAAAAGTTATAATATGTGTTTAATTTTGCCCAAACTTTCTGTAGATCTGATGAATGTGGTTAAAGAGGGCAGAACTCCTCAGCGGACAGCAGCATACCGCTCATTTAAAACTTAGCAATACTGAATAATTTATTTTTTAGAACTACAACTAAATTGAATGCCTGGAATCAAAAAACAAAATCAAACGCAGACGAAGTCGCGGGCAACAGCTAGTATAGGTACATATTGATTGTAATGTTAAATTTTATTTCGTAAAAAAAAAAGGAAATGGGAAAAATTCACTGAGCGGCCGCATACAACTTTAGGACATGTTAGCTGGCAAGGTTAAACTCCGGTCAGGTCATGTCACGCTCCGCTCTAGACACGACTGCCTCGCCTTTAGGTAGAGGCACGAATTAAATGTAATTTCACCCAAAGTTCGCTCGGTATTCGCCATTATTAGTAAAACAAGTGAGAGATTACCTCTCGAGGCAATACATGCGTCGGCTATAATTATGGGAATATTTTTGCCGCGTATATATAACTAACTATAATGCAGCTATATATGTAGCGATCAGGCTGCCAAATTGTTATTTTCAATTTTCTTGTATTTTGATGTGGTGTAACATAAAAGTGTAGTCATTAATTCATTCATTGTAACTAGCTGTGGCTGCGAATTCAAAAGCCTTAATTTCGGTAAACAATAAAAAATATCTTAAAATTAGGTACCTAAATAAAATTTAATAAACTTGTGGTGGCACAAAAAAAATTGTTTTTAACCGCTTGTTCAAAACAGCAATGCAATAAAACGACGCAATTCAATCAAAGAAGCCGAGAAACAAAATAAGTCATTCAATTATCTTCTAAGTTGGCTTCATCTATACAATGGCCACAACTTAAGCGCCGCTTACACGCAGCATATACCATCCATCTCCGTCATACGCGATCATTTGTATACACGCCACGAACACAGTTTAGCATCTATACAGTTGAGAAGAATGAAAAAAAAGTATTTTCCTAAAACTTTACAGATCTACGCAAGTCTTTTCTTAAAGAGTTTTTTCTGCACGACTTACTGATACGAACAAGCTTATAACTCACCTGATGGTAAGAGAAAAACTATTACCGATAAGCAGAGCAACACTTTGCAGGGCATTCAAGGAGCACGTCCTTCAACGTGTCCAGGTTGATGGAAACTTTGAAGGACGTGCTCCTTTATAAGCTTTATAAAGCCCACGCTTTATATAGACCAGAACACAGCATTGCAACATATATTTATTTATTTATTTATTTATTTATTCAATTACAAGTCCATTACAATTTTATATGGATTACATAATTATTATATTTTTCAAAAAGAATGTCAATCTAATGTTTACATTTGAAATGGAACCCTGTGAGGGCGCTGTAACCAGATTGACAGGCGGACTTATTATTGTCAATATTAAATATTCTCATTTAGGAAGTCGTTTATTAACGTGACAACGTTTTATATTTCGATGGAGCCGGCTGCACGCACGAAAAAACATGACGTATGCGGCGTTACCTTGCTCTGAGGCGTTCCATTCAAGGCTTGAAGTGCAAGCGAGAGCGCGGAACGAGCGACAAAGAGACACAGTCGGCCTCCGCGTTCGACATCTGTCTCTCTCCTACTTAAGTGAGCGATGCGTCCGCGTGGACAGCTTCTATACAATAAAACATTTACATGTTTTCGGCAAGGATGAAGTGCAGTGAGTTGGGCCGGTGCTGTGGATTTAATATAGATGGCGGTAGGACCAAGTTGTGTTTGCGCATGCGCCGCAATGTATCCTATCCTGCCGGGGCACGTCTTGGAGTTTTTAAAAAAATTCAGGATGTTTTCTCACAAATTTGCATGTTTCTAGTATGTCAAAAGTACGAGGCACGGTCACATGTTTTATAATACGAACGCATTTTTTTTGTAGTACAAAACGTTGATGTACCTCTGTACTATTTCCCCATAATAGGATACCGTAGCTTAGCCAGGCATTTGCATAAGCGAAGTAGGCTAACAGTGCAACATTGCTGCTTAGCGGCAGAAATATGCATGGTGGTACAACTTAACAGGACGAGCTCTGTTTCAAAAACTCTACTATTATTGACTTACTATAATAACTTGGCTTGATCCCGCCGCCATTTTCATTTAGCAACGTTCCTAATGCAGTGTAGATTATATTTATACAATACAGCTTAACCGTCGCTTAGACACAAGCATCTATCATTCATCTCCGGCTTACGTAATCATTTTCACTTGAACCGCCGTCGCAGTTTAGTAAGTATACAGTGGGCAAGCATTTTGAAACACTTTAGTGTTAAAAACATCATCAGATATTTAAGTACATTAATTAATTTATTTATTTATTCAAAAGACACACCAGCAGTTAACTGGAGCAACATTCATGAAAACATTAAATTTTGTATTAGAATTACAAATTCTGTCTAGTGCCATTACAATAATAATTATAGGTGTATACAGCATTATCATTATTATCTCCGGTCTAATTATAAAAAATAAAAACAAAAATAAGTATTAAACTAATAACTATTAAAAATGATAATGTAAATATGAATCAAAATGTTATAACAGATTGATAAGTAATATTAAATTCAAAATTAAAATTTATACAAAAGATAGATTTTTATTAATATTTCATTCACATATAATTTTCTTAATGCTTATGTTTACGACAATATTTTCAGTAGTTTGCGATGCGACAAAGTTTAAACTAGTTAATTAGTCAATAAACACTGAAAACAATTGATTGTTGATTAATTACTTAACACGTTAGTGTTTATTGTGTGCCGTGTGGGGAAGGCAGACCATCATACAGTCAGTGGCGGGCATATATGGTATGCACAGGGAATGCGGATGATATAAAATGAAAAAAAGTAGCAGTACGAGTTTTACAAAACTTAAGGATACGCGTAGCAAGAGTTGTAAAAAGCTTATCCTTTAGTATTTATAACTCGTACTGGGGATTTTCTTCATTTTATATCTTCTGCATAACCAGTGCATACCCTATACAGTAGTCACCACCCTTTCTCAACCCGACGGTTTCGTCGAGGCTACTAGATGTAGAAAAAAAAACGGCTATTTTTTTATGCTTTTAATGCTTGTTATTGTTTTAGGCTAGTGAATAGTAAAACTGTATTTATACAGGCAGAGTAATAAATTTCACATAGCTTATTAGCAAGAAATGTTTTAGCGAGTAACACAGGCAGGAGACAATAATTATATCCCTCGAATTTAATTATTTATTTATTTATTCAATTACAATGTCATATAGATTACATAAGTACCTATTCTTTTTTTTTATATACTACGACAATACACACATCGCCATCAAGCCCCAAAGTAAGCGTAGCTTGTGTTATGGGTACTGAGATAGCTGATAATATTTTTTTAATGAATATAATACACATAAATACTTATAATATACAGATAAACACCCAGACACTTAAAAACATTCATGTTCATCACACAAACAATTTTCCAGTTGTGGGAATCGAACCCACGACCTTGGACTAAGAAAGCAGGGTCGCTGCCAACTGCGCCACTCGGCCGTCCTATTATACTTCCAAAGGGAATGTCAATCTAATGTCAATGTTATTTAAAATGTAACCCTGTTATACCCACCGTCATGCCAACATGGTAACAGGGAAAAGGAGAAGTTGACCCCTGTTTAATTTTTAATGTGCATATTACCGGAGTGGTTAAAACTATGGGAGAAAAAAAACATTTTATCCTTTCCCCGTGAAAAAAAAATGTCCCCTGTCCACATAGCTAGGCGGTTCCAATGCAGACTTCACTGCTACTCAGACAATATGTTCAACCTTTTACTGATGTTTTAGGATCGCTTCCCATCTGAATGTTAACTAAACCGTGTCGCAATTTTAGCCTCAAGCTACCCTGTATTGGATCCCGGGACACAGTTTGAGTAATGACGGCGCTGCCATCGTCCAAACTGATTTATTAAATAAAATTAACGTCCGCTTGATAAACGACCTTCTTAAATGCAAATTCGATCAGTAGTCATTCTTCAGAATGAAGACCGAATTGCCTTAACGCGGCACTGAGGCACTTTGCCTTAACGCGTTTATGATACAATCCATTTTTTTTTCTAACTTCTTCCATCTTTTCATTACTATTTATATTAAAAAAAAACAAGCAAAACAAATAGAGAACAAGTTAGATAGAGATTTCCTTTCTGTGTGCTTTTGTATTTCCTCTTTTTTTTTCTAGTAATAATTGACGTACCAAGCGGATGGCGCACCTGATGGTAAGTGGAAAACCATTGCCTATAAACAGAGAAATACTTCAAAGGGCATGCAAGACGCACGTCCTGCAACATCGCCTGTTTACCATCGAACCGCGAGGCACCGTAAGGATCTGCATCCCTACGTGGTCGATATACCGCGGACGCGTACGAAGCGCTTCGCATCTTCGTTTCTGATCCGCACCGGTAGGATCTGGAATTCTCTTCCAGCTTCCATTTTCCCGAGTACCTATAATATGAGTACCTTCAAATCAAGAGTGAATAGGCATCTTCTAGGCAAGCGCGCTCCACTTTAGGCTGCATCATCGATCAGGTGTGATTGCAGTCAAGCGCTCGTCTATAAACATACTAACTGTTTGAAGTATTCAAATTCTTAAATGAGGGGTTTGATGCTGTCCGCTGAGGAGTTCTGTTCTCTATCGCCAACCACATTCAGATCTACACAAAGTTTGGACAAAATTAAACACATGTTATAACCTCTAAAGTACAAAAATTACAATTTCAATCGGTTATAATTTGTCGAAGTTATGTTGTAAAATTGTCAAACACCCCTCCCCCTTGTCCCCTCTCCCAAAGGAATCGAGCTCAATGTCGGGATAAAAAGTATCTTATATTACTTCTAACACTTCCAAGAACATTTGTTCAAAGTTTCATGAGGATCGGTCAAGTAGTTTTTGCGTGACAGCGTAACAAACAAACTTACATTGACATAGGGATAAAGATTAAAAAAAAATCGCCGCCAAGTGTCCATAAATTTGAGGTGTAGGTGGTAAGCCTCATGCGCCTCTAATTACCCCGGCAACCACGCCCTTCAGACCGGAACACGGCATTGCAACAATGCTGCTTAGCGGCAGAAATAAGCATGGTGATAGTGTTTACCCGGACGAGCTCTGTCATAAAAGCTCTGGATGTAGGATTAAAAAAAAACATGAGACTTTACGTAAGTTTTTTAATTTATTTAGTAGTTTACGCGGGCGAAACCGCAAGGCACATGTTATAGTTCATTGATGTTTTTGCAAATAACGCCAAGACCTTATGGTTATATAAACTAACTTTACCTCCAATAAAAGTCAGATATTCAAACTTTTGCGAACGGAAACCTCCTTTGTGGATGAAAAAAATTTTGTTTTCACGCACGATCAGCGTAGAAAGGAAAATAAATCAACATCCCTCTGTGCGTACTGTTTGGGGATACGGCTAATAAAATCAGGGGCGACCCCTCAATAGGGTTGTCACCTTTTATACTCGTACCATAGAGTACATTCCGTACTCTTTATTCACGGCGTAAAGGATCCAGTATACATTTGGCTTTAATGGAAATTTTGCGGATGTGTATGTGCGTTTGTTTTATTGCCATTATTCTCCTGAAAACCTACTGCGCAAATTGTTGTTTTTAACTTTATGTTTTTTAACTCACTGGACATATTACGACCATTATGTACAATGAACAATTTGCTATTAATAGATGGATAATAGCAAATTGTTTAATCAAACAAATTCTTACTGGGTTCTTTCTGTCGCTGCGAAGTCTAGCAGCTATTATTGGCGATGGTTTCCGACTTTGTAAGTCAGTTGCCGTGACTGGAGTGGCTGGTACTAGACCACACGATACATGCAAACTGAATAAATTTGCATGTATCGTTATCGTTTTTTTGTTTTTTTTTTAATGCTTAGTTCGTCAATTATTACTATAAAAAGAAACACCATAAGGTTCTAAAATATATTTAAATTTAATGCTGATAATATACAAACTAATAATAATCCTGCTTCAACAGAGCTATGAAGTAAAATTGATAAAAATTTCCATCTAATTTCCCGGAGGAAACTTATTGTTTATCGGGATAAAAAGTATCCTATATGTTGGCCTGGAATATCAGCTACCACTTGACGGAATTTTATTTAAATCCGTTCTGTCGTTTTCACATGATGCCCGGACAGACAGACGAAAAAAAATCAATAAATATCAGTTTTAGACTCAGCATCGATTTTAAAGCATCCCCCGGTCAAAATTTTTCAAATATATTAGATGCACAGAAATCTTCCAGTTACAGTTTTATTATAAGTATATAGATTAAACTAAAATGTATTTATGTAGTACTCAGTTTAAGTTACTTTTAGCGTTTACAAACTTTTATTTACCTTAACTTTTTTTTACCAAGTTAAATATATTTTTTGGTACAACTGACAACCCTAGAACCAAGTAATAAAATCGGGGTCCGCTTTGGACCAGCGAAACGCGTACAATAAATAAACGCCGTAATTAAGCCTATTCATATATCAAATTATTTCTCCTGTACGAAATTAAAACCGATGCTCCGCCAATTACGATAAGTCTTTCTGCACGTGGAGTAGACTCAACAGAATGGCGTCGCGTCGGTCAAAAAATACTTTAATATAGTCGAAAATGTATTTGGTTGATTTGTCTTTTATAAAGCAGTGACGGCTGAACTGATATTTGTAGTGTATTTATCTATTTGTAATCTACTGAACGACAACATTTTTGTAACAAATAGATTTACAGGTTAACTTAAACCTGAGATTACGGAAATATGAGATTTAAAATACGGTCTTAGATTCATTATTAAATACTATTACTTATATCAAATCAATAGATTAGTGAGTATATTGCTATTATGAACAATATGTGAAGGAGCAAAGGACATAAAAATAACTGCAGTAAGTCAGTACAATCGATCGAAAACAAGCAAAAATTTCTTTATTTATCGCAATCGTGTGTGTTATTATATACGTATTAATCTGTGTAAGTTTATTTATACCATCGTAACTTCTTTAAGTATCAAAAGATTTGACTGGCTATAAATTTCACGAAAAAAATCTATAACGCGACAGTATGACGGTAATCATATTTTTTTATTTTAATGCGATTCTTGACTTCCTGAATAACTAACTCGAACTATAGAAATAATTATTATTCGTTTAAAAATGTTCAAAAAGTGCCGGCAGCCTAATGATCCACAATAAAATCACTAAATAACATATTGTGAATCGAATGTTTGCGAATTCGATGCGTTTGACAGTTGGGGGCGGCCATGTTGCATTGTTGTCTGCAAATGGCAGAGGTCACTTATTAATAAAATTGGGGTGCTGAGCTGATGTTACTAACATCTGTGTTGGATTATTATAAGAGAACAGTTATTAGGAGTTTATTGCAGGCGTACTACATGGATTTATGAGTCAGCATCCTTGATCGATTACCGACCCATTGCTGGTCGAACCCTCCCATGAGTTTTTAATAGTAAGAGAGGTTTAAAACAGTTCGTCCGGGTAAGTACTACTGGCAGAATTATATAGTCAAGCAATGAATTGTTTACTGTGATCTGAAGGGCGAGGTTGCCGATGTAATTACAGGCAAATGAGGCTCAAAAGCTCCAAGTTGATCTGTTTTATTAAAATTGTTTCATTTAATTAGAGCCAAAGACGACAAAGGTATCATGACATGAGCACTGCAGTTTCATGACAACAATAATTAAATTGTTTTTTCTTCTGTAAGTAATAGTGTTAGGTTGTTTATTTCTAAAACAACCAAATGTACGCATAACGTGCTTAAAATAGTCTTACAAGTTGCCAGGTGTGCTCTTATGATTCTGTCGCCAGTTCTCGTGCTAAAAATATATAGACTATACTCTAACCCCCAGTTTCTGAAACGCTGATCTATTTGTATGTAACCTATAATGAAAAGCTGAAACATAATGACTGATGCAAAGTTATTTTCTCCCACACACTTTTTACAACCCAATTTGATCATCATAAATTAGCTTTTTCCGCACCTTTGGCGATGCTGATTTCTGATCATTCTTTAATCGAAGCTACTAAAAAAATGTATGATCTTGCAATCGTAAACGATCAAGCAAACGGCAGCCCTTTCAACTGCACCTAGGATTAAAAAAAATCGATAAAACCGAAAGCTCAGTACCAGACTGGAGATAGAAAACTGCCAGTGTCGACCCCGTGCCTGGGAAAGCCGGTTAAGATGTTGATACCGCTTATTATCACTACATGACGTGACAATGTCGTAGACGCCCACAGATCACCATTAGATCATTGTGGTCTATGCCCTAAAAACCTCTTTCGTATGAGAGTCGAGGCCTGGGCCCAATAGTGGGACGTTAATAAAATGATGATTCCTTATTTAGATCATTGAACAGCGTTTCATAAACTGGGGATACAGAAATGTAATCCATTCACATTGACTGTCAAAAGATACATACATCTATAATGGAATGTAAACTAGGGACGGTCGGTGTAAAAATAGTGAGTCGTTAGTGAGAGATTTACTAATAGAAATTTGAATGAAACCCTTCAACGCGCCGCTGTTAAGAAGTAGTGTGCACTTCATAGATACACTGCATACCCTAAAACTTTCATACAACTTTTATAGAAGGAGAATTTTTCAATTTTATACGATCTTTCTACTTAATGCCTACCCTGGTTAAAACCCCTATGCACGCCACCGGGGTAAAACATAGATAACAAATAATGTTATATTTTAAAATCTCAAATCTCAGACTTTTCTCTGCTGCCTGTAAATTGGTCGTAAAAAAGGTTACATTAGGAAACGTCACAGTAAAATGGAACGTGCAAATGCGGCCTTGTTGCAAATTAATCCCTTACAGCGTGGTTTTATGAAAATTAAGCTTAATTTGCTATACTCGGCAATGTTGCGTAGAGGGTACGCACGTTTCGCTCCGAAACCGGAGCATCCTCAGGAGATGTTGAGCAGGAGATATTTCTATTTCTATCTGTTTGGTGTCGAGTATACGGATTGAAGTAATTATAAATTACACGATACAGATTCTGCTGCTGTTCGCGGAGTAAAGCAAATTAAGCTTAATTTTCATAATATATTATGGATTTCCGCAAAGTAACGCCTGCTCCTATCCAATACAGCGTGGCTTTGTTCCGGGCTGTACAGAAGTACCACTGTCATTTTTGTTTCAGCAACCAACCTACTTTGCTGGGTTGCGTTTTGAAGGGTGTGGTTGCCGGTATTATCACGGGGAAATCAGCCTTAACACCTACGTGTATAGGTTAATGGACACAGGGTGGCACGATGCAGGACATTTCATCATACCATCAGGTAAGCCATCTGCTGGGTCCGCCAATCATACCTTTAAAAAAAAATGGCTTCCGTCCTAAATCTAACATGGATTACTTTTATACCAAACGGAATTTTCGCCTTAAAATAAAATGTTACAGTGAGTGAAGTCAAATGGAACGTATTAATGCGATCTTATTTCTCTTACAGACAACCTATGGTGAAAAGAGTTCTAAGTTTCAGAGAAGCGACTCCAAACTGTCCGGTAATCTACAGCACTAAACTTAAATTTAGCTTCGCTGCCACCATCAATCTAAACTAAAATCTAGTAGGAAACAACTACAAAGCACAATAAACCTATAAAGTCCCCGCTGACCCTTTTCATTGAGTGTCGCGCACAACACGAGCAAGTCCGCGCGTTACAAAACGTGTCATAAATCGTAACATAACCGAGCGTTAGCACCGCACAGGAATAAACACGGCGTCAGGCCCACTTCACACCAGGCGACTTAAACAGGAACTTTAAAAAAACGCTATTATTATAGTAGTCCTTTACAAATAATCCAACGTTCGACACTTTAAAATACAACTCATAAATAATAAAAGTAACTAATAAGCCACTGAGGTAACAAAAACAAAATAATATTTCTTATACATGGTACAAGTTAAGCTCTCTTACTACTATTAAATGAAGCGTACCCTACGCTCTTGATTCTTTTCTTCTAATAGCAATGGGATATCAATAGGCTAAGGATGATGGGATCGTGTGTGGTATCAAAAAAAAAGTCTAACCAGTCCCAAAATTCCAAAGTAAAATCCATAATCCCTATGATATTAAAAGTCTAAATTATAGTTAATACTTTGTTAACATTGAATGGACGTAGCAAATCACAAAAGTCGAAATTCCAAATCAAAGTTTCTTATGTATCGTATCGATGACGCAGTCGTACTTCTATAACTATAATTTACATCGATAACGTTAAAACAATGGCACTACGGTTATCGGCTTCGCTTATAAGAATTCCAGGTAACAACATTAGATCATTTTGTTTTACCTTAATCAAAACTCGGTTTGCAAGAATACATGCCTTTGATGTCAGACACTGGTGAATTTGAAAGATTTTAATTGTCGGGTTGATCACTGTCAGATCATTTGCAAACTGCAAAACTAGCAATCACAAGATAGAGAAATAATTCAGAAAAAACTCAAATCAAATTGCAATACTTAAATTAATTTTCTCCTTTGTTGAATGGCGGAAACCCTGGCCGTGCCCAGTTACCTGTACCATCCTACCCACAAAGAGTTGACCCTATCCACGAAGACGTGTAGTGGAAAGTAAAGCGGTTCTCCCGCTGCGTATGAGAGCGACCTAAAAACGTAACTATAATTATAGGCAGTGAACGGATTTACGTGTGATACCAGAGCGTGGAACAAACGCGCTTTAAAATATCATCTCAGTTTCTTTCATAGCTTCCTGCCTCTATCGAACTTGCGTTACTAGGTTTTCGAAAGCGTTGCTTTAAATATATCCTATTGGCTATTGGATAGAAGCAGGTGCTACTTTGCGGAATTCCATGATATATTATGAAAATGAAGCTTAATTTGCTATACTCGGCGAAAATCAGGAGAATCTGTATGATGTAATTTGTAACTTTTTCAATCTTAAAGTCAACATCCGAGGAAGCATTTCGGAGTGAAACGTGCGAAGAGGGTACGTTGCCGAAGATTTGTTTGGTCTGGAGTATAAGTATTAAAGAAGTTACAAAAACACCATACAGATATCCTGATTTCCGCGCAGTATAGCAGATTAAGCTTAATTTTCATAACATATCCTATCCTACTAATATTATAAATACGTAAGTTTGTATGGATGGATTTTAGTTACTCTTTAACCCAAAAACTACTTCGCCTATTTGACTTAAATTAGTAATAGAAATAGAGTATACGGTACACGCTACTTTAGATCTCGGAAAAACTTGGTAACTCCGGTCATTATCATCATCAGCATATGAACCCGT
Source organism: Pararge aegeria (assembly GCF_905163445.1). Taxonomy (NCBI): domain Eukaryota; kingdom Metazoa; phylum Arthropoda; class Insecta; order Lepidoptera; family Nymphalidae; genus Pararge; species Pararge aegeria. The sequence continues at coordinate 16,765,695 of NC_053195.1, forward strand.
AACCGGTCACTACAGAGAACAGGTCTCCTCCCACGATAAGAAGGGGTTAAGGCCGTAGTCCACCACGCTGGCCTAGTGCGGTTTGATGGACTTTACACACCTTTGAGAACTTTATGGATAACTCTCATGTATGCAGGATTCACGATGTTTTCCTTTGCCGATAAAGCAAGCAAACAAAATATTGCTTAAAACGCACATAACTTAGAAAAGTTAGAGGTTAGCTGGGTTTCGAAATAAGCATGGCGGACGAGCTCTGTCACAAAACCACTACTACTATTAAACCGTAACCTTAGGAATATAGCAGATTTATTAAAAGCAAAATCGCTTGTCGGAAAATGTTAGGCAGTAGAGCAGTAACTAGCCGCGACCGAAGCCTCCCAGACTCCCGACCAGGCAAAATGAGCGGTAACTAGCCGCGACCGTAGCCTCCCACCAGGCAAAATGATGATAATGAACATGTTAGATGATTGTAAACCGTTTTGTACTTAAATAAGGAATGCTAATAGAAAATATTGACCGTTCGCAAAGCACTAATGCTGGTTAACCGTAGTTTTACAGACAGCAGCAACACAGAGCCATGTCGCAGTTAATGAGATACGAGCGCGTACGCGATTAACATACTTTCACTGAGGATTACCTCGTTTTCAGTTAACCATTGAAATTTGCTTAGCGAATGCCTGCTAATATGTTTACACTCAAGTTGATTGCACATAATATATACAATTAGGCTCAGCTTATTTACGAACCACGGGACCGGTTTCCCCTTAGATCTCTCGGAGCAGACATATCCGATTATATCTAGAGCTATAACCCACCACGTTGTCACATGTGGTTTGGCGGACTTTTTACAAGGGCTAACTACAAGTTAAAAAGAATACCTATAATTGACTCGTAAAAAAAAAATTGGTTGTCTGTAAAGTCGGCTTACTGACGATAGTTGAACGTGACAACGTCGTAAGAAAATACTGATGGAATGGTTGCATTTTTCAAAAGAAAATTTTAATTTTATTTGTTTAATAGATATTATCGTTGCTATAAACAATTGACACCACATTCACTTTTCACTGCACTTCATCCTTGCCGAAAACATGTAAATGTATTATTGTATAGAAGCTGTTTACGCGGTCGCATCAGTCACTCAAGTAGGAGAGAGACAGATGTCGAACGCGGAGGTTGACTGTGCCTCTTTGTCGCACGTTCCGCGCTCTCGCTTGCACTTCAAGCCTTGAATGGAACGCCTAAGAGCGAGGTAACGCCGCATACGTCATGTTTTTTCGTGCGTGCAGCCGGCTCCATCGAAATATAAAACGTTGTCACGTCAAAAATACGGCAGTTGTACACCCAACTATTACAGAGACCGTACATAATGTACCTCTAAAGCCTGTGAGATATTATTTCGGTGTTCATTTACACGTTGTTTATTATCAGGCTTAGTTAGTTTACGGTTTAATCTTCAGACCTCCTCTCAGATCTATCGAAATATTTAAAGCTTTAGCCCACCACGTTGCTTAAATGCAGTTTTTTTAATACACTGCGCCACAGAGGTCGTCAAAAACATTTAACACGATTAACATTAAAATATAGAAAACTAATAAATTAGAATAAAAAATGCCAGTGTGGACATACCAGAATAGATTTTTCCCACCCCGCCCTACCAGGAGTTACAGAAATCATTGTTGTCAATCACACAAAAAACTAAACTATCCTTCTGTACAGGCGCGCGTCGTAGTGGGCGGTCAAGACCTCCTTAAATCAATTATAATGTCACATTAACATTAACGACGTCAAAAAAATGCTATGATTTGTGACTGGTTGTGGGAAAATAGCCCTTATTGCGATTGACTCAAAGATTATCATGTAAAGTCAATATTGTATTAGGACTACCATGGTTTATTATTTAGATAGATTCGTCTTTTTTTTTTCGAGAAAATAATTATAGGTATTCTTTTTAACAATTGCTATATAAGGCGAAATCTAATCTAATCTAATCTTAACTTTTGCTTTGCTAGTAAAACTATTACCCAAAAAAATAATGTGGTAATGTTTTCCTACTTAGGTCCACGTCAGCATCATCACTGTTCTGAGCCTATATAATTAACACTGGGACAAACTGGGAGTCACCGGAGAGTTTAGTGCATAAACCCTCCACGCTGCTCCGGTGCGGTTTGGCGGGAACGATAAATATCACAACTCAGATGAACTGACGATGATTTTTCTTGCTCCGCAAAGCACGGATGGACAAAACTTCATTACTCCAGTTTGGTAGTGGTAATTTCTTCTCAGAAAAACTTAATAATGATATATCATTTATTAGTCAGGATCTTCTTCCTACTTCAACAGATTTTAAAAAAAAAGGCCAAACTATAGACATTCACATAACACACATGCATATACACACACAAACACACACACACGCTCACACACAATTGCACACACACACACACTCGCACTAAATAAGTAGCTGCATGTTTTTATTATTTTAATTGATTCTTATTCTCTTTTTTTTTTATTGGCATTTACTGTGTTCTACTTTTGTGTTATTGGTGCTATACATTTATTGTTGGAGGTGGGCGTTAATTATTGCGACACAGTTTATACTACTGCAACAGTTATCGTGGCACCATGTTTATTGTGTCAATTCTGTACCCTTACCAATATTCTGAATAAATTAAATCTTTTACATGTTTACTTTTTTTTTTGCAAATACAGAACGACAATAAAGAACTTTTCGTGTGTTTCCAGTAACTAATACCTTCTTTTCGACCGGGAATCAATACGGGCATCTTATGATCTCTTAATATGCTAACTATTGTGGCAGTTTAGTAATAATACATAAAGTATTTGTGAAACTATCCCATTTTATTAATAACTCTGGTGACCCTATTCGCCACAAAAGGACTTTGACGTTTGTATACGACCCAAACAAACATACAGACAAATAAATGAGTTATAACTTCCGAAGGGGCCCGATTGAGACGGTATTGTGGCAGTTCTGTATTAATGGCAGTTCTCGAATTATTCGTGTAATTGCTTTATCCTGCGGAATGTACATAGACGGCACTTAGAGGATTTGTGGTTATCAACTTATGAAATGAGTTTGGAATATATCCTTACTAATACTATAAATGCGAAAGTGTATTTGTTGGTTGGTTTGTTTGTCCTTTCTTCACTCCCTAAATAAGCAACCGGTAAACTACACATTTGGCTTAGAGTTAATTTAAAGGACGGAGAGTACCTTAACTACTCTTCATACCAGGAAAACAAACGACGACCTCTCTTATGACGACCTCTTTGGCGCAACGGTAAGCGCCGTAGAAGGAGTCCAGGGTTCGATTCCCGGCAGGGGAAATACGGAAATTTATAGTCTGGTCTGGTGGGCGGCCTTGGCCGTGGCTAGCTACCACCCTACCGACAAAGATGTGCCGCTAAGCGATCTAGTGTTCCGGTGCGATGTCGTGTAGAAACTGATTAGGGGGTATCACTACCATACCTCCTAACATGTTAGCCCACTACCATCTTAACTTACCACCAGGTGAGATTGCAGTCAAAACTGATTAGGGGGTATCACTACCATACCTCCTAACATGTTAGCCCGCTACCATCTTAACTTACCACCAGGTGAGATTGCAGTCAATGGCTAACCTGTAGTGGATTTTTTTTTTATATGGTTTCTACGGGATTTGTAAAAAACAGTAGACAACGCGGAGGAAGAACGCGGGCTACAGCTAGTACTTAATTAATAACTCCGGACATTCCTGTAGACTTCGATAAAAATAAAATAATTCCTTCCGATAAAAATACTCAGTACAATACGAACTCTTCAGATGGCAGATTGAATTTGCTATCCTTTTCCTAATCTTCCATGTAGCAAAGGACATCATGATTGTCATCAAACCATTGCGGTCAACTACACGGAACGGATCTCCTTTGAGAATGAGAAGGGTTTATGCCGTAATCCACCACGCTGGAGTAGACTTCATATGCTTTTGAGAAGGTGAGGTAGAATACTCAGGCATGTAGGATTTTATAGACGTTATCCTACAAAGTTTAATTGCTTAAACGAACGTGCCGGGATCAAACTCGGATCCCGTGAATGGGAGTACAAAGCCCGACGTACCAAGCTCTAGGTACACACTAATCTCATTATCATCTTCATATCATCTCATTGCCGGCCCACTACAGGGCACGGGTCTCCTCCCAAAATGAGAAGGGCTTAAGGCCGTAATCCACCTCGCTGGTCCAGTGTCGAGTGGTGGTTATCTTCACCGTTGAAGCAAGTGATATTTTGATTACTTAAAACGTACATAACTTAAAGTATATATAAATAATGTTAAATCTGTTATTATCACGAATAGTACATTATGCAACGAGTACGGGACATAGCGTTTTACAGCCAAGGTGTTATTAGGCGCGCTGGCTATGAGCGAGCTCGATAAGGAAGCCGAGCGTATAATAAGCAATGTATTCTACGCGCTGCATACCACGACATTCATCACACTTGCACACAAAAACAGCAGAATTTTATATATGTTCTTCGAAAATAACTGACTATTTTTGCTGTTTTTCCACTCAGAAAGTTACGCATGCCGCTGTCAAGAGATTGGTAGCCAAGTTTATTCATTAGTTTATCGATTAGTGCTTCCTCTATTCCCGGCGGAGTAAAATCTACTACTGCTTTACTGTTCAAGTTAAGCTCGATATTTTAATTATTAATAATCTGCGACAAAGTAAAAAAGTGTTAACAAAATATTAATACCGGGAACACAAAAAAGGTTTCCGTGTGTTATTTATAAATGAAGAACGGATAGCAGCGTCAATCGTGCTACTACTACCGTCCACTGCGATCCCTTACCCGTCTGCCCAGCGTGCCGACTAAGGGCAAACCCTCTCATTGCGAGAGGCCTTTATCCCGCAGTGGACTGTAACACGATATTGTAGAACATCCCTCACCAACCATTTAATTAGATTTCCGCATGCCTCACATTTCAACCAAGATTACATCGTTAACTATTAATGTTAAATATTCTAAGTAATTAATAACTGTTTTATTACTAAAGCAAGATAACCACCCATCGAGACGTTCTTATCACCTACATTAAGTACTGTAAATTATGATAATAAACTGAACTTGGCCTTGCGTCTGCAATCCATCAAAGTGAGGTAGTTCTCTTCGCTTTTAAATAATTTTTAAAATGAGAAGAGTGAACGAATGAATATACTTTTATTGTACACCAAAGAAAAAAGTAGTTACAGAAAAATACACATAGAACAAGAAAGTACAAATTGGTGGCCTTATCGCTACATTGCGATTTCTTCCAGGTTTGGTTGCCTACCTGACGCAAAAGGAAAAAAACATTACACAAATATATACATATAATATATAACTAATATATATATATTTATTATATATATATATATATATATATATAAGAGAAAGTGTGTGGGAGGAATCTCAGGATTGACCTGGCGAGTAATCCTGTAAAGTTTGGTGACGATCGAAGCACTCCTATTTTTGAACTGTCAAACTCTCAAATAGGTACAGCTTTTATTTACTATGATGATATTCTATTGTTGGGTGTACATGGGTGTATATAATGATCTTCACCCGCTCGAGAAGAGAATAGAAGAGAATTAATACGGAGAGAAATAAATGATTTATTATATTATGAGGCTTAAATTAAAAATTTAATGATGTATGTTTATTGTTTAAATAAAATAAAGCAAAATCTAGCCCGGCGAAGTGGGCTGGGTACGCTAGTTTCATATAAATACAAATAATATATCAAAATACATTAAATAATATTGATATAATCCAAAAAAAATAAAAAATATTTTTTTCATTAATAGATCAACGCTTAGCTGATTGGCCTGACAATTGCTTGACTTTTCATTTAAAGGAACCACGGGATTTGTAAAAAAAATTGATTTATTAAAGTTTTTAAAAATCCTGCGGGAACCGTTTGTTTTCCTAGGAAAAAAGGTAGCCTATGTTACTGTTTGTTCTTTCAACTAACTGAATGCCAAAAATCTAGTCCATCTGTTACTTAGTTAGGTTTGTAAAGTAAAGACAAATAAACAACACACTCTTTCTCATTTATAATATTAGGTACGTTTATAAGTCATGCCAGTTCAGGATATGAACTGGCATGACTTATAAACGTACCTGCTTACCAAACATTTATACGAAATTGCAACTACATTCACAAAAAATAAACGTAACCACATTTAGTCACATAACGAACCTAAAGATAAAACAAAAAGGCTTGCAGATGGCACACGGAGCGCGTATCACAGACAATAAATCTCGGTCAAAATCACTTTAAAAGCATAGACAAGGCCCGTCGCCGAACAATGCGCGCACAAAAACATTGTTGGCCTTTTTGTGTCGGCGAAATTCCTGCTTCACTTGTGAAGGCGACTTTATTTTAATTATTACTTATTCTAATATTCTATTATTCAGAAAGCGGTGATAGCTCAGTGTTTAAGACTTCGGCTTATTTTTCGAGGGGCGAGTTCGAATCCCAGCGAGTACCTCTGACTTTGAGGGGTTATATGCGCCTTCTCTTCTTCTTCTTCTTCTTAAGCAATTAAATATCACCTTCTTCAACGGTAAAGGATTGCATCGTAAGGAAAACTGCATGCCGGAGTATTCTACATAATGATCTCAAAGGTGTGTTAAGTCTACCAATCCACATTTCGCCAGCGTGGTAGACAACAACTGTGAATGCAAGATGTTGAAAACCAAATTATGAAAAACACCAGACTATAGAAATAAAATGTTATACCAACTTAAAAGTAGACAAGAATTTATGATTACATCATAGTAATATTTGGCTTGTAAATTTTTTATTAATATATTAATTAAATAGAAATTTTAAGTCGGCGAAAAGTATAATGTAAAAATTATTGGGTGCCTTCCTCACTTCAGTAATTCTTAAATTTTAATTAATAAAATAAATACATAAATATACTACGACAATACACATATCGCCATCTAGCCTCAAAGTAAGCGTAGCTTGTGTCATGGGTACTAAGGTATTTAATTAATTAGAACCGACTTAGAAATATTATTAAATAAAACAGCGCTTTTTAGTGTTTTGGTTTGTAAATGTCTCATACGGTTATAGTAACCAATTGGGAACTGCTCATCACAATTACTACAAAAATATTGCTTTTCCTGACGCAGGGAAAATTGGTCAGGTTCTCCTGGTACTTCACTATTAGTGCATGCTTTGTTATGATAAGCATTGATTGTTGAACAAAAATCCTTATTATACTGTAGTTCCGGTGACCGTCAGTCTTCAAGTTCCAACGAAAATGCAAAAGTTATCATCAAGAACCCTAACCCATCTATATAGGTGTGCCAACAATTTGAAAAGTTTGATACATCTCAATCTGATACTAATTCCGGTACCCGAGAAATAAAAAGTATGCACGGTAAACACAAAAACAGAAATTGTCTTTCATCTTTCAGGACGGAAAGAATCTTACGAACTGTTATCCGATCTGACCGCGCGCCAAGCGCCCGTCTGCAGATAACGCGCGTAAAAATATTTAGCTGTAAATAAGAGTTTATCTTCGGGTGTGGACAAAATTAGTGCATTCCACCAGTATCGCTAACGGCCGTTCCAGTCTTCACTCAAATGGGACATGCCTTTTTTATAGAAATAATTGACCATCCAATCAGATGGCCCACTTTATCGTGGGTAAACTATCGACTATAAACAGAGCAACATTTCAAAGCAACGTTTCTTAATAATATGATTGCTCAGCACCAACAAATTGACACATTTAATATAAGTTTAGCCAAATTCCTAAATAATATTCAGACAAATTAACTAATATTTTCGTAATGTACATCTGTAACTGGCTTTGTAAATGTTTTGGCTAGCTATAGGTATACTAAGGATATACATAATTAAATAAATAAATAAATAAAGGTCACGCAAAGAACGCGTCCTACAAATTGCCGCTCTGTGTCAGTTAACCTGATGCGTAGGTGTTAAGCTTCCGGCAGCCATCTTCTCACCGTAACACAGAAATGCTTTGCGGCATATATAAACTTGAAGGTAGTACTTCCCCGGACGAGCTCTGTCACAAAGAGCTTTAGTACTGCTTACTTATAGCGGTGATAGCGCATTGGGTAGGAGCTCGACTTCATTTTCGAATCCCAGCACGCACCTCAAACTTTTCTAAGTTAAAACTAAAATATCACTTGCTTCAACGGTGAAGGAAAGCATCATGAGTAAACCTGAATGCCTAAGAGTTCTATATAATGTATTCAAAGGTATTTGGAGACCACCGATCCGCACTGGGCTAGCGTGGTGGACTCCCACAATGAGAAGGGTTTAAGCCAAAGCCTTTTAACCCCTTCTCAATGTGGGATGAGACCCGTGCTCTGCAGTGGTCCGGTAATGGTTTGATGTTATGACTACTGACTTCCAGGCAAAATCTCCTTTTAACCTACCTAGGTACTATTCTATCAATTATATAGTTTTGTGTTACTGCAGTCTTTAATTCAATAAAACCTTATCATGTCATACTTAAAGTTAGACACATATCATAAACTCAGAGAACTAATATTATCTTCAGTAAAGTTGTCGCTCTGTAAAGGAGGGGTAAAGACGTAGTAATTAGTAGCTCACATGCACCTCCGTGTTATCTTTTATTCGCTGCGACGCGTTGTGTACTCAGCACTAATGATCTCCGACACATAGTATCAACATCGTTTGAATGCCGGCTTGAGAATGCATCTAAACGTTTGCTCACCCTTTTTGCTACTAATATGTTTTGCATAAGCTTCTCATTTGAAATAACTATATAAATTAAAGATTTAAAAAAACACTCTACGCAAATTATACAAATATATATCTATAAGGAATTGCAAAAAAATATGTACCCAGTCAACCATTTGTTTTTTTATTTTACTCGCAGTTGACAAGTACCGACAAGCTACATTCATTTTTATTTTATATTAGCTTTCGAATATAAAAAAAAAATGAATATAAAATTTTGTTGACTTTGAGATTACGAATGAATCGTTCTTCTAATATAATATTTTTAGAGGGACAAAAGTTGTTTAGAAGTCGTTTACAGTTTACGCAGGTAAGTCGTTTAATTTTTTCAACTTTGTCTTTTGTCAAGATAACAATAAAAAAGTAAATGGGTGATTTCATTAATAGTCCAAATAAATCAGGTGTTAAGTTAACTGGATACCTGCTTGATGCGACGCGATAGCCTTTGTTTATTACAATGTAAGTGTTAAGACAACGCTCGCGCTTTACACTTGATCACAAGATTTATTTTATTGCTTGCACCTCGTGGTTTCGTTTTATTTTGTCCGAGGTAATAATGTTGGAAAAAGTTTCCTTATATTATTATCGACTGTCGATAATTTGCTCATTTCTTTTATTATGATTTCTCAAAAGAAATAATCCAAACCAGAAATGAGGACATCCGTAGAAAAACAAGGGTAGTAGGTACGTAGCTCAGGAGCACATCGCACGGAGTATTGATGGACATTGAGATCACAAGATGCTCGGCAATATTTTTTTCAAATACCTATTCATCAAATTTGTCGAAGCTATATATACCATCGGCTTAACAATTCAAAGTCAAAGTCAAAGTCAAAAATGGTGGCACTTTTAATGCGTACATAAGAATTACACGGTAGTGAGATGATGGCGATAACCACATTCGTAAACTTAAAACTAAAGCTACGAGGGTTCCAAACGCGTCCAGGTCTAAGAAGAAGCCCACAGCAAACTGAACCGGGTGTTTTTTTTTGTTATCACCATCTCACAATGTCATTTTAAATTATTAGAAGAGCAACCTGGTTAGAGCAATAATTTACACCCAAGCTTTTTATCGATTACATAGTCCTTTATACTATAATAAGACTTTTCTATAAGCTTACGTTTAATACAAACTTTGAACTTTTTAAGAGACATCACCAAGATGTCAATTGGTTGTTTATTGTAGAACTGTATGCAATTTCCCTTAAACGAATTATGAATTTTATGTAATTTGCGAGAAAAACTGTCGTATGTGGCTGCAGTACCTTTATGGTTCGCGAAACCTCAAGTGACTGTTTATGGTCATTGGATTCGAATAAACTTGTGGCCATAGATCTGTTTTTGGTAGTAGAAGAAAAATTAAGACTAATACAAGTATTTGTACGGACTAGGCTTCAGGGATTAGAGTAACTTTTCGTATAAGGCTGCCTTAAAGGTAATACCTCAAATGGGTTAGAAAAAAGAGCCTGCGCGTATTTATACACAAAATAAAACAAAGACTTTTTTAAATTGAGCAAAAAGCTAAAATTAACTTAAAAATTTACTCCTTTGTCTTTTGTAGAGATTGCATTATAATCAAAGTTAAAAACTTTCGACGACATCCCAGGCGTAGCGCTGAGTCCTGTGGTATCATGTGGGAGGTCCCGGATGCGATTCCCAACATGGGCCATTTGGGAATGAATAATTTTTGAGTTTTTCTTAACTGTTCTGGTGGGAGGCTTCGAGCCGCTAGTAACCACTCTAACGACAAAGACGTTCAGTTACGATCTCACGTAGAAACAGATTAGGGGTTATAATGGGTTTAATATAACTAACATACAACTTAGTCCACAATATTTTAGACTGCATCATCACTTACCACCAGGTGAAATTCAGTCAAGGGCTAACTTGAGAAATTAAAAACAAAAAACCTGTAAAAGGGCAGTCTTGATAATTTTAAAGGGTCCATAAGGCAGACATAGTGCAAACGGTACTGTACTTTTTTATTTATTTTATACTAAATATCGATACAGCGTGAATGTCTCATCACTGGCATTTAATATTTGTTCAAAAATAAACCAAACTGCTGGATAATACACCTTGTTTTCCATCGACACAATGTCACAGGCTTCGGTTATGTCATTTTTGGATGATAACTAGGTGTTATTGGTATGTTATTTATGCGATCGCGCGTGCAATAAACTATGAGTTATCTAATCTTTGTGTGTTCGTTTGTTTGCACATCGTTATATTTGAATAAAGCCTTCGTGACCGGGGGGGTAACAATTTGTTAAAAACTTAAACCTCCAACAAAGTGTAGGCATATTATTCTACTAGTCTGATCTAGCACTTCACTTTCATTTGAAACCCATATGGAGAGAGTTGTGAAAAAAATTGTAATCCGCCGTGGTGGCGGCCATCTTGAACCGATTTTGAACCTTCTAAGTCATCTTTTCAACAATAACAAAATCGGTTCATCCTTTCGGGAGCTAGCACAGATACGCACACGCGCACACACAGACAGACAGACAGACAGACACACAAACACACAAACACACACACACACACACACACATACACACACACATACACACACACACACACACTAAATAAATAAATACGCCATCTGCTAGTTCCATCAATAATTCCTATAAAAACAAATAACGACTCTCAAGAGTAGGATGGTGTTAAGCGGTGGGTCAGCGAATTAAAGTTTACATAGGGTAAAACTTAGCAGATGCACGCAAATGAAGTAACGATGAACTGCTAGTGTATATTGTCTAAACTAACAATGTCGGTATATATAACCTCACAGGAAATCGAACTTGGGAATTTCGCTGGTGACAATTAGTCTACCTATGCAAAACATGTAAGTGGGTACAAAAAGTGTAAGCGTAACAAGCGGACAAGCTATTTATATATATAGATACTAAAGAGAACAACAGCAATAGGTAGGAGAGGCTAAAAGCGCACTCTACAGTAGGGTAACCATATTATTTCAATTCTTTGGCATGTCTGGTTCGAACAAAAATGAATCAATATTTTTAAACCTTTTTTTCAATTCCACAACAAATCCCTGGACTGCTATTTTGCCGGATGTGTAATGATGCAGTCTAAAGTGGTATATAAAACCTGTACACCTCTTTAATTTCCATACGGCATCGTACCGAAACGCCAAATCACTTGATGACACGTTTTTGACGGTAGCGTGGTAAATAGCCACGGCTAAAGCCTTGCAGCAGACGAAAAACGCGTTAAAATTATTTAAAGCATTATTTTATTATTATTTTAAATCTCCTCGAAAAAACCTCTTTAGAGATAAGGGATCCTTGTGCCCGTCCTGTCCCTTTTCACGTTTCTTTTGCACGTTGTTGTAAAGGTCTCGTTGCAGAATGAGAAGGGTATATGCCGTAGTCAAATTGACGTTTGGTTTGAATTATTGGTACTAAATATTATTTTGCGCAATTGTGAGAAAACCCTTTAACAAAGAATAATTTGTAAATTGTACCTACTGCGTAGTTGTAATAAATAAATAAATCGATATACTACGACATCGCCATCTAGCCCCAAAGTAAGCGTAGCTTGTGTTACTAAGTGTACTAAGATGACTGGTGAATATTTTCTTATGAATAATACACTTAAATACTTATAATACACAAATAAACTCCCAGACACTGAAAAACATTTATGTTCAACACTCAATAATTTTTCCATATGTGGGATTAGCTAGCCAGAATATAATTGTCACCACCCACCCCATCACACCCACCACAGTTGTGTTGTTTATTTAAATATGTTTTAAAGTTTCTTTTGGAAAAAATCATTTGTCGGTTACGCCAATTCGGTGATAAAAGCTCGAAGTTTACACGCTCGAAACTAAGAGATTTTGGAACAGGATAATACCGGAAATTACTTTATTATGGCACGCCTACTGTAAACCCTAGATGTGCGCTAACATTGTGCAGCTCGTAATCAACAGCCCGTTTTGGAGACGAGCCCTTTTGTTGCGTTCTTCCGTCAAAATGTCACTCTGCTTTATTATTTTCAACATTTTACTATACCACCAGTCAGAATTAGACTAAAGGATCGAGTAAGCACTAAAAATATTAGATAAAGGACAACAATATATGACATAACAAAAATAATTAAGCTACGAAAATGGAAATGGGCCAGTTTGTAGAATTGTTAATCAAAGATGACTCAATAATAATTTTATTTAAAAAAAATTAAAGCTTAAAGAGTGATTTTAGGTTCATTCCAGACCATAACATTCTGAGTTCAGCGAGAGTTATAAAGGCGCCAACAAAAGTATTAACCCTTCATTAATAACTATACCCAAACATACGTATTTATAAAGTCTGTGTGTCTTACAGACACGTGTTTGTCGGAGCTAATATTTGGAACCACTAAACAATATTGTTTTCAGGATTTTACAGGCAGGTAGACTTTGCGATAATCTAAGCGGAAAAAAAATACCGTAGAAAACATTAAAATAGATAGAAAAAAATTAGGTATGAAGTGGATTTTGGCAACGAGGCTTTATAGAGCCGTAAACGGGGTTTTCCGCGCAAACTACTTAGAATCTAATCGGTGGCTAAATATAGACGGAAACTGACATAACTTAGTAAAAAAATTAAAATAAGTGTACAAAAAGTAGTTTGAATATTTATGATAATCAAGCCCGACGGCCACAAATCATAGACTTCATAGAGCGGCGTGGGCGCGGATATCGGCCAGTTTGTTACCCTCATTGTTATATGGATTGGGCATAGATAATTCGTTTTATGTGGAATGAAGATAAAATATAAATTAGTAATATCTCCTGCTTCAATTAATGGGCATTCTGACGGGCTATTATTATACTCGCGGTGTTTTATCGAATCAATTTACTGTTTGGATTGAATGGAGGTTTATTTACTGTCTAACACATGGCAGTTTGTATTTTTACTATCAATTAACTATGCTTCGTGATTTCATAAGCGTTCAAGATAATAATATAAGCTCGAACAACTAAGATTTTTTTAAATACCTCTACAAGTTAGCCCTTGAAACTAAAGAAATTCTACCCTAGCTTACAAATTGAAGCAGCTGGATTTATCTATGCCAAATGAGTTTTGTTTGAAATAAATAAATAAATAACAGGTCATTCAATCAGTTATATATATTTTTAGGTTATTTTAGTTTTGAACTTTTTTTATTTTTAATTTTTTACACTATACTGCGGCGGCAACTCTTTGTCGGAAATTTTAAGAAAGTTCCGCCAAACTTTATTCGTCATTGTCAACCTATTACCGGCTCAACACGGCCGGGTCCCTTCTCAAAATCATAAGGGTTCAGGCCGAATTTTTTGATGTGTACCCATATATTCCCCCCCGCTATCTTAGTACCCATAACACAAGCTACGCTTACTTTGGGTCTAGATGGCGATAATTGTATTTTTAAAAAAAAACTCTCTATTTTACTAACGTATTGCAGGGAAGATCGGTACCGAAGGGTTATCCTTTATGCTTTAGTTCAAATATTTTTAACCGGCAAAACGTAAACTCCCTGGGGCTGAAGTTTCCGCTACAAACCGGAGGGGCGCAAAGAGTTTTTTGCGGCTATAATGTAGTTATTATATACTTGAACGTATCTTTAAAACTTCAAACATTATACCAAAACAACTCATGGCCTTCTTGTCGCCTAAACTTAAGCCCGAAATTAATATTTAATCTAATCCCTAATCTTCAGATAGCAGATCGAATTTTGTAGTCCTTTTCCTACTTTTATAAGAAGCACTACAGGATATGGGATTTGATGGATTTTAAAATTAACTTCGGTCGTTCTAGGTATGATGTTTTGCACGATCGTATTCGTAAATTGACGTAGGTACCGTGTTTAAAATAGCATCACTAGGTCCTCGAGTCGATTCTCGGGAGCGTGTTTGATGACGGATCACTAGGCCCTGAGTTTGATTCTCGGGTAATCGGCCGTAATAATATTCTACGCTACCCCATAGTGAGTTTTAGCGGTTAGCACAAGTTAGTTTTAACAACCTCGACTGATGACTTAACGTGTTTTTATTTTATAGAAAATGGCTCATCTTATAACATGTACAAGAGACGGTTCACGCCAACGAAATATCCGTACTTGGTTGGCCTGAACCGATCTGGTTGGCTTAGTTGGACAGTCCCAGGAACAGGAATATTGGAAAACTTTACAATTATTAATTGCAAAGACAACATCTCCTGAAGATGCTCCGGTTTTGGAGCGAAACGTGCGTAGAGGGTACATTGCCAAAGATCTGTTTGGTGTAGAGTATAAGGATTGAAGAAATCATAAATTACACCATAAAGATTCTCCTGCTTTTCGCGGAGTATAGCAAATTAAGCTTAATTTTCCTAGCCTATAAATGGAGCAACACTTCGCACAGTATGCAAGGACCACGCATCAAAGTCAAATACATATATCTTTATTCAAATAGGCACATAGATGGCACTTTTGATACGTACATTACATGCAAAATACGACATAGGAGTGAGTTGATGGCGATAAATAAATTCGTCAACTTAAAATAGAATAGTAGGATAATAGGATAGAATAGGCCCAGGAATAGAATAGAATAAACTACATCCAAAGTGGGACCTTGAATACATCAACCTAAGGCGTAGGCGTATTAGGCCACATGTGCCTGTAATTTCACCAGCAACCACGCCCTTCAGACCGGGACACAGCAATGCTGCTTGGTAGCAGACGTTAGTACTTCCTCAGACGAGCTATGTCACAAAAAACTGTACTCTACCGCTCTTCGAGGTAAGGCGTTAGACAAAGTAAAGTTAGACGTAGAAAACGTATTTTTCTGTAACTGAGAATCTCTGCAGAAGATCCCAAAACATAAAGATTGGCGCATCTAAACCAACAAACCAATGTAGGTACTACATATAAAGAGTTTATAAATAATAAATAAATACACTACTAAAGTAAGCGTAGCTTGTGTTATGGGTTCTAAGATGACTGATGAATATTTTTATGAATAATATACATAAATACTCACCCATACATTGAAAAACCTTCATGCCATGCAACCACCTTCAAACATTTTCCAATTGTGGGAATCGAACCACGGCCTTGGGCTCAGAAAGCAAGGTCGCTGCCCACTGCGCCAATCGGCCGTCTAAGTTTAAGTAAGTTTATATCATACCGTTTCTTGAAAAAACTGCACACATTACAAGTGTCCCACCACTTTGTAACAAAGTCTCTATATGGCTAAAGTCGATTTGACAAATGCGCTTTATTGCATTTTTAGGAGCACCTGGTTAGCGCTTTTGTAATTAGTGTGGGCGGAAGGTGTCGGATGTTCGGGTTTTGGTCATCCGTGGGCGAACAGCTTTGGCCCTGAACAGACCGCACTACGCTGAGGTGGTCTCCCATATATGCTGATAGTGCTAGATTAGGATTTTTGAGATGGAAGCACCTAATGTAAACACAATCTCAATAAGCCTGAGATGATCTGACATAACTTAAAATTTATAACATATTTCTCAAAATGAACAAATTAAATTTACTTAATAAGTAACACTTGATATATAACAAATTTAAATATTTATACTTCTACACTAATGAGTTAATAAATGAATGGATACATCTTTATTGTACACCACAGAGGAAATTCACAAAAATACAAATACAATAGAGGGTTAGGGGACAATTTAGCGGCATTATGTCTGTTCGTAGTGACTCTACCCCCGAATCCAAACCAAATCGAATCCAACTCGGATGGGCAACGTTCGGGAAACTTCGAAACATCTTTTCGTTCAAAATCTTAGTGCCTTAAGACCAAAGTCTTCGAACCGTGCATGTTGGCAGTGATGACTAACGGAAACGTGGTCGCTAACTATGGGCCTAATAAGAAAGCTCAGAGTCACTAAGCGGGCGATGGAGAGCGCAATGTTAGGAGTATCCCTACGTGATCAAATCAGGAATAAGAAGATCCGTAGAAGAACCAGAGTTACCGACATAGCTCAGCGAGTCGCAAAGCTGAAGTGGAAATGGGTGGGGCACATAGCTTGGACAACCGATGAACGTTGGGGTTTCAAGGTGCTATACCGCACAGGTAAACGGAGCGTTGGTCGGAACCCCAACGAGATGGACAGCTGACATCAAACGGGTCGCTGGGAGCCGCTGGAAACAAGAGGCCCAGGACCGTGGATTTTGGAACTCGATACAAAAGACTATGTCCAGCAGTGGACTTCAATCGGTAAAGTGATGAATGGTAAATCTGATATTTCCTTCGGTATCATGTTATAAAAGCATATACTCAGCCCCACAAATGTTTTCTGCACTTTCCTAAAACGATATGCTGATATCACTTATAATCTGATCACACTGAAACGCATAATATCATTAAATAATAACAACACAGTTCAAGGAGCAATTTAAAAAGATTGAAGGTTGTGTGGGTAAAGAAAAGCTAATAAACGGAACCTTAACGAACAAATTTTACAGCTCCCAAGCCCACGGTTTGAACTCCGAGCGGATGTCATAATGACAGTAATAAGGGGGTTGTCGTTAAACTATCTATTACCTACGAATATAATGAGAAACAACCAGCACTTTGCTCTGCTTTCGTATTAACTTTTTGTACGTGCATTTTGGTGGGTACAGCCTTAATGATAGATACGGCTGCTTATTTGACTATGTGACTGTAATTTTTGATAATCAGCATTGTTCGGTAAACTATTGTTTGTATTGTCAGAGTAACAGAGTTTTTTTTGTTTTTTGTATCTGTTTCCAAGCGGTTGGTTACTCGACAAAAATAGCCACACTCACTGAATCGCTGATTTTTTTGCTTACAGAATCGGTGGCTACCGAAACAGGCGATCGAGATGTTAGAATACAGTGACATATATTTAACTTAGACAATTTTGTTTACTCAATAGGAAACGTAGTAATCCATATAATATTAAAAATGCGAATGTTTGTTTTTTTTTAATTTCTTAACGCTGTAATAAGCAATCAATCGACTTGATTTTTGCCATAGGTTAGGTAGTTAAAATGACGAAGAGTAACAAAGGCTACTTTTTGTTCCAGGAAAACAAACGATTCCCTCGGGATTTTTCTTCTTCTTTTTAGGGTGCCCTCTCTTACGAAGGTTGGCAATCATTAGGGCTATCTCTACTTTGTACACCCCTGCTCTAATTTATGATTTGGTGCTCTTTCCAAGCCATCGTCGTAGGTTTTTGAGCCACTTTACCTAGGGTTCCGCATCACGGGATATGTAAAAAACCGTAATAAATTCGGATAAAGACTGTTGATCGCGGTCTTGTTAAAAAATTTAATCAAATTTTGGTGCGGATCCTTTTGCAAGCAAATCTCTAAATTATTTGACAGAAAAGAATTATAGGCCTCTATCAATTCGTGGGATATCAGGGTTGAGGATGTCAAAGTCAAATATATCTTTATTCAAGTAAAATACAAATCAAAAGTGGCATCCACATATTTGAGTCTTGAATAAAAATATTTTTGAATTAGACTTTTGACTTTGAACTCTGATGGCCCCAATCCCAGGCTGGTGGTAACCACCGGGCCATGGCAGCTTCCTATATTTACTTCGTTTTATAAACAGTTTGATGGATAGACACGTCAAACATTACTTTCGGCATCATGTTACAAAAGCGTCTACTCGATCCCATAAAGAAGTTCTGTACTTTTCACAGGTACCGATAATACTAATTTATGTCCGTTTTTATTGAAGTCAATTGTTCAATCCGTTTTACGTCGAATTCGAATGGAACGTAGCATATAATAGCATTGTTATAACTTCAGAAATAAATCCTCAATAAATACTAGGTTAAATACGAAATGTTATGTATAAAATAATAAACATTTCATCCATTTCGAGGTTATAAATACACAAGTGTTTAAAAAAACCTGTTAATAATAAAAACTTTTATTTAATAGCTTCGCTGTTGTAAAAACGTTCAATAAATATATCTATTATGTATAAACATTAAACAAGTTTCACTAATAGCTCTTCGACCTGTATGAAATGTAATTTAAGTTTTCGCGTGGGTGTATGAATTTTGATTGTAAAATAAATAGGTAATGGCGTTTCCAGATACGTTTATTAGTTTATACTCTTTATTTGCAAGTTAAGGAAATTAAACGAGGAATAGAAACACAAAGAGATAAAGTAGATCGTAGACTAGCGATCTCTTCAAGGCTAACCAAAAACTAACAACTATCAGTTGATATCTTGGAGATAATTTGCACAAAAAACTGCGTTTTTTTTTTTGCTATCACCATCTCACATTGTTATTTGAACTAGTTAAGAAGTCAGAGCAATAATTTACACCCAAGATTTTTATCGTTGACGTAAATACTTTGAAAAGTACTTTTCTATAAGCTTAATACAAACTTTGAACTTGTCAGACAAGGTGTTCACTATTGCTCTAACTAGGTTGCTTCTTAAATGGTTTAGATGACAATGTGAGATGATGATAGCAAAAAAAAACAAAAGACTAAGTTTTTTGTGGGCTTCTTCTAAAACCAGGACCCGTTAGGGCTTTAGAATTTAGTTATCGCCATCAACTGACTTCTATGTCATATTTTACATGAAAAGTACGCATCAAAAGTGCCATCTAATGATCTATGTGCCTATTTGAATAAAGAAATATTTGTCTTTGTCTTTAGCCCTTTCTTAAAAATATGGAACGAATTTAGGGGCACGCCCTAACTTTGATTCCCTATTTTTGCAATATTATTTAAACTAGCTGCTGTATGTATATCGTAGTAGTATGTATACCTCACGATGTTTTCCTTCGCCTTTGAAATAAGTTATATTTTAATTACTTAAAACGCACATAACTTAGAAAAGTAAGAGGTGAGTGCTGGGAAAGGAACTCGGCCCCCGAAAGTGATTTGCTCCCATTGACTACCACCGCTGCATATAATCTTCATCACAAAGTATAAAACAATGTAACTCGCGCTGTTTGTAGGGCTAAAGTCTTTTAAACTATGCAATCCATTTTCAGCAATAGATAGAGTTATTCAAGAGGGAGGTTTATATGTAGTGTCACTATCACTACTCGTTCTACATTAGTATCTACATTACACCCGTGCGAAGCCAGGGCGGCTCGCTTGTAAAGAATAAATAACTAATTAATCAAAGCAAGCATTTTTAAAATGTATGCTTAGATATTATATATTTGTTTATACTTAGCTGCCGTTTTGTAAATTTAATTTGCTAAATGAACCCACCGTTAGATTTTATATTAAATTTACAAGCGCACGGGCTATAAATTTTAATTAGTTTAGGATAAAGTTTGATTTATACGCTTTTGTACTAATTTGATGTTTATTTTACTGTTCGTCTGTCGAAACAGTAATTGGTTTTCAAAGTTTGGTATTTTTATTGATATTTATATCGCTATGAAGTGAATTATTGTGAGAAAACATTCTGGACAAAAAACGGACGAACGAATAAAAATAATAAAAATCTAAATAAAAAAATATCCTACTAAAATTATAAATGTGAAAGTGTGGATGTTTGTTACTCAATGACGCAAAAACGGCTTAACGGATTTGGACGAAATTTGGCATGCATGTAGCCTTTGACATGGAAAAGAACATAAGCTACGTTTTATCCTGATTCCTTAAGTAGTTCCCGAGAAAAATTTAAAATTGCTTACGAGCTAAGCTGTGGTCCCAAGATAATTTTGGACCTACCGATGCATAAGTTTAAAGAATGTGTTAAACCACATTTATAACAGCGAGGTTATTATACAATTGATGAATTTTTCTAATGACAAGTTTGCTTGGAAGCATCCGGCTCCGCTTTCATCTCTCACAAGATAGAAAAATGAATTTTAAAATGTAAATTGTTGATATTGGAAAAGAGCAACTGCTGAGTTTCTTGCCGGCTTCTTCTCGGTAGAATCTGCCTTCCGAACCGGTGATAGAGTCACTACACACAGACAGATTTGACGTTTCAAAAGTGTTTATATCAGGCCTACTTGAAATTAATGAATTTTGAATTTTTTGAATTTTTTTTGGCAGTGTTGAAATTTGGTATGCATGTCACCTATGCTATGGAAAAGGACATGTTCTTTCTGTACCAGTCTCTCAAATAGTTCCCGTGGTAGGAAAAAAATTGGTAACGAGCGAAGCTTTAAAAACAATTCTGAAGTCCACGCAGATGAAGGCGCGGGAAGAAGCTAGTTTATTATAATACTTTTGACCTATTTGACGCTTTGAAATTTAGCTTAGTTAATTATTCGGTAGGGGCTTCATAATTTCTGAATTTCCTATGTTCTGGTCTAGGAGTCTTTGGCCGTTGCCAATTGCCAAGTGATAAAAACTTGTCGCGTAGTAACCGAATAGGAGTAAAGGTTTAAA
Organism: Pararge aegeria; assembly: GCF_905163445.1. Lineage (NCBI taxonomy): Eukaryota > Metazoa > Arthropoda > Insecta > Lepidoptera > Nymphalidae > Pararge > Pararge aegeria. The sequence goes on from NC_053195.1 coordinate 16,786,844, forward strand.
ATAACTACCGCACCTCTAACAGATTATCCCGCTACGATCTTAGACTTCATTATCACTAACAACCAGATGAGTTTGCAGTCAAGAGCTCACAAAAAACTACAAGTTAATTAGAATAGACCTCTAACATAACACGTTGTTACGTTATACTCAGAAATAAGTTAATAAATATTTTAATTCTGATAACAGATACACATAATACGTTTTATTTGTCTCCAAATGTGGATAAATACAGAGAATGAGATAAGGGAGAACAGATTTATAATAAGTTCAACGTTGGGGCGATAACGGGGGACTTTTATTGCCCTCCGTTAGAGACGAGTTAGAGGCGTATCTAATCCTTATTACACTTTAAAATTCAAATACGAAATCTTAAATTACGCATTGTACTAACTTAAATTGACTTTCAACCGACTTGTACTTTACGAGTAAATTCCTAATCAAGCAACACGATTAATTCGCGTATAAAATAACTTAAGACTTTAGTCTAATTCATTGTAAAGTCAACATCTCCTGACGATGCTCCGGTTTTCGAGCGAAACTTGCTTAGAGGGAATATTGCCGAAGATCTGCTTGGTATGGAGTATAGAGATTAAAGAAATTATAAATTACACCATACATTTTCTGCTGCTGTTTGCGGAGTATAGCAAATTTAGCTTAATTTTTATAATATACAAGTAAATCAAGTTAGACTAACCGAATGATTTCCTAATCAACCAATCTAGATATTAAGAATAATTTCCAGATAAACCAACTGAGACCTGGCAAATAATTTTTTAATCAAACAAAGTAGATTTTTGGAATAACATCATAATCAGCTAAGTTAGACTTTACAAACGAAATCCTATAAAACTAACTTAGACTTACATAGTCGTATACTAACATAGAGTTTACGAATAATTTCCTGATAAAACAACTTATACCTTGTGAATAATACGCAAATAAATCAACTTAGATATACCGAATTATTTCCTAATCACCCGAGTTAGACATTTTGAATAATTTCTTAATAAGCCAACATAGATTCTACAAATAATTTCCAGACACACAAACTAAGGCTTCACAAATTTTCTAATTAACTAACTGACAGTGCAGGAGGTTTTGAATTCAGTGCAATTTTTTTATTGTGTTGCGATCCTCACAATGGAAAATAGAACGTCTGTCTGTCTACTAGCCCTGTGGACTTTTATTCAGTAAAGGGTTATCTTCACTTTACTTTACTTACTTATCTTACTTTTATTCAGTAATAAAAAGTATCAAGTAGAATTCTTAAACTCAGTACTCAGCCTATCGGTTATTCTTGTAAGGATTAAGATTTTAAGTTCTACGAAAATCAGTCCTTCAAATTCCGCTGTTGAGTTCTTATTGCCAGCAATCAGGCGTAAAACGATAAAAGTAAAGGTTAGTTTACTAGGTCAAGTCTTATAATATAATTATGGTAGGATTTATTTAAAAATCCATAGGGATAGATAAAGTATACTTGGTAAAGATAACAACGGTCAAAAACATACGTATAGTCTTTATGTTTGAATGTCTCAGCTAAAGAACTTAGTAGCTATAAGCTGTCACTTTGTGAAGAAAAGATAACTAATATTTGTTATTTCGGGAAAGAATTTGGAGGTACAAAAAAAAGTAAGAGGTTTTTTCAGTGCCCAGACCCCTTGATTACTGTCAATTACTAAACTGGTTTGAAGCATACAGCCAAAAACTATTTGTTGCCTCAGAATGGTTTACCTTTAAAGTTACCGGTAAGTTTTTAATAGATGACTCTAATTAACTGTACAGGATTAATTCTAACGATCACGTCATTTGTTTTTATCTCGCTCATGACATGCATGACAAATATAAATTAATTGGTCTATGGTTGTAAAAACTTTTTGTTTTATATTAAGACTGGCTTTGAGTAATAGGTATGATGACAGTAACAAAGAATCGCTAAAATATTGTATTTTTATTTATACACTAAGTGAGGTTGGTATTTAGTTTCAATAAATACACTGAAAATTCTAGCTATCCGCCATGACAAGTGAAACGAAGATTTCAAAGTTACGACGTCACGTCTATATAAACAGAATTTTGTACCGCTTAATCTTTGAAAATCTCTGCGTATTTTGTTAATAATATCAGTTGCTAAGTTTTTTGTTAGCAATACCAAAATAAATAATCTTAAGCTATGGAACAAGGACTTACAAAGGTCTTATTGGGATAAGGCATCACGAGTACGGCCATAACACCCTGCGTTTTTGCGGAAAATATAATTTGCAATTTATATTAACAAAACCTAAAACTTCTCGGTTGTAGTACTTCCGAACATCAGAGGGCAGTTTTTCGAAATTAATCGTGCCTATTTTAAGTTAAAATAAGATATTTTTACACGCTTTATATTAGCTTCACTTGTATGTTTGTTTGTAACCGACTTCTTTGGGCGCGATTTTGACCCACTTTAAACGGTCAGATTTCTTTCAAACTTTGTAGACATATCGAGGACCGATGACAATACACTAATCTGAAAAGATTATTCCAATTTTCACTATAAAAAATAAGATTGTTTACTAATTACTACAGCGCCATCTAGACCCAAATGTAAAAAACCTATGGCGTTCGCGTACCTAACAAATTCCACAGAAAACATTAAGCTACTAGATGGTAGAGGGCGTTAGCTATTACTTTTTAATGGCCTGTTTTAAATAATAATTAGAACTTGCATTTCGAGAGACGGGCACACTGAATAAAAAAATAATATTTTATCTATATTTTATCTCTTTAATGGTGGATGGGTTACCGATTAATTTTGCTCTAATAAAAATAACAGATCAAGAAAAACTAAAAAAAATCGCTATTATGAATAAACAAAAAGAAATAAATTAGTTTAGTTTTTTATACCAAGCGTGTTTTTTTAGTTTGTTTGAACTATTTAATTATTTTTGTTTTAAGTTATTTTGTTAGACATAAATGTAAACTCCAAAACCATTGTCATCATCAACCCTTTACCAGCTACCGGCACGGGTCTCCTTTTAGAAAGAGCAGGGTTCATGCCGTAGTCGACCGAACTGCCTAAGTGCGGATTGGTAGACTTAACACATCTTCGAGAACGAGAATACAGAGTTTTCACTTCACGATTTTTCCCTCCCTGTTCGAGCAAGTTTTTTTTACATTACAAACGCACGTAACCCCGAAAAGTTATACCTAGGTGCGTGCCGGGGATCGAACTCTGTCACACCGAAAGGCTCTAACCACTAGGCAATCACCACTTATAATAGAACTTTTTTTTGTGTTTCGCACTCAGTTATCCTCTGGCATGATGTCAGAGACCTTCTTTATGCGACTTTTGCTCTGAATAAGTGCCAAAAAAAAGTAGAACTGCACATATACTGTTAAGAGAGTAAGTATAAATTAGTTACAAAAAATGAGACATTTTGATTTGTTTAAAATTAATAAAAACAAACTCATCATATTATGCAAAAATACTGCTTTGTACAATGTAGAGTTAAATAAAAAACTTCTCTGAAATCTAGTTCTCCGTAAATAATGAGAAACTTTTATATGGTGCTTACCAGTCACTGCAGCGTGTTAAAAATTAATTGCTACTTAACATTTTCATAACATTTCCCATATCAGCAAAAGTGTCTTAAGTAGTTAAGTAATTATACCAAAATAGGAGTTAGAATTTAACGCAGGTTTTAAACTCTTGCAATATAAAACGGCTAAGAAATGCGGAAATGAACACCGTCTACTGGTAACTTTTACCTTAGATAAAATCTTTGCACAAGTATAAGGTTTCTGTATTCAACGTCCCGAACAGGAATACAACTTCCGTAGAAAAAAATTGCGTTGCTTTTTTTATATGCATTTGTCATATTATGAATGGATTCTTTGGAATCTGAATGGATCTTAAATATATAACTTCGTTTTAGACAACTAAATTTTTTATTTGTCCTATAAAATATTTTGTATTTGTGCTATAAAATATTTAGTTTTTTTTGGTATTTTAAATCGCGATAACATGTTCTGGTGCTAATAAATATCAAGGATATTTAAGCCACCAGAAACACGCCTAAGCTTTTGAAAGCAATTTCTCTGTCGTCTCCAAGAATAACCTTATCAATACTTAGTGGAAACACTGTGGAACTTAATAATTCAATCCACGATGAACGGAGACGATATAATATGCGTTAGGCCAGTCGTTGTCTTTGTGTTTTCTTCGAGGACTTTTTTCTAAATTTTCATCTAGATTGGTTCTTAGATAGACTTCATGGATTTAAGCTGCAAGGAGGGACCGCTATCGAATATTATTATTGTTTTAATGATCCGCATCCTAAACTCTATCCTATGTCTTGTAACTTATAAACTTTAAGAAAAAACATGCGGCGTCTTTATGAGCTACCGATACAAGTGATATACACACAATACATATAGCTCATGGAAAGCTTTGGTAATGCCGCGAGTTCCATGATTTTTGTCAACCCAGAAAGTACTCGCGCCTAAGGAAGTTTTCGCTTCAAAAACTATAGTTTGGCCACAAACCTTTGCATTCGTTGGCGTCGCGCGCCGTCGCTCGTCCCCAGGGTCTGTCGAAGTGAAATGGCTTGCATCTCTCGCAGTCCCGGCCCGCCGTGTTGTGCTTGCAGTCACATGCCAGCTGCACCTGGCTCTCCTCGCCCTTGGCCGGGATGCAGCGGGAGGCGTGCCCGTTGCATTTGCACCGACCGCCCACCGCGAAATCCGACACAGCGTAATGCTGAGTCCCCGCTGCCGCCTGCTTCTTGCTGTCCACCTCGTCCCCTTCATTCACCATGTGGAGACGGTTGAAGACCACCCGGACATCTGTCGCCGTCACCCAGTCTTGCAATACCGGGGATATATCAAAATTGGCAGCGCTTGGGCGCCCTTCCAGCGTACTGAAAGCGAGCCTGGCGCCTCCTGAATTCTCCCCGGCCAATCTATGGGAGTCAGAGCATCTAGCTTCTTGCTCGTTCGCGGCGGTTACTGTAGCTTTATTCGGCCGGCCGTACACCCGTCTGCATTGACTCGAATAGAACTGGAAGGGTTGCCAAGTGACACCGTAGTCGGCGCTCTTGTATATCGCCACGGAATCGGGACGAGCGGCTTTGGGACAGAATTGTAAGCTCACGTAGGTTAGCTCGTATTTCTTGTTCAAGGACAGAGTTAGCGAGACGTTGTCTGGAGGGGAGTCGTAGGAAGCCGCGGCTAGCGCAGCAGATCTCCAGCAGGTGACGTCGTGGGGGTTATTCAGGTCGGTGAGATGAGCTGGTGGGTGCCTTCTGTCCGAGCGGGCGGCGTCACAGACCCGGCACGCGTTCTCCGGGTTCTGATCCCCTGGAGGGTCGCAGAGGCGCTCGGGGCCTCGTCTCCCGCAGATGGAGGACGCGACGACGGGGTTCCCGAAGGCGGCGTTGACGAAGTCCGGGATGCAGCGCCTGGGGCGGCCCTCTTCGTAGCAAGGGTCGGGCGGGGAGGCCGCGAGGGCGAGAGCCGCGGTGGCGAGGAAGGCCACGGCGCGGGCGGGCATTTCACTCACTCGTCACTCACTCGCAATTCGCGGAACTCTCGGCGGGACAACCTCACCGGTCGGAAGTCGCCGGCAGACTAACCGCGGGGAGCTTTGGAAGCTTACGACCTACGGAGTACGGGATACGGCACGCAATAGGCGACTTTTGTTAGTGAAAGTTTTTTCACCGCGCGCACGGATTTTATCTCGTATTTATTATTTTACTATTAAATACGGAACGTTGTGAATGTTTACGGGCCAATGTTGAATAGCTAATGAGTTAGTGGTTGTTGTTAAAGCTTTCCATATGTTTCGTGATGGAAATGTGTTAATTGATCTAACTAACGATGTGCTCTACCAAGGTAGAGTTAATTCATTTACTAATTGTGATTGTTTTGAATTGTTATTGCTATGTTTGATTAATTTATGTATTAAATCTAAAATATGTTATTTGGTACACCTCCTGTGCAATGGCATGCGATGTGGGTCCCGGATTATAACTCTGAGATCCCGTTTTCAACATCAGACTGGGGCAATTTGAGAATTTCTAATTTTTAAATTGTCACTGATCTGGTCTGATGGGAGATTCCGGCCGTGGGTATTTACCAACCAACTCACAAGGACGTGCCGCTGACCTATGCCAAAGTGGGATTAAAATTATTTTGCGTAAATATTGAAAATAACAAAAACATGTGAGAAAATAAGTTCAAAAGTTATTGTATTAAGAACAATCATTTATAATGTAAAAATGATTTAACACATTAAAAAAAACTACGTTACATAGATAAATAAACCAACACATAGACAAATAAATACATCAAAGTTCCGTTAGAACTGAGATTTTTGTAAACGAAAAGTCCCATACTCACAATTCGCACAGACAGCCAAGGATTTGAATCGAACCAGGATTTCATAATCCGTAATCGGACATACAAACCTCAAGACCATAGAGGCAGATATTTTCATAATAAAATATGATTATTGTTAGCCCCAATTCGTAAGGGCCAGTCGGCTGAACGCGAGGCCCTCTCACGGGAATCGTAAGAAAGCGTGCAAACCTGCGTATAATTCGTTTTACACAGTTTGGCTTTTTACGGGAACCTGCACCGAGGGGTCTCAAAGGGCCGGCCTTTTTTGTCCCATAACTACGCTTTAGTGCCGAGCTATACATTTAGCATTTTCTCTGAGTAAATATAGGTAGCGAGTATCTTAAATTCAATAGTAGAGTCTATAAGCATTATCATATCAACCCATTACTGGCCAACAGCAGAGCAGGGGTGTCCTCCAAAAATTAGAAGGAATTAAGGTATTCGACCACGTTGGCCAAGTGCGGATTGGTGGGCTTCACGCGCCCTTGATAATATTATGGAGACCTCTGAGGCACGCAGGTTTTTTTTTATTTTTATTCCTAATTTTAAGAGATGATTGCCTGGGCGAATATGCCTCTCCGTAGTGTTAGATCGCGTATAACTACATACAGCAGTAGCCAGGACTTTCATCGAGACAGGAATTATTATAGTCTCTTCTCGATACCAATCTCAACAGTTTTCTTGCTGTCATTGAATGTGGGTTAAAATACCCAACAGAGCTTAGAATCAGCTTATTAAAGTGCTGTTTCGTCACATTGTATTCCTTCACCGCTTGCTTAAATTAAGAATGCACGCAATTCCAAACAATTAGAGGTGTGTGCCGGGATTCGAACTCAGTCCCTCCGAAAGGGATGCCGAATCCTTACCCACTAGGTATCACCGATTCTAGTAAGAGAGTAAATGATAGGTTGTTTTGGGTTTGACGTGTGTGTGAACGGGTCTGCTTGTGCGAGAGTGTGTGTCTGTTGCGTGTGTGTGCTTTTAATCTTCCATGAAGCGATTCGCATGATTTAAGTTGATTGTACAGCTCTACACTTCATCATCATCATCAACTTCATCATCATTTCAACCGATTGAAATCCACTGCTCGGCATAGGTCTTTTGTTTGAGGGAGCTCCAAAATTCCTGGGCTCACAGCGACTCGTTTATGTCGTTTTTGAGCCCTAGGGTTCAAACTCTTCCTGGCAGAGCCCCATTCCGAGGCTCGCCAACAAGCCGCGTTACGCTGTTAAAATCATTAGGGTTAATCAGCTACACACAATCCGAAAAAAAAAAAAAAAAAGTTTATGTCGTCTGTCCACCTCGTTGCGGGCCGACTAAAACTAAAACATACCAACAAACTAAAACGTTCAAATTGGTCGATTACAAACAATCCGAAACAACGCATACCTACTCGCTCAAATAAAAAAGTGCGTAAATTCATAGATTATGCTGTAAGGTTTACATGGAAATCATGGAATGGATAGGTTAAGATTAGTTCATGGGCATAGTGACGGAAATATTGTGGAGATTAAATTAACATTCGAAATTGCATCTTTTGTTTCTAAAACAAAAGACGGTGCGCAACTAGGACAAAGCCTAAATTAATCAGTAAGACACGTTTCTTTTATTGTCTGAATAGGCATGATGAGTATACCAAAGACTCGCTAAAATATTGAATTTATCTAATGATATAATGATTAATGTATTTTGAATAGCGTATATTTATTTATATTGTAAGTGAGATTGGTATTCATTTCCAATAAATTAAACTGCAAAATGTAGAGATCCGCCATGACAGTTTCAACGCCAAATTCAAAATTACGACGACACTTCTGCATAAAATTACTAACATACGGAATCCTCATTCAGTTATTATTGAATGCAATGGGTACTAAGATGACTGATGAATATTTTTATGAATAATGTACATAAATGGTTACAATAAAATATGGTTACGATAAAAAGTAGCTGATGTGTTATTTTAGCCTACAATCTATCGCTCTAAAAAAAATCTCTTTCTGGCGTAACAAAAATTAATTTAAACTTCCGCATTTTGAATTGTATATCCTACCTGCTTGTTTGTCCTTCCTTCACACGGTAACGGTTTTAGTTAGTAAAAATAGGCAACTTTTTATACCAGGAAAATAAACAGTTGCCACGGAATTTGTCTCTTTGTAAAATGATATAATCTCTATTATTTTGCAAAAAGATAATTTGCATCCTGGAGACAGACATAATAAGATACCCCGGGGAAAAATTGCTTAAAAGACCAAATACCCGTAGACGAATTCGCGATCCACAGATAGGTATAAATCAGCATGGATTATAAAAGCACATGCCATAATAATATTTTTTTATATTTAGCTACGTACTGCATTATAACTTAACTTTTTTACATTTTGTCTGTTACTATATTCAAGAAATTAATTTTGTAGTTAAATTAGCACTTATAGCTAATGGCATTCTTTGTTGTTCAAACAAATAGCGGCGCCGTAGAACTAAGACCAAACATAATTAATATTTAAGACAAGTTTTTGAGTAAGTATTTAATACATATGCTTAGCTTTTGAGTTTTGCTAGGAATCTATAGGTAATAACGTTAGACAGAGGGTATAGTAAAGGAACAATTTTAAAGACAAATTAGCACTTATCCGTAATGAATTTCTTTGTTATTCCAACAAAAAGCGGCGCCGTAAAACCGAGACAAAACATAATTAATGTGTGTACACACACATGTATTATGTCTGTATCTTATTTAATCTGCGCCTGTACAAAAAAATAATTTGTTTCAGAGATTCAACTTTGAGTTTTAGCTTAGAAAACTGTAGTTACATCGGACTGTGGTTAACAATGAAGAAAACATTTTTTTTTATTGTCCGCACTCCGCAATCCGCACTTTGCCAGCGAGGTGGATTACAGCCTAAACAGGTACAGGTATCCTCCCACAATGAGAAGGTCATTATGGGAGGATACCTGTACCCTGAAATGGGCCGGTAATGGGTTGATATGGTGATAATAATAATACTAACTTCTAATGCCATTCTTTGTTATTCAAACAAAACACGATGCTGCAGAACTAAGACAACCCATAACTAATATTTAAGACATGCGTTTGAAACTTAACTATTTAAGTATGTTTGCTCTCGGGTGTAGGTTAGGGCGATCTGCTTGGTCCAATATAAATTATGAAAGTTAAGCTTAATTTGCTTTATTCATTGTTAAGTCAACATCTCCTGAAGATGCTCCGGTTTCGGAGCGAAACGTACGTAGGGTACAATGCCGAAGATCCGTTTGGGTAGGAGTATAAGAATTGAAAAATTATAAATTACACCATAAAGATTCTCCTGCTTTTCGCGGTGTATAGCAAATTAAGCTTAATTTTCATAATGTATCATGGAATTCCGCAACGTAACGCCTGCTTTTATCCAGTATTTTAAAGATATACAGGTATAGTACGCACCAAAAGTGCCCTATATATATTAAATAACTTGACGTAACGTGTCTGTTGGTAACTGGTGACTAGACTCGGCGGAAGCTTAGCCGGGCCGACCTCTAAGGCGCGGCGTAGCACCGCAACAAACCATAATTAGTACTAAAGACACATATCTGTTGTAGTCGACGCGCATTGTTAATGAAATCTTTGCGCTCTTTGTCGATCCTGCGCCATAACTCGGTAACCGTCTGCTTCCCTCACAATGCGAAAGTCAACGAACGCGTCCATGTATATGTATATTAGGGAAAACGTAGACATAAGACAAAATACCCCACCACAAAAAATATTGGTGGTGTATCAACGCAAATGGCAGCCACGTTATAAGTCATGAAAAGGTTCTAAGTTATTGATTGATTCGGTTGGTCTCATAATGAGAATGTCTTAAAACTTATAACGAGGTCCAGGATTGAAAGTTGAAACCCAGATCAGGCTACCAATTTTTGGGTATTAAATTCTGTGTAATGTAGAAGGTAAGGTTTACGTTTCCTACAAGGTTAACACATGTGAACAAACTACTAATATTATAAATCGGAAAGTGTGTTTGTTTGTTTGTCCGTGCTTAGCGCCCTAATTATGCAAGTTGAAAGAGCGGAGAGTGACATACATAAACAACCTAATTTTTATAACTGGAAAACAAGCAGCTCCCTCGAAACTTGAAAAACCGTAATAAACGCGGACGAAGAATGCGGGCAACAGCTAGTAACCAATAATCCCAAAATACCAGCTCTTCTACTACCTATGAGCCATGAGCCAAATGAACCCAAAGAAGAACCCAAAAACCAAAAACAAACAAAGTCCAAAGTTCCTAGATAGTAAAGTCGCACGTCTGCGCATTCCGCGCGTACATATGTACAGTGAGTCTGACAACGGGTGTAATGGCAGTCATTACGCAAATGCGCGCGCGAGACAATGCGCGACCTGGGACGTGGCGGGGTATGACATTTGTAGCTCTCAGCACGGTCGCTGAAACGCCCGGAAAAGGGGACCTTTGAGCTATAATGTAGATAGCAAGCAAGCTGTAACGCTTTGCGGTCCACAGGGCTGCAAGTCGCGGTTGCCAGCAAGTCTTCAAGGCCCGGCCGGTTCGATTCCGAAACTGAAAAAAAAACTGAATGATGAGTTTCTTGCCGGCTCTTGACGTTTCAAAAGTTCATATAAACTACGCCTACTTGAAATAATTGAATTTTGTTTTTTTTTAATAATGCAAAATTTTTATTTCCTTTAATTTTGGGTAAAAACCCTTTAATTAATATAATAAAAATAATCAAAAAAATGATAACCATAGGCGTACCAGCTTCTGGTCTAGGTGAAGGCAAGTTAGCTTTTTTTTAGGTAAGATAGGTTGTTGCGGAATATTTGTTAGAGGGCCCTCTATAATCGATACTGAAGCCAAAATGGTTTTTTTTTCATTTCAGCCTGTGCGTGTATCTTGTCCGCAAAACATTTTTTTAAGAGTGTTCGTACATTTTCAAAAGCCTCAAAAGCCGACGCAAAAACGACGTGTTATCAGTTTGACATTTTTGTGTGTCGGTGTGTGTGTGTGTGTCTGTTGCCTCGTAGCTCCCGAACGGATGAACCAATTTTGATTTTGTTTTTTCCGTTTGAAAGATGCAAAGTCATCTTGTGGATTGTTTGATGAAAATCGGTCCAAGGAAAACGCCACCACTTTAGTTTTGAGTGGGTGTGGCATTGGGTGTGGCAGTGGGTGTGGCATTGGGTGTGGCAGTGGGTGTGGCATTGGGTGTGGCAGTAAGTGTAGGAGTGGCAGGAATGATGACGATTGAACTCGTCCCTCCAAAAGGAACGTCGAATACCCACTAGGCTATCAACATCTATAGCCTGTAACAGTCCACTGTTGGACTAAAGGCCTCTCCAAATGAAAGGGCAATTTTTTTTTTTCGCTAAAAGTTGCCCTTGACTGCAATCTCACCTGGTAGTAAGTGATGATTCAATCTAAGATTGTAGCGGGCTAACCTGTTAGGGAGTATGGTCATATCGGTTTCCACGCGTCATCGCACTGGTACACTAAATCGCTAAGAAACACGTCTTTGTCGGTAGGGTGGTAACTAGCCACGGCCAAAGCCTCCCACCAGACCAGACCAGAGAAAATTCAGAAATTAAAAATTCCCTAATTGCGCCTCTTAAATTCACAGCGCTCACCGTTGCGCCAGGTAGGTCGTTAAAAAGTCCAACGGCTTATCCATAATCACCATTCACCACGCTGGGCAGATGGGTTGGCGATCGCAGTATAGTTGGTAGTAGTAGCATTGAGGACGCTGCTGCCCGTTCTCAGTTATAATCCCCTAGTCGCTCGTGAATTGGAGGGGTGGGGACACTGGGCTACCACCGCTAGTATATTAACAAATGTCGTTGATTATTATTATTCATTGTAATTTTTAATTTTATTTTTATTTTTTATTTTGTCTTTTTAATTTTATATTTTTAACATGCCATTTCAATAATTCGATATTGTACTAATACTAATTGTTGTTTTAAATGTATTAATATGGCCTTTGCCTGAAATAAAGAGATTATTATTATATTATATTATTCTATCATTTATTCTTTTTTTTTTTTTAATTATTGACAATGCTTAAAAATAAAATAAAAAACACTATTAAAAATTTATAAAAAAAAAAAGAAAAAGAATAAATGATAGAATAATATAATATAATAATGTATTATATTATTATATGTTTATGTTATATTATATTATATAATAATATATTATATTATTCAAAAAAATCAAAATTCATTTATTTCAAGTACTCCTAATTAATATAAGCACTTTTGAAACGTCAAGTCAGTCTGTTTGTAGTGACTCTACCACCGGTTCGGAAGGCAGATTCTAGGCAGCAGCATTCTCTTAAGCATCTCCCCAGCCCTGAGGAGGGGGTAGGAGCGCAGTGGGAGGGAGTCTGTATAGCCGAAAGTGACTAATTACCGCCGTCCAGATAAGGGTGGCTATATAATTACATTTTCCGAACGTACTGACGCGTACATAATTGTTATTAGTTTGGTAGTAGAACTTTTGCGACAGTGATCGTCCGAGGAAGTATGAATGAATGAATGAGTGAAGTACTACTTCGATGCCTCTTCCGGCTGCCAAGCAGCATTATTATACCCCAGTCTGAAGTGCGTGGTTGCCGTTGTAATTGACACAGGCACAATATGAGGCTAAGCACCTACGCCCCGTTTTTTAACGTTTATGGACATTTTGGATGTGAACATATTCACACACAACATTTTTACATGAATGTTTTTCAGTGTCTGGGTGTTTATCTGTATATTATAAGTATATATGTATTCTGTTCATATAAATATTCATCAGTCATCTTAGTACCCATAACACAAGCTACGCTTACTTTGGGGCTAGATGGCGATGTGTGTGTTGTCGTAGTATATTTATTTATTCATTTATTTGTTTTTTACTAACTAATGCTTTCTTAGCTATTAATTACGGATACGTAAACGATAAAAAACTTCGGTATGATTGATCTTTTATTGATAGCAAAAAAAATTAACTGACTGTGCGATGGTGATAACAAAAATCTGCTTAATTAGTTATGGGCTCTACTTAGATCAGCAATAATAATAATTCGTAAATATGCTACGACAATACACACATCTCTGGAGAAGGCCTTTACCCTCGCATAAGAGGGGTTCTTGCGAATATTATACATAGTCCCAAAGAAGGCTTCGTTTATGTTATGCGTACTAAGATGACAGATGAATACTTTTATGAATAATACACATAAATATTTATAATATAAATATATAAACACCCAGCACTGAAGAACAATCGTGTTTATCACATAAACATTGTCCAATCGGAATCAAACCCACAGCCTTGGATTCGGAAAGCTGGTCCGCTGCCCACTGCGCCAATCGGCCATATGCAAGACACTGGAAATTTGACACCAAGTAACATGTTAAATCCAGATTTTGCAACGTTTGATTTTGATTCTGAAACCTTAGTATAATTACACAATGTATAATAATGCTTTGGGCGTTATTTGATGGTAACTTTCAACAATAGCTATATTTGGTGTCGACTTAGATAGTGAATCGGACCGGCGCGTTTGGAACCCTCCTAGCTTCAGGTTTAAGAGTTATCACCATCACCTAACAATAATGGAAACATCATAAGTGTCTGTGACAGCTGACCGGCCTACATGAATGAAGAATTTTGAATTTGCATTATAATTGGAATAAAAATGAAAAAAAATTGACGTTTTTAAATTCAATGACGTTGACTGTACACCGCTCTGCCAGGCTCACTGTAATAATGTTTCGTCGAACATGTTAGCATTTCCCAATTAATTATATTTATTGTGAAACCGCCATTAATAAACAATGTAAATTGAAGTCCTGTTTTTGACTGTACGCGGCCCGCGGCGTTTGCCGTGATGCGCGCAATATGTACCTACCTACTTTTGTGTTGCCGCAAATTTTATCATAATCAATACTTTTGCAACTTTTTAAATCATAATTGATCAATTGATCAATTATTATTATTATTATTTAACTCTTTATTTGTACACCACAATGAAGTTAGGAAAATAAAAAACAAAAGAAATACAAAGACAGAAGTAGAATACAAAAGGCGGCCTTATCGCTAAGTAGCGATCTCTGCCAGGCAACCTTTGGATTAGGACAAGATGAGAGAGAGCGGACAGGTGGTGTAAAATTATTATAAACGTACATTCAAATAGCTAAATACAAATACATAAACAAAATTGCACAAATAAGAAAAATATAAGAAATAAATATAAAATAATAAACTAATATATACTCAATCATACATATATGAACATATAGATAATAAAAATAAACATAATCAAGGTATAATCAATGAGGATGATTGTTATCAGTTTATTTTTGACTGCCGATTGGCGCAGTTTGTAGCTACCCTGCTTACTGAGCCCAAGGCCGTCGGTTTGATTCCCACTTCTGAAAAATGTTAGTGTGATGAGCATAAATATTTTTCAGTGTCTGGGTGTTAATATGTATATTCTAAGTATTTATGTATATTATTCATAAAAATATTCATCAGTCATCTTAGTACCCATACCACAAGCTTCGCTTACTTTGGGGCTAGATAACCATGTGTGTATTGCCGTAGTATATTTATTGTATATGCCTGGCATAAAAAAAAAACAGACAGGCGTATAATTTCTCCTCCGTGTAGGGAATTTGTGGATTTTAATTAATGCCCATAATCTTCATACTTCATTATTGTGAGGGTGAATTAAAAAACAAAACAATTGGATATCGCACAAGTATAATAAGCTTTAATGTTACTTATTGGCTTATGGCTTTTATCATTTTAATTACAAAAGTTTCGGATGCGGGTAGTTAGTTCAAAAACTGCTGGTATTGTATAATGAACGACAACGACGTTCGTCGGCCGATTGGCGCAGTGGGCAGCGACTCTGCTTTCTAAATCCAAGGGGTTCGATTCCCACAACTTGAAATGTTTGTGTTATAAATATGAATGTTTTCAGTGTTTATCAGTATATTTTAAGTACGTATGTATATATTCAAAAAAATATATTCATCTAGAAAAATAGCCATAACCATCC
Organism: Pararge aegeria; assembly: GCF_905163445.1. NCBI lineage: Eukaryota > Metazoa > Arthropoda > Insecta > Lepidoptera > Nymphalidae > Pararge > Pararge aegeria. Next base: position 16,802,279 of record NC_053195.1, read on the forward strand.
ATCGCAACTGTCGCTTGCACCATGGATCAGAACTTACCGCACCCAAAGCAGTAGGTATATGACTTTAAAACAATAATTTACCTGTATAGAACCGCTGCGCCACAGAGGGCTACTAAACTAAAAAGACAATAGAAATGTCTAGAAATCTTTCGAGGTGTAGGGCAGAATTTAAACTGCAGTTAATGAGTATTCTCGAAACTGATGGGATGCAGTCTTAATAATAGATGTTTTTATTAGGAATGCCTTCCTCCTAGACTGGTTAATGACTTTGATTGTATGCAAATGGCCTTGAGCTTTGATGACTGTTTATTTGTTAGGTTATTTTGTTGTTTTAAAACAATGATACAAAAACAATGGACACTAAACTTAGTAATGGTATTATCCATATAAAGGATAACCTAAACGATAGAAAGTTTGGGTAACTAAGATAAAATAATACATTTATTGGTTACTAGCAGTGCTATGCGACTTCGTCCGCGTATAAGTCAACCGTAAAAGATAGGTATATGCTGACGCGGATATGTTTTTAGAACTTTTAAAGGGAAACGACTTTGTCATACATGGTTTTATCGAAACTTTATCCGTTTAACTTTAAACGTTTACGCAACGCACGCAGCGAAAGCTCTCGATAAGAAAAAGAAACCCCGAATTTAAAACGTTCTTTATTGCTAAGCTCCTATTGGTTAAAGCGTGATGATATATACCCTATAGACTTCCTTGATAAATGGGCTATCATAACTGAAAGTTTTTTTTAAATGAAATTTCTTTAGAATCGTTATGATGTCAAACTCGATGAAACGAAAAAATAACACTTGAATGTATAGGACACACACACGAGAGTGAGATAGAAAACATTATACATTTTTTTATCTATTCTAGTTACCATAGAAACTAATCAATAAACCTTACATTTATCCTAATAGTTCTGATACTCTACATCCACATCAATCTTTCGTAGGCTTCTTTTCAGAAGTTACACTACTGCCGTGTGTGAATAAATTGGACAGGGTGATCCACTACAAGTTAGCCCTTGATTGCAATCTCACCTGGTAGTAAGTGATGATGCAGTCCAAGATGGCAGCGGGCCAACCTGTTAGGGAGTATGGCAGTCATATCCCTACTAAACTGAAACGCTAAGTCGCTTGACGGCAGTCGGCACGTCGTTGTAGGTAGAGTGGTAACTAGCCCCACTCGAAGACGCCGGTCCAGACTAGAGAAAGTTCAGAAATTATGAATTCCGTATGCCCATGCTGCGATTCAAACCCCGGTTCCCCAACTTAAAACCACATCACTCACCGCTACGCCAAAGTGGTAGTAACATAAAAAAGTATATTAAACACATATACCTTCGTACAAGTCGCCGACGTCGGGCAATCATTAAAATACTTGGAGCCATCTCCTCGCTTTGGTATCGGTTGCCATTCCAGCATAATTCCCTTCGCCAAAGTCAGTCGAGTCACGTGGGGAAATTACTACAGTCGCACAATTCACAAGAAAACACATATAAAGACGTACACTCAGACAAATTATATTATTGCCTACAATATTCATTCCGAAAGATAATTGCGTGGCGATGATATAGAAAAAATTAAGATACACGGTTTTTAATTAAATGAAAATTTATTAGATGGGCGATAGCCCGCGTGTTGTTTTATTTCCATTTTCAATATTCAATCTATCCGTAATCCACGGATTTATTAAGTACTTAGCAGCTCAGTTACTGTCAAAATAATATCCATATTATTAACAAAGAGCACCTTCGCTAAGCAATTTATAAATAGTTAACAGCCAGATTGAATATAGAGAACGTCAACCGACTTCTACTAAGAGGGAGGGTCCAAATTCAAGTATTAATTTCTTCATGTCCTTGTTTCGTCGAAATTTATTTATCTTCGTTTGAGATGAAACAACAAATGTTTATAATTGTAAACTATCACAGTATCTATTAATAGCTTTAATACACATACTACAATAGTAGTATGTGTATTAATTATTACTTATGTGTGTGTTATTACTTATGTGTTATACTTATTCAAAATAAGCTATTTTACAAAGTAGTTTGTAAAACTTTTTGGAAACGAACCACCCATTTCTTTATCACACAGTAACCCATTACCGGCCCACTACAGGGCACGGGCCTACAATGAGAAGGGGTTCAGGCCGTAGTCCACCACGATGGCCCAGTGCAGATTGGTCCATTACTCAAGTCAACCTTATTCTGCATCTTCAGCTTGATGCTGCGGTCAAAATCAATTGCAGCGCTGTTGTGACATTAGCAGCATTAACAGTTTTCTACTTTATTTAACCTTAAATTTAAACACAAGCCATGTTGTAATCTTCACCGCATGTCTGCTTTATACAGGGATTTATTCTGACTGCCTCTGATGTCATTCTTTTATTAAAAATTACCATTAATACCGTATACAATATCTTTACACTGGGTCAACATGGTGGACTACGACCTAAATCCTTCTCATTGGGAGGAAGCCCTGTAGTGCGGCGGTATTGAATAGATTTGATTAATACCGTATATACCAATAACCTAACGGGAGATAGCCCAGTGGATAGGAGCTCGACTTCACTTTCGGTTGGCCGAGTTCGAATCCCAGCACACACCTCTAACATTTCTAAGCGATGTGCGTTTTAAGTAATTAAAATATCACTTGGTTCAACGGTGAAGGAAAACATTGTGAGGAAACCTGCACCCCTAAGAGTTCTACATAATGTTGTCAAAGGTGTGTGGAGTCCACCAATCTACACTGGGCCAGTTATCATTGTGTGAGGCGACGTCATGGGTCCTTAGGTGGTAATGGATTGATATGATGACGATGATGATACCAATGATACGGTATCACCATCAACATATAACTCCCTTTCGAGCTATCTCGTATATCAACGGTAGCAAGCCAATAAATCGAGTGGGTCGCTATAATAGGATAACTATTATGGCACGGTGGGTATCGAGTCGGCAAGCGAGGCGGAGCGGGGTCGGAGCTTTGCGCGGCAAAAACTGGCGCTCCGGCGACTAATCGCCGCCATTACGTATGGACATCGGCCACTGGAGCACAGAGTAGCTATCGTTGAAGACTTATGATATTTAATCTATTCGTAATCTACGGAGTTATAGCAAATAAAGCCTAATGTTAATTATATATCGTGACTTCTGCAAAGTTTAAAGAATGTGTTAAAACACATTTATTTCAGCGAGGTTATTGTACAATTGATGAGTTTTTTAATGACAAGGTTCAAATCAATTCAAATCAAATCCTTTTATTTGCATAAAACATTGTAGGTATACATGTTTAGTCATAATATATGACATGCAAATCTTAATTTAAACAAATTCATTTATGTAATAATTAATAAAACAAAATAATCGGCTGAATATAATAAAATTTCATTAATTTTACTGTATGGAACAATAAACATTTATTTATTTATTTATACACTTTATTTGTAAACTACAAATAGTAAAAAAAAAAAACAATGCACACAACAAAAATAAACTTAAAAAGTAGGATACAAAGGGCGGCCTTATCGCTTAGTAGCGATCTCTTCCAGGCAACCTTAGGATTAGGAAAACCAAGGGAAACCGATTGGTGGGGTGTATTATTATTATATACATACTTACGAACAATTACACACTAATACTTATCAAGATTACACACATAAAATATTAATAATAATAAATATAAAAAAATAATAAACTAATATATACTAAAACATACTTAAATATGAGTAAGAGTTAATCACTGTCGTCTTTATTGTTCAAGATAATGGGCTTTAACAGCATTTTTGAATATGTCTAGTGACCTTGACTGTCGTATGCTTATTGGGAGTGCATTCCACAGTTCAGTAGCTTGAACAATGAATGAATGCTTATAAAACTTAGTTTTATGAAACGGCATGCTCAAAGTCAGCGTACGACAAGAACGTATATCTGACTGCACTCCAAGAAAATTAAATTTCTCCTTTAGGTAAGAGGGAGTTTTAGGGTTAAATAACACACAGTACAGAAGCGACAGAACATGCAGATCCCGGCGACGACGAATAGGGAGCCACTTAAGCTTTAGTCTAAATTCAGATACATGATCATATTTGCGTAAGCCAAATATGAACCGAATAGCGAGATTTTGAAGACGCTCAAGTTTGTTCAGTTGGTCCTCGGTCAGGTTAAGATAGCTTGCGTCCGCATAATCAAGAATAGAGAGAATAAGAGAATGTGCCAACATAACTTTGGTCGGAATTGGAAGAACAGAACGCAGGCGACGCAATGACCTAATAGTCGCAAACATCCTCCTACTCAATACGTTGACATGCACAGACCATGATAGTTGTTTATCAAGATGTAAGCCTAGATCTTTAACAGTATCACAGTAGGGAATAGTGACACCGTTGTATACAACAGGAGGGAGATTCTGCCAATCAACTCTAACACCCAATCCCGGGCTGCCAATAATGATAGCCTGAGATTTTACAGGGTTAACCTTAAGTCCATACTGCCTGCTCCACTCAGAAATGTTAGATAAATCACTATTAACTGCAGAAACAGTAGGACCAAGATTTCCAAGGGTAGAGTGACGATATATTTGAATATCATCTGCATACATGTGATAGAGAGAAGAAATACGATGAGTAATTGAGTTAATGAAAATAGCAAAGAGTAGAGGAGACAACACGCCACCCTGAGGTACCCCAGCCGCAACATCACACCAGGACGATGAGGACTCTTCAATCCGAATGCGCTGTTGACGACCATTGAGGTAACTCCGAAACCATTCTAACACCGATGGAGATATGTTAATCGAGCGCAGGAGACTCAACAGGATGTCATAATCTACTGTATTAAAAGCATTACTAAAGTCAAGTAAAGTCAGTACTGTGAAACATGGAATGTCAAGTAAAAAATAACTAAACTAATAATTATATTTTATTATCCAAGAACTCTTTTACCGAGTAATAGCATTTATCAACCAACCAGTCACGTAATTTTGCCTTGAATTTCAAAAATGGCAAATCTTTAATAGCTTTAGGCAATTTGTTGTAAATCAAAATCATATTATGATAACAACTTTTAGAACCGAGTGCTGTGTTACATCGCGGGTAGAATATTTTATTTCGGTAACGGGTATTGAAAGGTACAATATTGCCGCATATTTCAAAAAAATCACTTCTGTACCTTTTTACGAAGCATGCTGATTCTAAAATGTAGATACCTGGCAGCGTTAGTAATTTGAGAGATTTAAAGAGCGGCTTGCATGATTGCATAGGACCTTTGTTGCATATGGCCCGAATACACTTCTTTTGTATTAAAAATATTCTATTGACCTCGGAAGCATTTCCCCAAAGCATAATCCCGTACCGCATACTGGATGCAACGTACCCATGATATGCCAGTAATGCTGTACTTTGATTAGCAATTTTTGAAATTCTTCTGAGAGCAAATACAAACTTATTGATTTTAGTGCATATAGTTTCAATATTAGCTCTCCAAGTACAAAATTCGTCTAATTGCATACCCAAAAATGTTATAATAGATGCTTGTTCTATATTCTCATTAGCACATGTCACAGTATTATTGTTTATAGTCATTTTTCTATTTCTAAATGTCATAAATTTAGTTTTTTTTAAATTTAAATTTAGATTATTATATAGAAGCCATTAATGTATGTCATCTAGAACTTTACTTATTTCTGGTGAATTGTCAGTTTTTTGTTTACATGGTACTATAACAGACACGTCATCTGCAAACATAACACATTTATGTTTAGTGCAATCAGGAAGATCGTTGATGTATATCAGAAATAGGAGTGGCCCAAGAACACTACCCTGCGGTACACCAAAGGAATTTATTTCAAGCTCTGAGCAAAACTTCGTCAATACCTGTTTCTCATTTAGCCTTGATATTTCAACAAGCTGTTTTCTATCTTTTAAATAACTTTGTAACCATGAAATACATGGCCCTCGTAGGCCAAAATACTCGCATTTTTTTCAATAGCAAGCCGTGTGAAACATAATCAAAAGCCTTCGACATATCACAAAAAATAGTACAAACAGGATTTCCTTTATCGATAAGAGAAATTATGTTCTTAATTAACATAAAAACTGCCATGTTGGTGGATTTCTCTTTTTGGAAACCATTTTGTTCGTTCCTTATAACTCTATGTTTCATCATGAAGCTACTAATTCGTTTGTGCATTGCTCGTTCAAATATTTTAGAAAAAACTGAAACGAGTGAAATTGGACGATAATTATTTATTTCCGTAAAACAACCTCTTTTATGAAGGGGTTTAACTATAGTCGTGGTGAGGTTTGAAGGGAATGTGCCACTTGTAAAAGACAAATTGATTAAAATACACAATCTTGGCGAAATTTCATCTACTACAGACTTTAAAACTTTAGTATTTATACCATCTATACCAACCGAATTTGTATTTCTCAGCGATCGTACGATAGATTTTATTTCATTCAAACTACATGGTTCTAGAAATATGGTTTCACTCACCTGATTTTGATTTAAAGTCATTCTATTAGCAGTTAGTAGTTTTGATTTATTAGTGGAGTCAATAAACACCTTATTAAATGAACGTGCAATTTCGATTGGATTTCGGATTCTGACATTATGATGTACTATTTCATCTAGTCCTTTTAGCTGATTGTAAAAGTTGTTTTCCCTTCCTTTTTATGACCTCCCAAGTGGCTGGGAGGTCATAAAAAGGAAGAGGTGGGAGTGGGTGGTTGCTTGGAAGCATCCGGTTCCGCTTTCATCTCTCACAAGATAGAAAAATGAATGGTAAAATCTAAAATGTAAATTTTTGATGTTGGAAAAGAGCAACTGCTGAGTTTCTTGCCGGCTTATTCTCGGAAGAATCTGCCTTCCGAACCGGTGGTAGAGTCACTAAACACGGACAGACTTGACGTTTCAAAAGTGCTTATTATGAATTTTGAATTTTGAATTTTTGAATTTAACGCCTCCTATATTTAAATGTTAAATCATGATAGCCTAGTACTTAGGACCCGCTTTCGGAGGTAACTAATTCGATCCCCAACACGTAACTCTAATTTTTTGGATTTATGCGTTTAATTTTAAAAATTACCTATCACATTTACGCCTTTGGTTGCAAGAATAAATCGCTATGTAGCGATAAGGCCACCAAATTGTACCCTCTTGCTCTAGTATATTATTTTATTGGCGCACTAACCCGTTCCTTATAACGACATTTTTCGCCAAAGGTTGTCTGGGAGAGATCGCTTTAGCGAAAAGACCGCTTTTGCACACCTAAACTAGTTTTTATTATTTTTTATTTTTATCTCTTGTGTTTCTATTTGTATTTTGTTTTTGTGTTTTCATAAGAATTTCATAATTATTAATAATATATATAATAATAATATTATTAATAATATTATGAGGATATCTGCGCTCTTGGGAGAACTCCATTATGTTCTCATAAGCGTGTGAAGTCTACCAATCCGGACTTGGCCACCGCGGTGGACTACGTCATAACCCCTTGTCATCAAACAATCTTGGTTTCAGATAAACGGATAATTAGTGATAATCACCACAATATCAATAAATACACTAATATTTCCACCTTCAAATAATTTTAATTCACAAAAATTATACAATAACTGAACCTTAGTAGTAAAATGCAATAAACTTTATTGATTCTCTGTAGTCCTTGCAATAAAACCTCCCCGAGACAAATCTAGCAATACGTCAGGCGGAGGATTTACCGACTAGACATACAAATCTCTTTGAAATCCAAAACACTTTAAAGTGATTACATTTCCTCACGGGCTTTAATACCTCGGTATTTATAAAAGGACGATAAAGTGACTGAGATATTCGCCAATTCGCAGTTTTTGTTTACGTTGACAGATATCTATGATAAAAGCCTTTGAACTTACCTAAAAATCAGGAGTGGGTAGGTGCATGAGCGTCGTGGTTCTAACCATGTTTCATGTCTCTGATACCGGAGTATCCTCGGGAAATGTTGACTTTAGGGCGCACAATTTTGGTAGTATTAGATTGATTTTCGGATGGACACTTGCCGATAACCACCTGAGGGGTTGCTACGGCGTCACCGGGGGAGTGGGGCGAGCGCGAAAGCTCGCCATGAGAAGAGCCCCAGGGCTCGACGACATCGGGGGGAGAGTGGGAGACGTCGACCCAAGTTGCCGCGAGGGCTCAGACCTCGGCTCGGTTTGACGTTAATCTGAGTGTTGGTGGACTTTTGGACTAATCATTGTTTAGTCCGAACGCCCCCGTGACCGTGGTAAGGATCCAGATCCGGATGAGGTCAGAGATCGGGGCCCTTGTAGTATTAGAGGTTGTATGCCTGACCATAGGCACATTGCTGTGTTGCGATTAAATGCCAACAGTAATTCATAGTAAACATCCAACTTTATCGAAATTGTTCTAGAAAAAATTAAATTTTAGATAGTCGTTTAATAAGAGAAATACGCAATTTTTTATCTCCTTAATATATTTTATACTTCCAATGCTAAATAACATTCCTAATCCAAGTAAAAAAAATGGATTAACCTATAAGATTAAATGTATGGATTCAAACAATAATAAATAAAAGAAAAAAATTTAAAAGAGAAAAGCACTTGTGATAAAAATATTACTTTTCGCACACTATAAATCTACACAAAGTGGAATTTTCGAGCAACTATATATTTATCTATATAAACTTTATATGCACTAAATATCACATCACCAGCTACTCTATCCGCACAACATCGTCTATATGGCAACAAAAAGTCGTAGTTTAAACAACAATTACTTACTAACGCCTCCGCGAGTCCAGCCGTGAGCTATTCCGTTTTCACTGAACGCTGAGCCGACGCGGTCTTCTCGCGGGAATTTGCTGTAAAAAGTGCACACTTGTGCGCTTAGATTACTCCGCTCGCGGGAATCGCGTAAAAATGCCGCCATAGAGAAAAAGGAATGTTGGTAATCCTGTTTTGGGTGGAAATAACGGTTCACTTTGTAGTTGAACTTACCGCGTTTTTATTTTCTGGCTTATAAAAAAAACTCCTTTATTTAAATTATATATTAAGGTAAGTCTGCTACGAATGTTTGATTGCAAATCATGAGGATCTGGGTTCGATCCCAACGTAAGACCCATAGTAGATACTGGGGTTTTTTTTAAATTTGGTCTGGGAACCTACCGACAAAAGCGTGCCGCTAGGCGATTTAACGTTCCGGTACGAACCCATAGCCCAAATTGATTTCTACGTAACAACGTAGAAACCAATTTGGTTTGGTTTAATATAACTGCCGTACCCTATAACGGGTCGCTACCATCAGTGAAATTGCAGTCAAGGGCTAACTTGTGCCAGCTCGGAGTTTGGAAATCGGTGATCCATCCCCTTGCCTCGGTGAGCACGTTAAGCTACCGGTCCTGCGTGTTTTCTTACCAGTCGTATGGGGGGTGGCGTGCCATAAGACTAAGTAAATATAAATAAATAAATAAATATACTAAGACAATACACACACCGCCATCTAGCCCCTAAATAAACGTAGCTTGTGTTATGGGTACTAAGATGACTGATGATTAATTTTATGAATAATATACATAAATACTTATTATATATAGATAAACACCCAGTCACTGAAAAATATTCATGTTCATCACACAAACATTGTCCAGTTGTTGGAATCGAACCCATGGCCTTGGACTCAGAAAGCAGGGTCGCTGCCCACTGCGCCAATTGGCCGACGTAGTAAGGAAAAGAGAGTGTAACTGCATCAGTGCACTAGTTTCACTATATTTGACAGCCGGCTGGCGCAGAAGGCAGCAACCCAGCTGTGAATGTTTTTCAGTGTCTTGGTGTTTATCTGTATATTATAAGTATTTATGTGTATTATATTCATAAAAATACACTTTGGGGCTAGGTGTAGGGTAAATTTAATTATTTAAATGAAAAAATATCTCCCGCGTAAATCTCTCTGAGCAACATCGGTCAGGCTGTTAGGTACTTTAAGGTGCTGTTTTTTTCTACACGTAATCCATTAATGTGCGTTTTTTTTATCGTTATTCATTTTAATTGAAACGGTGGTTCTTGACACAGCGAACCGCTGTTCAGTTTACAGTCAAAACTCCTCGCAGGAATTTTCCTCGTAAGCTTAAAGCTTAGAGAAAGATAGAAAAGGTTACACTCATACAAGTATGTCCGCACTACTGGTTATGTACAGGCCTCGCAAGGCGCAAGGCGCCAGTTTTTGTGCAACGCAGTGTACATTGATACCGCTCGAGAATGTGGCAGGCTGCAGGCCGTGACGTCACGACCTTCATTTGGTTCTGGATGCTTAAACTACACTTCCACCTTAAGATATACCTCGCTATGATGTAGATTTCTCATATTGATTTAGCCCTAATATAAATTGTTTATGATACACTAAGAATATTTATAAAGAAAAAGAAACTATAAGGAATATTTTTGACGGCCGATTGGCGCAGTGGGCAGCGACCCTGCTTTCTGTGTCCAAGGTCGTGGGTTCGATTCCCACAACTGGAAAATGTTTGTGTGAAGAACATGAATGTTTTTCAGTGTCTGGGTGTTTATATGTATGTTATAAGTATTTATGTATATAGTCATAAAAATATTCATCAGTTATCTCAGTACCCATAACACAAGCTACACTTACTTTGGGACTAGATGGCGGTGTGTGTATTGTCGTAGTATATTTATTTATTTATTATTTTTATTTAGATACCTCACCATCATCAAACCAATATACCGGCTACCGTTTACCGGTCTCCTCTGAGAATGAGAAGAGTTTAAACCGTAGTCTACTAAGTTGCCCAAATAGACTTCACAAGCCTTTGAGAACATTATGGAGAACTCTCAGGCATGCAAGTTTGCTCACGATGTTTTCCTTCACCGTTTAAAGCAACATTTAAATTTCTTTAATCAAAAACGCACATAAAATTTCTTGTTCATGTAGGCCTATCACACAGACACTTATGAAGCTTTCATACATTTGACATGTAACCACTGATGTTAGGTGATGGTGTTAAATACATTCGTTAACTAAAGCTAGGAATAACTTCGAAGAGTCTGTGGTTCGTGCTGAGGCTCTAACTCGGTATCAAAGAAAGGAAAGCCGAAACCTTGCCCACTATGCTATCACCGTTTTTACGGAACTTGTTCTCCTGTCATCGTAACCATACAGCACAATATAGCCCGTTATTATTCCGGCTACTTCTCGGTACAATCTGCCTTTCGAAGTGACAATACACGAAAAAAAAACTTAATACTAGCGGTCCCTCGCTACTTTGTACGCGTATAAGTCGATCTTAAAAGAAAAGCATATCATGCTCTCGCGGAGTTTTTTTTAGAACTTTTAAGGGAGAAAAATAATTTAACGAACTGTCATACGTTTGGTCTGGACTGGCGGGAGACTTCTGCCGTGGCTAGTTACCACCATACGCACAAAAACGTGCTGCTAGGCGATTTAGCGTTCCGCTACGATGTCGTATGGAAACCGATAATATAACTGCCATACCCCTAACAGGTTAGCCCATTGCCTTCTTGGACTGCATCATCACTTACTAGCAGGTGAGATTGCAGTTAAGGGCTAACTTATAGTGGAACTTTATCAGTTTACACAGCGTACGTAGAGGAAGCTCTCAAAAGGAAATACCCCCGATTTTTAAACATTCTTCATTGGTGCTATGCTCCTATTAGTGTTAGGGTGATATATAACCTTTAAACTTCCTCGAAAAATAATCATTCAATCAATTTAAAGGAATACTAGCTGTTGCCCGCGACTTCGTCTGCGTTTATTTTTGTTTTCTGAGACACATGGACATTAAATTTAAGTGTAATTGTACTGAAATTTTTATGTTGTGTATTCTTATAAAAAAATCTATTCGCATAAAAAATATCTGAAAAGAACTGTCTGACCAGTCTCAGCTCCTCCTACTCCTCCTACTTACAAAAAATAGTAATCGTTACAGGACGAAAATCGCATTGTTAGTTGATTTATATGCTAAGGTTGATTAAGGTTAACGAAGAACATTTCTATCATTTTTTATGTAGTCCTTGTCCTTGTAAAATCGTCAAATTTTTTCATCACCTTTCCCAAAAGAACTGAGCTTAATTTCGGGATAAAAAGTATCCTATATTACTTCTATTATCTCCAAGAATATGTTTCCAAAGTTTCATGATGATCGGTTCAGTAGTTTTTGCGTGAAAGCGTAACAAACAAACTTACATTCACATTTATAATATTAGTAGGGATAGGGATAGGGATATAGACCACATTTATAGGCTATCTACACTGTTTTTTTTCAAAACGGAGCAGTAATTCCTGAGTTCATCGCCTTCAAGTAAATAAACAAACTCTACAGCTTTATATATGAATTATAAAATTTGGATAGTTAACATAGGAACTATAAATGCGCGATTAGTATTGTACTCATTGTGTGCGATCATCTTAACGCCATTGCAAAAAACACCGCCTCTAAGCACCGCGGATGCGCTTAGCATAGTAATAACTTCATGGAATATTTAGATTTAAATGTTTATTTTAGATACCATGTACGGCACAGATATTTCTATTCCTGCCTACTTGGCGGCCATTTTTATTCATAACCGCTCCGTGATTCCTATGAGAACGTCTCAATAAGTACCTGTGGATTAAAACTGTGTTTTTCGGTTCTTGGATAACCCGATACTTATGGAATAGAGCAACTGCTGAGTTTATTTTCGATGCATATGTTTAAATAACGTGTTTAAGAAAAATGTATCACTCTATAAGTTATAATAAAAAAGTGGCCGCCATCTTGAAGTTGTTGGTTATTAAACATATTGCTTCCAAAATAGATATCTGGGTTGCCTCGTGGACACCAACAACTAATCTGCTTTCAAATTTTCTTTTTATTGCACTACAAGTTAGCCCTTGACTGAAATTTCAACTGATGGAAAATGATTATGCTACCAATATAGCGGGCTAACCTGTTAGGTTATAGCAGTTATATTAAGCCCCTAATCAGTTTCCACGCGATTTTACCGTAACTCTAAATCGCTTAGCGGCACGTATTTGTCAGTAGGGTGATAACTAGCCACGGCTCTAACCAAAACAGACCAGAGAAAATTCTGAAATTATAAATTCCCAAATTGCTCCTGATGTCCCGGGATCTCCCACTTAAAACCACTCTACCACCAACGCGGCAGTTCTGCAAAATATTCTTTTTTACCACTTTAAGTTAACCCTGTTTAAATGAGGAAGTCTAAGATGATACTGAGATTGCCGGCTCTTCTCAGTGGAATTTGTTTCCGAACCGGTGGTAGAGTTACAAAAACGACTAACTTGACGTTTCAAAACTGCTTATAAACTGAGCCTACTTGAAATAAATAATTTTTTATTTCAAAATTCAAATTCAAAATTCATTAATTTCAAGTAGGCCTAATTTACAAGCACTTTTGAAATTTCAAGTCAGTCTGTTTGTAGTGACACCTTGTATTTAACACCTGTTTGAGGTGATCAGGATATCACATCACACACAGCAATAGACGCGCATCCATACATTTCTCAGCAACGTTGTTTGTGCGTAATGAACACAAAGCCGCTCTAACGAGACGGGGAGTATAACGGCGCTAGGTCGTAAACTAGCTCAACACACCAATCTCAACTGTTTAGGTATGTCAAATCAAATCAAAACTTTCTTCATTAAAATAGATCTATGGAAGGAAGTTTTTATCATCATCATCATCATATCAACCGATAGACGTCCACGGCTGGGCATAGGTATTTTTAGGGAGTGCCAAATACCATGGTTTCGGGCCACTCGGATCCAGCCGCTACCTGCGACGCGCGAAAATTTGAATGCTTAAATGGGTCCCGTTTGCCTATAAAATGGATATCTCGGTTTTAAACGAGGTGTCTTAAATATTTTTTTCTCTGTTATAAAAGTTAACCAATCTTAAATTGCTATTACCAGATTAAAGTCAATAACATGAAGAATCATGCTACGTAATATCACTTTCTTATGTTCAGTAATTACTGAGATAAATTGAAATCCCTGCGGCCAAAATATAGAATGCCTCGCCTTAAACTCGTATGTCCACCGCGTTGGGGGTCGACCAACGCTGCGCTTACCAGTGCGTACCACAGTGACCATCATCATAATCATCATATCACGTCATTACCGGCTCACTACAGGGCACGGGTCTCCTCCCACAATGAAAAGGGGTTAAGGCCACCACTGCCCAAGTGCGGATGGGTAGACTTAACACGCGGTAGAGAACATTATGGAGAACTCTCAGGTATGAAGGATTCCTCACGATCTTTTCATTCGCCGTTGAAGCAAGTGATATTTTAATTGCTAAAAAACGCGCATTACTTAGGTGAGTAAGAGGTGCGTGTCGGGATTCGAAGTTGTATCCACTGGGCTATCACCGCATTAAGTTCTGATATATTTTGATTTAAGATCGATTTTCAACATGGCAAAAGTAGAGCAAAAAAAAACGTCTGTGTACTTATGTACACGCGTTAGAAGTTATACTTCTTTTGCGTTATAAGATAATTTTTTTTAAAAATTTTATATTTCTCCTTATTTTACGTTTGTAGAAAAAACGACACTTACATTAGAAAAAAGATTAATACATTGAAAGTTTAATTATAACGCATTATCTAGTTGAATAAAGTTTATTTAAATATCTCAAATAAATACATATCGTGAACACAGATGTCAGCTCTCACGAAAACATACGTAGATGTCCTTACTTTTACCGTGTTGACTAGAGCTAACTTCAGGGTGTCAGTTTTTTTCGGTTTTGTCGGTAAAAATGTATTCATCATTTTTCCCTAACGCACCAAAAGAAGTATAACTTCAAAAATATTTATGTGGTCTTACATTTTCGGTCGTAAATTTAAATGCGAGTTAGGCGGGCTATTTACGTTCTCTTGCAGCTACAAAAGGCAAACACGTCCTCAACACGCCTCGCGCTAAATGTCTGAAACACTAGACCGTAGTTTGCGTTGCATGTTGCTGCTAAATCAGTGTTGCTATAACCGAGCTCACGTAAGTCCTGCCTACATGTATCAATGGCCTTATTTTTTTTCTCTACAAGTAAGCCCTAGGCTGCAGTCTGTGGCGTGCACAAGGTTTCAGACCAGGGTAGGCATAGTTCAGAAAATTTGTAGAAAATGAAATCCTCTTCCTTCACGGGTGATATAATTTTGTTAGGGTAGGCAGTGCTTCTGTGCATGCAAGAAGTGCACGCCACTGGCCGCAGTGCCACTTGATGTGTAAGTTAGGATGCAGCCTATGATGATAATGTAAATAAATCAAGTCAAGTTTAGTCAAATATGTCTTTATTCAAATAGGCACAGAGATGGCAGTTTTGATGCGTTGATTATATACAAAATGTGTACATAGCAGTGAGTAGTGATGGCGATAACTACAATCGTAAACTTAAAACTAAAGCTACGAGGGTTCCAAACGCGCCCTGGTCTAAGAAGAAGCCCACAACAAACTTAGCCCGGTGTTCTTCTTGTTATAACCATCTCACATTGTCATTAGAAAATATTTATTTAAATATACTAAGACAATATACAAATCGCCATCTAGCCCCAAAGTAAGCATAGCTTGTGATATGGGTACTAAGATAGCTGATAAATATTTTTATGAATATAATTTACATAAATACTTCTAATATACAGATTACCACGCAGACTAGGAATAAAGATAAGAATTATTTTTATTGAATAAATAAAAAGTGATATCTACAATCTGCTAAGTATCTATACATTGATATCATTTCTTCCAGATCGCTAAGCCTTAAATAAGGGTTTTGCTGGTGTCCGCTGAGGAGTTCTGTGCTCTATCTTCAACCACATTCATCAGATCTACATAAAGTTTGGGCAAAATTAAATACATATTATAACATCTATAGTACAAAAATAATTATTTAAATCGGTTATAATTTTTTTTGTCGGAGTTATGGTGTAAAATTCCATTCGAGCTTATTGTCGGGATAAAAAGTATCCTATATTACTTTTAACACTTCCAAGAATATGTGTACAAAGTTTCATGAGGATCGGTTAAGTAGTTTTTGCGTGAAAGCGTAACAAACAAACTTATATTGACATTTATAATATTAGTAGGGTAGGGATAGGGATTATGTCTATTGGAATAAATAGAAAATTTTGACAAACAAATTTGTTTATCAAAGCTCTATTTGCTTTTTTTTTCAAAGGTTTCAGTGTGTATTTTGGTCGCACCTGATTCCGCAGCTGGCGCGTCGCCAAGTCTCGACATGTAAAACACCTTTCACTAATAGCCAATTATTACCCAGTGATACTAAATAACTCTGCCGTTTATGGGTCGTAAGCTTGTTTCAGCAGATCTTTAATGTTTTGACTCACATTCCTACAACAGCTGGCGTTGTCCCACTGCTGGGCAGAAGCATCTGTTTTTCAACGAGTCTGAATATGTGAATTTTCTTCACGTTAAAGGTAAAATGTGATTTAAACACAGAGTTAAGAACATACAGAGACCGTGTACACGACAAATATTGAAGCATCCAAAACCAATCTACTTTAGAATGGTTTCTCGAACAAAAGGTAAGACACTTCATACCTTTTAGCAGTTGACAGAAATTATTTTACCTCTAATGATCTATAACCGCTTTTCGTTATAATTTGTCAATCAACATGGTAAAGTCTAAAGATGGTGACATTAATAGTTTTATAATTAAAATTGATTATGTACCTGCAAATTCCTCTTTAAATTATTTAAATTAGACTTATGTTTAGAAGTTACGACGGGTATAGAAATGCTAAAAGCAAGATAAATGCAGAGAGACGCCCGGCCGCGTATTATATAGTTTTGATATAAAACTGGACCCGGTAGGTGGTGTTGCAGTTAGTTTCTTAGTTTTTTTAAGATATTCAATCAGTTAATAACCGATTTGATGCAGACGAAGTTGCGCGGGTCAGCTAGTTCAAAATAAAATCGGAAAATGGGAAAAAGTTTGTGAGCTAGCAACATTCCGCGGGTGTAAATTGTGACGTGCGCGGAGCGTTTTCACTGTTGGACATAATAATGGCTGACTGTAGATTCTGTATGTTCTTAGTTCAATGGTTTTCAAAATAGAATTTAAAAAAAAATGTTCTCTTTATAGATTATTAATTTTTTTTTTAAAGAAGTAAGAAAGGATCGACCAAGTTTACAAACTTAAATATTATTCAGGATGCCTCTACTCCAAAAACATCGATATGCATACCTCATAAAGAATCCCTCATAATATAAATCACATACCCTCCGATTTGCGAGCCTCCCATCCGATACATTGTGAAGGAGAATCGAAATAAATCTTCGCGAGGTCATCGAGTCGTATCGACTATCGAGATATCGAGTGATCATTGATTTGACAGCCCCTTGCTTTGTAATACACCAAATTACCTCGGCACTCGCCAAACCATTTCCTGTTCAATTTTCACTCTTATGTGATTAGGTTTTAGGTGTTTTCGGTTGTTTTGTGGGCGTTCAGGTTTTGTTTGTTGGTATGCGTCGGTGCCTTTGGGCTCTGATGTAGACGTTCAGCACTTAAGACGCCTTTGATGAGTTAAGTTGTCGACGATACTCAGATCTTGTTACCTTAGGAGTATGAAGTCATGTATTAATTTAATAGTTTCGCTCAGTCACAGGGGTGTACATGTAGTACAGAAATCCTTTGTCGGGTTTAGTAGACGCTTTTATAATATGATCCGGAATGCAATTATAGATATGATCTCGTGAAGCGGTGATGGCACAGTGGTTAGGACTTCTGCTTCACTTTCGGACGAACAAACTTGGCCCCAAGTTCGAATCCTAGTACGCGCTTCTGGCTTTTATAAAGTTATGTGTATTGTTACTTATTGAGGGGACGCCAGCCATTTTAGGGTAATCTGTCCTATGAAAGGATCATTTCATTCTATTTCCCATGTTTAAAACACTCCTCACCTTCTAGTTCCCATGATAACAGCGTGTATATAACCCTCGTCTATGAAGTGAAAGGTGGTTTCAACCTCACCAAATTCTAGGCTAATTCTGGATCTTACACAATATTCAAGTGCGTTAAGTTATTAATTTATTTGTATTCTTTGACATGTGCCCTTATAATATAATATAATAATAATAATAATAATTTATTCACACGAATGTAGGTACATACAGTTTTTAAAATGTAAAGTAGTTATTATAATATTTATACAAACAAACGCGTGCCTCACAAATTATATTGGTGTGTATGTGATAAATGTATGTAATGGTGCCATTTAAAATCTACTGTCCCTGATTTAGGTAAAAACCTGTATTACAGGCGACAGTGCTCTCCTTAAATTGTTGTTTCGATGATTGAGTTAAAGTGAAGTGAAGTTATTAAACTATCACTTGCTTCAACGGTGAAGGAAAACATCGTGAGAAAACCTGACTGCCGAAGAGTTCTCCATAACGTTCTCGAAGAGTCCATCAGCCCCCACTGGGCTATTTATGCGAGGAGACCCGTGCCCTATAGTGGGCCGGTAATTGGTTGATACATCATGATTATGATAATCTGACTCGAAAAAGAAATCGAACATGGGACCTTCTGCTGGCAAGTTAGAAAGGCCCCCTGTCGCCAGCGATATCCGCTGTGTACCATAAACCTCTTGTTTAAACATGTCACCTTATTCACAGTTTATTTTAAGGGCCCATAAAATGTATACAACCAGTTTCACCCGTGATAACAACTTCCAAACGACAGACAGACACACAGGTTGTCTTTATGTGTCTTTGTTTAATTTATCACGTCGTAAAACACACTCTCCGACTAATAAACGACATGAGAATATTTGACAAATTAAAATGTTCTTATATTTTTATTGGCGTTAAGAAAAATACCAAGCTATTAAATGTATTGTTGACAGTAATACCATTATTTTGAGCCCAGAGAAACGGTAAATTCACCCCTATGCTAAATCCTGGATTCGATTTCCTGTTCTAAAAAAAATCTGGTACCAGTTAGGAAATTGGAGGTATCCGAATCTCAAAGAGCCGTTCGGTCCTAGATAATACAGCTAATATGTGATATTGCTTATTAAATCACGCTGCATTGTAGCAGCGTGGTGGGTCTATGCTCTATCGTAATGGTTCACTGTACCCAGCTGTGGGGCATCAATAGGGTAATGAATTTGGATTCATAAATTAATATCTCACTTTCAGAAATAATTATAAAATATTGTAAATGTTGGATAGAAGCATTTTTAACATTTTATAACATTTACATTATTTTTGCGGAATTTCATGATAAATTATGAAAATTAAGCTTTATTTGCTATAATCCGCGAAAAACAGGAGAATCTGAATAAATTATAATTTAAAATTTCTTTAATCTTTATCTGTTTTGTGTTTATCTTCGGCAATGTACTCATTGTAAAGTCAACATCTCCTGAGGATGCCTCGGTGTCGGAGCGAAAAGTGCGTAGTAAGTACATTGGCAAAGATCTGTTTGGTGTGGAGTATAAAGATTGAAGAAATTATAAATGACCCCATTCGGATTCTCCCACTTTTCGCGGAGTGTAGCAAATTAAGCTTAAGTTTCATAATATATCATGGATTTCCGCAAGGTAACGCCTCATCAATCGAAATAATCCTATATTATATAAAACTAAGCTTAAGTTTTCATAATTAAATTTCTTAATTTCGATTAACAAACGTGATATATTAAAGTTACTTTTGCTCAATACAAAAAAAAGTTATTTCGATCGATGTTTAAAAATTAATGACATGAATATATTCCGTTCGGAAACAAAGCGTGCACGTGTGCTCTATAAAATATTTTAAATGGGTTTCTCGAATTCGATATATTTTGTTTGATTTGCAAAATGTATTTACCTGTGGATACGAAAACATGAATACCGCTGGTAATTGTCACAATCATTACCATAATTAATATATTAATTTTATTCACATGATTATGTAAAACAGAATTTACGAATATTTTCATAAAACTCCCAAAACTGCTGTAGTAATAATATACTGGCTTTTATAAATTGGATTTTATCAGTTCGTGCGACGTAAGCGGTGAAAGCGGTGATAGCCTAGTGGATAGGGTTTCGGCTACATATTCGGATTCGGAAAACTGATGGTGCGAAATTGTCCGTCGGTCTCAGCAGATTATTTCGGAAAATAACTATCTCGGTGGGCGTTTTTTTCTCAATTGAATACGCATCACAAAACTTCAATACCCGTGTCGGGCTGTTAATTCATAAACGAAGTATTCATTAAAATATGAAAGTAGGTAATAAAATTATATTTTTTATTTATTAGTTTAATAAATGTAATCTATAAAAAAGAATCTATACAACAAAATAAGTGAATATGCAGTCGCGTAGAGGGCTTGACGGTATACGAGAACGTTATACCGTTTCCAATGTCAGCATACGGGGTAATTTCACATAGAGCGCCAATAGATGTTTCACATTAAAAAATAATCGTCACTACCCTAAATCAGGGTACTTCCGGACTAAAGGCCCTCCCAACGGGAGGGTTTGCCCATAATTTAAATTGCCAAATGGCGAAGTGGGCAGCGACCCTGCTTTATGAGTCCAAGCCTGTGAGTTCGATTCCCACAACTGGAAAATATTTGAGTGATGAACATGAATGTTATTCAGTGTCTGGGTGTTTATCTGTATATTATAAGTATTTATAATATTATTCATAAAAATGAGTCATCGGTCATCTTAGTATCCATAACACAAGCTACGCTTACTTTAGGCTAGATTGTCGGTAGGTATGTATTTATTTATTCAAAAATATAGGTATATAATAATTTCAAAAAAAAAAACTACACGCTGGGCAGATGGTTTGGTGATCGCAGTAGACGGTAGTAATAGCATAGAGGACGCTGCTGCCTGTTCTCGATATATATATATAACAATTTATATCCATAGTAGTCTCGTACGACACCCTTTTTTATGATTGCCCTTGACTGCAATCTCTCCTACTGGTTATCCCTATAATGCAGTCTAAGATGGTAACGGGCTAACCCAACGGGCTTAACGGTGCGATTTCAATGTAACTGACGAATTTTAACAGTTCGTCAGTTACATTGAAATCGCACCCCTAGAAAGCTGAATCGCTTAGCGACACGTCTTTGATTGTAGGGTGATAACTAGTCAAAGCTCAAGTAAAATAAAAAATTCCAAATGGCATGTCGGGACCTCCCACTTAAAACCACCAGCGCTCACCGCTGCATCAGTGGTGGTGACAATCTGATTTACTTCTTATCACACTGCACATTGAAAATACATGGTAACAATTTATATTTCCAAATGAATTCCAATAAAACATTTGTTGACAAGATCAAATTCCAGCACATTTTGGAGTGCGCTCCAGGATTGAGCTCGTGCGACGCTATAAAGAGGTTAATATAAATAGCCGCACAAAATAAGAGGTGCGAACCGAATGACAACACGTCGCGCGAGGGATGCCACGCGGAAGAAAGACTCAAAGAAATAATATTTGTATACCGCGACTTGTTCCGCGTACATAACCTCTGTTTAGTTTCCAGTGCAAACTTTCATACGCTATTCGTGTCATATCGTGTCATTCGTGAATTTAGGAAATTTTAAAAAAAAATTAACAAATAGCGATGCGAATTATTTTTTTACAGCTTCTTCATCTCATACTTTTGCCTAAATTTAATTTTTAAGCAATTAAAATATCACTTGTTTCAACGGTGAATGAAAACATCGTTAGGAAACCTGCATGCCTCAGAGTTCTCCATAATGTTCTCGATCGAAGGTGTGGGGAGATCACCAATGCGCAGTGAGCCAGCGTGGTGGACTACGGTCTTGACCCATTTTCATTATAATAATAAATAAATAAATATACTACGACAGCACACACATCGCTATCTAGCCCCAAAGTAAGCTTAGCTTGTGTTATGGGTACTAGGATAGCTGATGAATATTTTTATCAATATAATACACATAAATACTTTCGGGCGGATTTTGACTTGATCCGTCCGACATCGTGTGGGCAATTTTCAGGTATCGTGCAATAAGAACACCTTTAGATTAGACTCGCTTTGTTCGAACACTAAATTTAACTTCTTGCACTGAATTTAACTAATATCGTAATAGCAAACTCTTAAAATAATAACCACTAAGAGAAACGTAGGACAGTTCCGTGACGACGTCTTTCTGCCTTGCGACCCCACTAATTAATAATCCCAATCAAGTCAGTAGACCCCATCACGACTCTGTCGAAGCGCGCCAAAACTGTTGATGCATGCTAGCCGCTAGCTGGCGCGTTTGCGTTTTATTTAGTGTCTGTACTCATTTCCGGCTGCGACATACTAATAATATACATATAAACACCCAGACACTGAAAAACATTCATGTTCATCACACAAACATTTTTCCAGGTGTGGGAATCTAACCCACGGCCTTGGACGCGAAGCAGGGTCACTGCCCACTGCGCCACTCGGCTGTCAATTGGCATTGTGTGTCTGTGTCTGTCCCAGTTAACCAACCTTTTATATAAAAATTAACGGGATCGTTGTTAAAATCATCGCCAATCTCCAACTCCCACCAGTGGCTCCCAGAAGCTGTTTTGCATGCAGCGGCCACACCCCGGTAACCACGTTGGTTCGTGGGCTAAACCTGGTGGGATAAATCTGAAAGCGGCTACTCCCTGCGTAGTGCAAAAGTCTACCGAGGTGATGAAGGCATATCAACGCTGATTAAAAAAAAAGAGATTGGTGGACTTGGCGGGGTAGCGAGGCAATGGTGGAAAGCATAAGGCGGCGATAGGAGTCAAGGTTATCGTCGGCTAGACACTGCAACCCACTCTCTTCCGATTGTGGCGGTTTTCCGTACCATCGGGTCATCTGTGTTTGCGCGTTAACTTGTGCACTTTAATATATGCGCAATTGACTGGCTCTGTTAATTATTAAAAAAAAAGAACAGAACCAGTCGCTGTTGCCGCACGCGGCAGTGGAACAATGAATGTAAAAGATACAAATAAATAGTAAAGTATGAGAAGGTTGGCTGTTTTGTCACTTCAGTCCATGAGTAGGACTGAAGTGTATCGATAAGGCAGTCGTATTTATATCGAAATACCCACCAAATTAATGTTATGAACATTTGTTGTTAATCAACTATAATTTTAATTGTTTCTGGAAAACTATTTATTAATTAAATAATTATTACTAGCGTGTTTGTAAGAAACCTAATCCATTTAATAAAATATCTGGCAAATAAAAATGTATAGTTATCAAAAGTTTCAGTTCAGTTTAATTTTGACGGCTGATTGGCGCAGTGGGCAGCGACCCTGCTATCTGAGTCTAAGGTCGTGGGTTCGATTCCCACCACTGGAAAATGTTTGGTGAGGAACATGAATGCTTTTAGTGTCTGAGTGTTTATATGGATATTATTCATTAAAATATTCATCAGTCATCTTAGTTTCCATAACACAGGCTACGCTTACTTTGGAGCTACATGTGTATTGTCGTAGTATATTTATTTATTTATTATTTACCTACTTGATAAAATTACTGTATCACTTCTCTTTTTGAATATTTTACGGTGGTAAAATATTCAAAAAGAGAGAACCCTTCTTTATCTAAATTTACCAATTTATATAAAGAACGACGATTCCCGAACATCAGATATGAAATAATAATACAACTGGATGGATGGTTTAAAAATAGTTTATTTAAATAGTGCTGTCGGCGACAGCCCTTACACACGCTGCGTTAATCCTCTTTTTCCTGTCGATTTTGCGTGTCACTGCGCAGCATTTACTTATGTTCCAAACAAAAAATCAAACGCTGATTCATGTTTCATATACACATTGAGGTGTTTGTTAGATCCTTTAGGTTTAAATGCCTATTTGAAATTGGCAATGTATACTTTATGCAAAGGACATTTCGTAAAAGTTAATGGTTAAACGTGGTTCAGCTTTTTATGGTCGATAATTGTGTTTCGATACCCTTTTGAGTTTGGATGGTTTAGTTTTTGGTGTATCGCTCTTTTAGAGGTAACCTACTTGGATGTTTATTAGCAAATTCTCAATTTTTATCAACTTTTTTTACATTACCTTTAAAATACAAGGTGACTTTTTTTCGTCAAACACCAGTTAATCTGTCTAATGTCATTTAAAAAATTTATGTTTACTTTTCGCTTTTTCACAATTATTTATTTTAAAAGAAACATTTTTTTTAGGTATCTTCTGTGTGATGTCGCGCGTTGCCCTGGGGCGTCGCTGTTAAGCGCCCTTCAGATTGGAACATTGCATTGCAACATTGCTGCTTGGCGGCAGAAATAGTCACGGCACGGTAGTAATTCCCCGTACGGGCTCTGTCACGAAAAACTCTACTACGACTAAACATGCTGCAAACGAATTTTTTTCTTGTTTTTTTATGTTTGAAAGGTGGATTAATCAGTAGTGTTCGGAGCTGTTTGGTGAAAATCATTCCAAGATGGCCGCCACTACAAAATGGCAAATGATATAAATTTTCCACAACTTCTTCAACATGGGAATCAAATGAAAAGGCTTCAATTTTAAATTACACAATGACAAATTCCGAATTCCAATCCAAGACGGTATCAAATGAATGAACTTGACTAGTTCAATAATACACAACATTGCTTACACTAGAGTGTTTTTTTAATTTATTTAGTTGAACTGAAACGAAAGTCTTAACCACTAGACTGCCGATGCCGCCGTATAATATATCATACCTGTAATTTATTGCTATAAAGCCCAGCTCACTCCGTTCATAAATTAAATTAATGGGAAATATTTTAGTGGAAGCATTTGAGAACCTCTGCGGGCGATTCTTAATTGAATCACTTTTTCCGCTTACACAGTGTTGGGGCGAGCGCAATTTTACACCGCCGGCGTCGGGCTCACAATTAAATTTAGTGTAAGCGCCGTGAGAGCATACGAGCGACATGTTGCGCGACTACAAGTTGCTATTGTTCCAGTCGTCAGTCGTCAGTGTCAGTGTTACAAAGTAGGGGCAAAAAAGGTAAAAGGCGACAAATTTGTCGGTTTTTTTACTTAGCAATTGTTCTAAAGTCAACATCGCATGAGGATGTACTGGTGTCGGAGCAAAACATGCATAGAGAGAATATTCAGGAAGGTCTGTTTAGTGTGGAGTATGAAGATTAAAGAAAATATAAATTACACCGTACAGATAGTACTGCTTTTCTTATAGCAAATTATGATTAACATTCATTAAATAGTTGCAGCCATAAAATGAGGAAATAACAGGCTAATTGAACTTTGAAAGACTAGTGGTCAAAAGGAACCCGTGCCCTATACATAGTGGGCCGACAGTGAAAGTATACGATGAGTTTACTTTGTTTTTGTATCCAATAAGGAATCGGCTTAGTTTACGATCAGTGCATAAACTATATATAATTTGATTTATTTTTGTACAGTTTTCTTTGCACCCAAAAACAGGCATTAAATATCAATTTTAAAAATGCCGCCTTAACGTACCGTTATGACACAAAACTGCACCGACCGCGAGCGAACATGAAAAAGAAAAATGAAAACATATAGATGTGGATGCCGTTTTTCGTGTGAAGTAAACCAAAATAGATTTAAAGTAGGGTATTCCGGCGTTTGGGCACAATCCTAGTCCAAAATCCCAAACACACACCCCACCCTCCTCCAGATGCCGTCGAGCCCTGGGTCACGACAGTTGGCGATTCGTGATCGCACCTTTGCCCGGGTGGCGCTGTTTGTTACAAACCTTTAGGTGGCTATAAGCTATATATATTTTTTTATTCAACTTCAAGTTAGCCCTTGACTACAATCTCACCTGGTGATAACTTATAAGTGATGATGCAGTCTAAGAAGGTAGCGGGTTAACCTGTTTGGGAGTATCGTAGTCATACCCCTAATCGGTTTCTACGCAACATCGCACCGGAACACTAAATCGCGTAGCGGCACGTCTTTGTCAGTAGGGCGGTAACTAGCCACGGCCAAAACCTCCCACCAGACTCAACCTCCCAAAGATGGGTTCAGTGTTGTGGAAAGATTCAGTTGGCACTAATTAAGATGCTGGCGCGCTTAGTTCTAACACATATTTCTATGAACCCAGACTGATGAACTTTTGAACGACGAAACAAAAAGTCGCCAGTCTGCGCTCACGCTGAAACATAGTGTGTAAGGCCGCGGAAGTGCAACCGTTGGCAATTTCCGGACGTCGCTCACACAGCCTGCGAAGTGTTCATATCCAGTTATTATCAGGCAAATTGTTCACATACGAACTTTTCCGCTGAGCTGGCGCGCTGTTGTGCAATTGTGGGATACGATGGGAAACTTTGTACTAGCAATCTATATAGATACGTGGAACTGAAGGGTCTGTCTGTGATATTGATAACTTCAATTACTTATGGTGGGTCTTAAGTATGGCCCTAAGATCTGATGTTGTATTAGTTGTAAGTAATGTTTAGTGAAGCGGTGATAGCCCAGTGACGCAGACGCAATCAAGTACCTTTGGTACCCAGCGTTGGGCATAATCACTATGATGCAAAAACAAAAATAACCCTTGTTCACGTTTTCCTATTAAAAGATAAGAAAGCTCCAACCTGCCATCTCCGGTATGCGTAAAATGATTGGCATGCAGGTTTCCTCACGATGTTTTCCTTCGCCGTTGAAGCAATATTTTTATTACTTAAAACGCACTTATCTTAGAAAGGTTGCGAACTTGGTCCTCCGAAAGTGAAATCGAGCTCCTACCCACTGGGCTATCAACCGCCCTTTAAACCAGAACCCAGCAATGTTACAATGCTGCTTTGCTGCGGTAGAAATTGCCCGGACGGGCTCTGTCGCAAAAGTTACAGCTCGTGTAGCATCCTTTTGGGAAAGGATCAGGAACTCTTACAATCTATTGTTACCCTAAGTATTCTAATACTTAGGGTCGTCTGTGAGGGTATGCCGAGTCCTATTTCAGACTATTGGCTGTCTGTTCATCGAGACTGGAACAGAAAATAAACTAAGAACCTATTACATCCTTATCCTTATCCTTATCCTTATTAATATTATAAATGGCAATGTAAGTTTGTTTGTTACGCTTTCACGCAAAAAATACTTAACCGATCCTCATGAACACATATTCCTGAAGGTATAAGAAGTAATAAAGGACGCTTTTTATCCCGAAATTAAGCTCAGTTCTTTTGGGAAAGGGGACGAAAGTGTTTGACAATTTTACACTATAACTCCGACAAATTATAACCGATTGAAATAATTATTTTTGTACTATAGAGTTTATAATATGTATGTATTTAATTTTGCCCAAACTTTATGTAGATCTGATGAATGTGGTTGGAGATAGAGGACAGAACTCCTCAGCGGACAGCAGCATACCCCAGATTTAAGGCTTAGCGATACTGATAACTTTAAATTTTTTTAGAACTACAACTAAATTGAATGCCACATCAAAGAAAAAAATCAAACGCAGACGAAGTCGCGGGCAACAGCTAGTCTGAAATAAGTTTATTAACTATTTCAGTTAGATGTAAGTTTTAATGCATACATTTAATTATACATTTCTTTGTATATAAAAGCTGATAGATGGGTTTATATGCCTCTAATAAAAAACTATTATTATTATTATATTATAAAAGGCTCTACTACTAAGTACTACTGTAGTAGTCCAATAAACGAGTTGAAAAACTAATGACCGAGAAAACTTTTGTTGTCTTGTGAAAAAGATCATCATACAAAATTAGTAAAAATAACCAGACTTAACGCAATCTCCGAGATTCGGAATAAAGGTACCCGGGTTCTCTAAACTATCAGCATGGCCCAACTTAAATTGGACAGTACGTACGTAACGTAACAAAACAATACCCTGTTAGTTGCGAGCGAATATACTAGGATAGCTGATAATATTGGTATAACAATTTGACAAAGCGTATTGTTATAACAATGGGGGATACGGCAGTCGCAGACCCTTCGCGATAACTTACTGTGAGGTGTAGTGTTGCGGAAATGAGCCTTAGCCCTAATACAAATTGTTGAGATTAAAGGTATTTCACACTGACGGCGTTTATTCAGCGACTACTTAGTTGGACTCTGTGTCGAAAATATCTTCAAAATCACATCAAAATTTCTTTATTCAATATCATAACAAGCGTTGGACGTCCACTGCTGGACGAAAGTCTTTTGTAGGTATTTCTTAACTCCACGGTTTGTAACGCCTGCATCCAGCTGCTTGCTGTCGTCTATCTAGTTGAGGATCTAAGCCCCTAGAAGGAAGCCCCACAGTAGGGCTTCCTTCCTGCCCAAGGTCCATCGGTTCTTTCAGTTATTTGTCATGCCCATTGCCACTTCATCTTCGCAACTCCTTGAGCTATATATACTTATATCGGTAAGTCCATTTTAAGGATTTTCCTTATAAGAAGGACTTACCGATATAAGAACTCTAATTTAATTTATTGGTTTCATAATTTTTTTTTAATTATTTCACTTTTGTTTTAATTATTAATAATCATATAATCATTTTTTATTTGACTTTGATTCTACATTAACTTTTGTTTTTAATATATAGTATTAACAGTTTTAAAATATAAATATAACCTAAAATAAACTATTTAAAAACTAAATAAAATCTAAAACGTCCTCGAAACCACCGCAGCGAGACACAGTTCCTAAGATGCTGGCAGCATTGCCCCTTTGGATGGCCAAACTAATTCGTTGGCCAAGGTAACTGCCCGCTCTAGGATCACCGGTAGACTCGATAACCCTTTTCGATAATTCTTTGAAAAGGGCTCTTGCCTCCGGACCCCACGGTCCCAAAGTCTTTTGTTTTAATTACCTATATATTAATTCATTTTCTTATCTCTTCTTATGAAATACGGACTTTTTTCGTACACCAATTTTATACGTGCTTATATTTCTCTTTCCAGCGTTCTAGCCGCTCTCAGCCTGAACCGCAAATACAACCAGTAATCCAAAGAAATCTCACCCCAGCAGGGCAGAACGGCACGCACCTATTCAAAACATTTAATTAACACCGCGTGGGGACACACCCCTTTCCATCGCTATTCTAACTGTTCAAATTGGACATTCTTTGTCGCCTGTAAGGAATTCGTAGACTAATTACTGTTTACGGTATAGACTCTCAATGCAGTATATTCGATTAGTATCACTTTTTGATGTTTGTTTAAACGTTAATTTCAAATGGTTATATGTATTTAAGTGTATATACTATATATTGATATATATATAGATAAATATATACATATATAAAATACCACTATTCCACTATACATATATGTATATAAATATATATGTTGGAACTTTGACGGCCGATTAGCGCAGTGGACAGCGACCCTGCTTTCTGAGTGTTAAAAACAGAAAATGTTTTTGTGATGAACATAGAAGTTTTTCAGTGTCTGGGTGTTTCTGTATATAATAAGTATTTTAGTGGATTATATTCATAAAAATATCATCAGCTATCTTAGTACCCATAACACAAGCTTCGCTTACTCAGTATATATGGTAGGTACCTAATTTGATAAAATTTCATTTCTTCCATCAAGATATGACAACCGGAGATGGGAAAAAGGCGACGAGGACTACTCGCTCCGCGATAAATGAAAATAAAATTAAAAAAACAAACCGAGAAAGTCTTTTAGTTCGATCACATCTCTCTGCTATTTACCTATTCTCTTGTACACAACAAAGTGTAACAGAGAAGAAACCTAAATTAATATTTAACATTTGCATGATCAGAGTATAGAAATATATTGTTTTGCCGTCGTTTGGGAGTTATCCCAATTAATTGTTCTACAATTATTTTCGTTTCTTAAAGTTAAACCGTATTTGTGTAAAATTTCGCATGAAAGTTTGGTAAGATGCAGGCGTTACATTGCTGTTTTTTTTAAATTTATAGCCTGCAAACGAACAAGTGGTCACCTGATGTTAAGTGATCACCGCCGCCCATAAGGAGTTTGTTTATCCGCCCCTTGAATTACTCTCTACGTACCTTTCGACCCGTCATCGAAGCATCCGCAGGAGATGTTGACATTGCAATAACAATTAAACAACTTGACAGACCTAAGTTAAACGCAGACTTTGTTTAAAACTGTAACTGGAAGATTTCTGTACATTTAATATATTTTGAAAATTTTGATCAGGGGATGCTTCCGCACGGCACGCAAGCAATACTTCTAACAAAGTACCGCTATGATGTATCCATCAACTTGAGGCGTATGTGCGGTCTTATGTACCACAAGACCGCAAAACAGCAATGCTGCTTGGCGTCAAAAATAAACATAATATAAACATAGTGGTAGTGTAGGATCTGCTGATAGCATGCCCCAGTCACTGGCTTGGCAATGCCCACGAGCAACTGTCACTCGTCCACTCTCGCCTGCGGCTCGGGTACTACTTACAAAGTAACATTGCTCAGGAACACGCGAGACAGTGTAATCACATACACTACAGGTACACTACTAAGTACTAGATTAAATAAATAAATATACTACGGCAATACACACATCGCCATCTAGCCCCAAAGTAAGCGTAGCTAGACGGACGAATACTTTAATGAATAATATACATAAAATACTTATAATAATGTACAGATAAACACCCACTGAAAAAGCATTCATGTGCTTCACACAAACATTTTCCAGTTGTGGGAATCAGAAAGCAAAGTCGCTGCCCACTACGCCAATCGGTCGTCTATTGCTTGCGAAGGAACGGGGAAACGATGGTATTTAAATATGCAACAGAACAGATCGCAATAACAATAAACATATACCAGCGATGCCTCTTCCCAGCCATTACAGGAAAAGTCACGACGCATCGGCGAGCTTTTCATCATTGCAGGCTGTAAGTACTCGTAGATACCGTGGCATGCATTATTCAACGATGTATCGAAATAGCGGCTTCTTTGTTTCGCATACGTTTACATGCAAGAGTCTTAAGAGGGTGTGGTAGCCTAGATCAAAACTTCGCAACGTTTCTACAAAGTCAAATGCTTCTTTATTCAAGTAGGTCCATAAGTGGCACTTTAGGACTTGTAGGACACGTACAACGGATGGTTCAGGCCAACCAAGTACAGAGACAGGTAGGGAAAAAGAAAAGAAAAAAAAAGTGGCACTTTTGATGCGTACTTACATTACATTAAAACTGTAACACGTGGTAATTCCTTGTCATTCTCATCCCATTACCAGCCCAGTATCTCCTATTTTTTTTTATGTTTATAGACGAGCGCTTGACTGCAATCACACCTGATCGTAAGCGATGATGCAGCCTAAAGTGGAGCGCGCTTGCCTAGAAAATGCCTATTCACTCTTGATTTGAAGGAACTCATATTGTAAGAACTGGGGAAAATGGAAGCTGGAAGAGCATTCCAGATTCAAGCGGTGCGGATCATAAACGAAACGAAGCTATCGACCACGTAGGGATGCAGATCCTTACGGTGCTCAGAGAATAAGAATGGTATAGACCGTAGCCCACCACGCTGATCAAGTGTGGAATGGCACACTACACACGCCTTTGTGCACATTATGTAATATACAGGTATGGGCCCACTCGAAAAGGGGCCCGAACCAGTAACCACTACACTATCAGCGCTTTTTTTATATCTTTTTAAATATCATCATCTATCTATCATCAAATATCCATTATCTTCATCATCACGACAGGACGCGGGTCTCCTTACGGAATGAGGAGGGTTCAGACTGCAGTCCACTTCGCACGCCCTTGAGAAACTTATAGATAACTTTCAATACAGGTTTCCTCAGGATGTTTTTCTTCACCGTTAAAGCAGGTGATATTCATTTGCTTAACCTTGAAGGAAAAACGCACGTAACTCCGATAATTCAGAAGTGAAGCCCTAACCACTAAGCCATCGCCGCTTTTTTACTCTATATATATAAAAATGTTATGTTGGTTTGTGTACGCTTCAAAACTCAAAAAGTTCTGCACTGATCGAACTGAAATGTTAGCATGTTATACAATACGCATCAAGGATTGTTTTTATCTATTTTTCTCAACCATTCAATCACAATGTGCCACAGCAAAGCGTGGCAGGGTACAGCTAGTTATATATATTTTAATATCTATAAGCTAAACGAAATGAAGGTAAAGTAAATTCTAAAAATCCAATTCCATATCTTGCTCTAATACAAAAATAATATCCATAAACGTTGGGGCGAGACTAGAAGAGTTTCAATACAGTTTGCGTTTTATCGCGCCCCGCAGGAATATCACCCTCTCCAGTAAATGTCTGCTTTTTGTAGTATACATAATATATGTACGGGATAATATATGTCTAGGTATTGTGGTAAATTATTTCTTTCTGAATTACCTGCTACTTGGACAAAACTAAAAACATAATGATTTGATTTTCTGAAGGTAACAAATTCCGTCATATACCCATTTTTTCGTTCATTTAAATATTTACTATTGATCTCACCCGCGATTTGAACCTTAAACCTCAAACAAATTTTCTGGCAATCGAAGTGAAATGCAGTGTGTAAATTGGGTCTTAAGACTCGTTTTAAACTAGACTTAAATATCAATACATATTGTATCGGGTGTTAGTATTTATTTATTTCAAGAAATTAAACGGACATAAAATAAGGAACGCATTGCCGTATTGTGACGTATTGTAAAATTGTAAACAAATGTACATTCATATTTGATAAATCTATTGAAATGAAAATGAGTTAGGTATAAAAAAGATGTTCGCGTAGAGTAAGTAATTCATAAGGAAAAACCGACTGACTGCAATTTATATTTGCATGCGATTACGTACGAAAATGCAATGTAAAAGTTTCTTATGTTTCATAATAATTAAATATACTACGACAATCCACACATTGCCATCTAGCCCCAAAGTAAGCGTAGCTTGTTTTATGGGTACTAAGATGACAATACATAAATACTTAGAATATACATATAACACCCAGACACTGAAAAACATTCATGCTCATCATCAGTAGTGGGAATCGAACCCACGACCTTGGGCTCGGAAAGAAGGGTTGCTGCAAACTGCGCAGATCGGCCGTCATACGTTTCATGCAAAAAACACTTTCCATATGTTCTAGTGGCAAGAGAATTCTGTGGAAATTTTCAACTCTCTACCTATTATATTACGCTCCATAAATAGTTACGCTTGATTTTGAATTTGATTACATATCAACGCCCGATGGACGGACATACGTACGGACGGCAAACGGAGGCTTACTATAGTCGTAAAAAAGTAATAGACCCGTTTTGACATTTGTCATCGCGACGTAACTAGTTATGGAACCATAAGACTCGGGACTCGATACACACGATAAATCAATTCAAGTTTGTATCAGTACTTGATTGATATTATTATGTATTGTAAAGTGTTCGTTCGTTCAAAGTATTCCTTTAACTTCATAACCAATACGCGTGACTGGCTGTTGATTATACATCCACTTTTCAACATGTTGAAACAGAGTTAGCAACAAACACAAAAATCGAGTCAAATCACTATGTTTAAATTAATGTCCAAAATAGAAGAGCCATAGTTAACGTAATAGTAAACAATATATATTAAACTTAAACCAGCGTACAGTCAACTTTACAAGATGAGGAACGAAAATCTGCGCAGTGCGCGCGGGGACGCTTCAGTCATGTGCCGTTTGGTCAGATACATCAACTCACTCTTTATTTAGAACCCATTTTGAGAACCAAGCTCATTCTTTGCAGTAAAGATTACTACACAAAATTTATTTTCGATATTCAGTAAAAAAATGGTTACAGCTCTAGTATAAAAAAAAAAAAGACTGAGAACGTAACTGTTTTCGGAACGTTTCGCAACAATTATAAATTGCATGCTACTATAATGTAAGCGCAAAAAGAATACTCGCGATATATTCTTTCATATTATTTAACGTCCCAAAAAAAATTACGTATTTTTTAAAATACCGTATGTAATTGATTTTTATTTTAATGTTTCTTTCAGTTTCGTTCTAAGTTACATTCTATGGTCTTGCACAAATGTCAAAACGGGCCTATTACATTTTTACGACTATAAAAGAGTCCCGATAGCACTTAAAAACAAACCTACCATGACTGCATTGAATAAGGTAGTTTAGTTTTCAACTCTATCTGCTTCCCGTTATAAAAAACTTTACAAAACAGGAACCTTTGCTTTTCTACGCAACAAAATATTGAAAGAAAAATTCTGAAAAGTTGTTACATTAACAAGTCACGTAAACATCTTACTCAATACACGTGCATAATGTATTCAGTTTCATTGCGGCCCGAGGGTGCGCCACAATATTTCAATACCAACGTAAACAGGCTGTACGGGGGCTTTGGAGGCTGCGCGGGGTACGTGACGGGCATGCTGATACACACACCTACTTTGAGTCTAGACCGGGATATGTGTTAAGCATACGTTATAATATACATATATATAACGGGGTGTTGGATAGAAGCAGGCGTTACTTTGCGGAAATCCATGATATATTATCAAAATTAAGCTTAATTTGCTATACTCCGCGAAAAGCAGGAGAATCTGTGTGGTGTAATTTATAATTTCTTCAATCCTTATACTCCACACCAAACAGATCTTCGGCAATATACTCTCTACGCACGTTTCGCTCCGAAACCGGAGCATCCTCAGGAGATGTTGACTTTACAATGAATAATTGTTAAGTCATTTAAAAGTAAGTAAGTAGGTAGTAAGATCTGTTTGGTGTGAAGAATAAGGATTGAAGAAATTATAAATTGCACCACACAGATTCTCCTGCTTTTCGCGGAGTATAGCAAATTAAGCTTAATTTTGATAATATAACGGGGTGGCCTTCAAATCATATTTTATTATTATTATGAGCCTATTTAAAGTCATCATCATTATTCTCCCAGAATAGGAAGGGTTTAGACTGTAGTCCACCACGCTGGCCCAGTGCAGATTGGTGGACACCATACGCCTTACAGACCAAGTTGTTTAATTGCTTACAACTTACACTTACTTGAAACTCTTTATTTAACGATTTTATACAGGGCACTAAAATCTGTATAGTTCCAAAAACTTTCATATAACAAATTGTACTGGAACAAATTCGCGGGCAACCACTTGCTTAATAAAAATTGTAATCATAGTATGAACTTATTAAGTAGCTAACACAGAATTAAGAAAACACAGAAACTGTGTACATTGAAGCACTTAAAACCATTTTAGAATGGTTTTACGAACAAACGATTAGTCACTTTTTTTTATCTTTTTAATGTTTTTAGATGAGCGCTTGACTGCAGTCACACCAGATGGTAAGCGATGATGCAGCCTAAGGTGGAGCGCGCTTGCGTAGAACATGCCTATTCACTCTTAATTTGAATAATTTAAAGGTACTCATATTGTAGGTACCGTGGAACCCACTGAATCCGAGGCATCAAGCTGATACCTGGCAGAGCCATCCCATAAATGGGAGCAGTGCTCCATGCACGATCGAACCTGAGCTAGGAACAAGGTTACAAGCTGTTCAGGCGTCCAGTACCGCTTGACCTTATTAAGGATGCCAAGTTTCTTGCCAGCTGTTTTTGCCGTGGATTCGACCTCACACTTCATACCATTTAGCAGTTGGCACTAATTATTTTATCTCTAACGTTCCGAAAGTTCACCATAAAATGGGTCAGTGGGAAAAAGTTTGTAAGCTAGCATAAACTAACACCTACTAATACTAACACACGTTTTAACTATTTTTTGACACAATACACTCCATACAGTAATAGGATTCTGTATATTCTTAATTCAAAGGTAGCTATTTTGTGAGCTCTGTCAGACACATTAATTACAATTATTTATATAGATATTTGGGTGCTAAATATCCGATAACAAAGAAAAATTACTTAACCCTCTATATTTATGACGTAGGAGTCATACTTGTGAACATTTTCGCAGACAAATTGGTCGCAAGTCTAAAGGAAAGTTAAAATGGAAAAGTTGTAAGGGTTCTTATTGTTGGTTCTACACAATTTGTCTGACATTTTATCACAATTTAAACGCGCTGCGTCGTTTTTTTACCGACCATTAAACGCGTATTAAGAATTTCCTTTCGCGTAAATTTTACATTGAAAAAGTTTAATGAACCGTGTAAAAGCTGTCAGTACAATACGTACGAAGGTACACTTTTTGAACAACTGCCTTTTTTGGATTCTGCTCGAGCTCCTGTGTTATATTCCTGGAAGGGCAAATGATAATTTCATTCTTCTGTTAAGAATTGCGCAGTAGGTATCATCCCCAGAGAAAGAAAACTGGCGTCACGTGTCCCAAAAAGCAAGATAATGCCATCGTTATCTGTGACAAATAATAATTATTAAAACTTGCCAACCCGCTTTCGAGTGGCATGGCTCTTTTCCGATATGCAAATGGCCCTGTGCTAACGAACCGGTATTTTTCCGAAGTTCAAAATGCGAACACTCTGGAGAAGTTTCGAAAATTTCAGAAATTTCGCCAAGATCTGTTATTGGGCCTGTGGTTGACTAGAACATAAGTAACACTTTCACATTTATAATATTTGTATGCGTATATGCAAATGTATGTGCCCATATTCCTCTATGCTTCGGAAACGTGGACCCTGCGGGAGAGTGAGAAGAAGAAGATAGATGTTCTTGTTATGTGGTACTGGAGAAGAATGTTAAGAATACCTTGGAATGCATTCCGGACCAACAAGTCCATTCTTGAAGAACTCGACATAACGCAACGTCTATCCTCCATGGTACAGGCTCGTATTCTCACTTTCCTTGGTCACGTATCAAGAAGATCCAGGGCACCAGATCATGCGGAAGATCGACATGGGCTGACCAAATAAAGGGGAGGGTGTAAGTTCGAATCCCAATCCCAACCGGATGACTTGCTTCAACGATGAAGGACAACATCGTGAGGAAACCTGCATACCTTAGTTCTCCATAATGTTCTCAAACGTGTGTGGCGTCCACCAATCCCCAATGGGCCAGCGTGCTACGGCCTTAACCCCTTCTCATTGTGGGAGGAGACCCGTGCCCTGTAGTGGGCTGGTAATGGGTTGATATAATGATGGCCCACGTCAGAAATGAAGACTTTGTTATTATTATAAATTCATGTCAGCAAAACTTTGAAAAGTAAGTCGATAGCGAATTCGATCGAGCAATAATCGTTAACTAGTCAAATACCCATGCATTACCTGTGACAGCTACTTATCCCGCAATCGAGAGTTAAATTGAAAAAGCGTAAAAACCTCTAAATGTCCGGTCGCGGTGCGCCTGTCGTAAATTTATCAAATCCGAGAGATCGTCTTTCTCCCCCTTCACTTAAATACCTTTAGGGTTGTCACGCGCTCAACAATCTGATCAATGTGTTTCTACACTAAAATCAATCAATTGCCTATATCAGTTCAATGCTGAATTGAAAGCCTCTCCTAAAGAGACCCTCCCTTCGCTCATAATTACCACACTGAATATGTTGATGATCGCAGTAAATGGTAGTAGTAGCACAGAGAGCGCAGCTGCCCCCTCTCCGTTATTTCCCCTTAGTTACCTCGTACGACGCAGAAGAGGGTTGGTTACAACTATATATTGCCCTGCCGTCAAAACACGGCACAAGAAAACTAAGTAAAATTAGGAAGATTAATTTTGCCAATGACGTTGGCACATCGAAATAAGGATATTTGGTTGGCTTATGTTTAATTATATATGAAGTGGTGAGCCTTTTATTTATTTTATATTTACGGGAGAGAATCCATAGAGACAAATAAATAAATACACTACGACAATACAGTGAGCAGCGACCCTGCTTTCTGAGTCCATGGCCATGGGTTCGATTCCCACAACTTGTGAAACATTTGGTGGAACATGTTTGTGATGTATATGGATGGATGTTTTTCAGTGTCTGGGTGTTTATCTGTATATTATAAGTATTTATGTATATTATTCGTAAACATATTCTTCAGTCATCATGTGCTAGATGGCGATGTGTGTACTGTTATAGTGTATTTATTTATTATTTACTAGCTGTTGCCCGCGACTTCGTCTGCGTTTGATTTTGTTTTCAAAGTATTCAGTATCGCTAAGCTTTAAATGAGTATAGTAGTATATATATATAACATGTGACTGTTAATTATAGACAAATAATTTGCAATAAAATAAAATTGTGACTATAATTAAAGATCTAAGCTATCCTATCTCTTAAGTTGGACCAGACCGCTCACGGTGAGCCAATTTAATTTTAAATCGGTTAAGTAGTTTAGGAGTCCATCGCGGACAAACATCGTGACAGGAGATTTATATATAAGAGATTATACACACAGCGCTATCTAGCCCCAAAGTAAGCGTAGCTTGTGTTATGGGTACCAAGATGACTGATGAATAGGTTCATGAATAATAAACATAAATACTTATAACACATACCCAGACACGGAAAAACATTAATGTTCATCACACAAACATGAACCTTGGACTCGGAAAGCAGGGTCGCTGCCCACTGCGCCAGTCGGCCGAGACCTGACCACGAGTTATGGTGGATTTTTACCCATTAAAACTCTGTAGGTGGCCATTTTCAGAAGGCCGGGAGGCTCCTGGATCTCCTAAGAATGCAACGGTGCTCTTGTACAACGAATGCGGAGCTCGTCCTGGGAGAACAAAATCTCCCGGACCTTTTTGTACCTTACGGGGTGATGGCAACCACCATCCCGTCTCGGTTTCCGACGTATGTTGTGCTCTCTTCGGAGCCCCGGTCGTTCGGGGCCGATGACCTCTGCCTTCTATTGTTCGATGCCAATGCCGGGTGCTGGACCTTCTCAGGCAAAAGCCTTTCCTCTATGCCTGCAAATCTAGCATCCAGCATAAGCCCCACTGACGCAACAATTGATGCTTTAAGCTCACGATCACATCACCGTTGAGGGTAGGAGCCGCAGCAGCAGTAGCAGTTGCTGCTATAGTGGTCTTCATTTCGGAGAATTCCCGCCGGTGAGCTCTCAGCTCCACCGTAAGGTTTCCTACCTCCTTCCGAAGTCGAGCGTTATCTAGCCTCAACCGACGAGTTGCCCTTCAAGTGACCCGACTTTGTGGCGACGTGAAAGATCGCTGACACCCTCCGTCCCACTGCAGCTCTCAACTCTGCGGCATTAAGACTACTTGGGTCTTCATCAATTGAGACATCTGGATATTAGCCATCCTCTGAGACCAGCACAGCACATCAACTGCCTTCTTCCTAAATACCCTATCTCGGAGCCGTTGATTGAAGGCCTCCTCCATAGCCTCCTCCTCAGCATTTTTTAAGTCGGCTCTTGCCTTAGCTATACCCGTTCCTCGACCTATCGTTGTCAGCTCCCTTGAGTTTGTTGATGCTCTAACAATCGACGGCTCTCTTGAACTCAGTTAAGCTGAATCCGATCCATCAGGTCCACTTTCAGAGATAACAAACGAAAACCACAACAACAATAACTGTAGTAACAACAGCAACAGACAACAGTAATAAGAATCAACTCCCACTCAAACCTCCAAATCTCTGCTACCTCGGTCGAATGTAAAATTACTGATTCGGCGGAACCGTTCGTGACAACCCTAGATGATATTAAGGGTACCATCAAAGGGCGCGTGGCGGGTGATAACGTTCCAGCGAGTCGACGCGACGGGCCGGTGAATAAGATCCGAGGGATAGGATTTGCGTTTTTATTGCACTACGCGAATTGAATATTGATACGCGTTGATTTTCTTACTTCTCACATTGCTATGGGATATATTTTATAGGCAGTTACTGTAATGCCCCGCTACTCAGCCCTAATATAATTTTAATAACCTTTTCAAATTCAAATTCAAATTCAAAATTTCTTTATTCATGTAGACCTATCACAGGCACTTATGAAGCGTTCATACATATTTGTTTACATAATTGTAAAGGGATGGTGATAACTTCGTTCGCCAACTTAAATCTAAAGCTACGAGGGTTCCAAACGCGCCCTGGTCTAAGAAGAGCCCACTTCAAACTTAGCCGGGTAAATTTATTTTTTTGTTATCACCATCTTCCAGTAAATTTAAATTAAGCTATGAAGCTAGAGCAATTCACACCCAAGCTTTTTTATCGTTTAAATAATCCTTAATATTATAATAGGATTTTTCTGTAAGCTTACGTTTTATATAAACTTTGAACTTATTGAAAGACAACTCAAAGATTTCATTTGGTAATTTGTTATAAAATAACATACAATTGCCCTTGAATGGATTTGCAATTTTGTGTAGCCTAGTAAACTGCACAACGAGTTTATTTTTGCTTCTAATATTCATATTGTTACAGTGCATTTTCTTTTTAAATTTTGATATATTTTTATGGACATAAATTAAATTTTCATATATGTACTGACTATGCACCGTCATTATTTTAACTTCTTTAAATTTATCCCTTAATGACAAGCTCTAATTCTATTTCCAAATTCAATTATTTCAAGTAGGCCTACTTTTAGTGCGGTGAATACGCAAGTGAGCCCCGTGCTCTCGGTTATAGGTCTACGGAGGAACACGCAGAGTTTTTAGTGAGTGCAAGTTCCACATAACTACTCCGTTTGCCCCGGAGTGGCATGCGTCAGACATTTTGTCTGTATATAAAAAAAGCAATTTTGAAACAAGTCAAGTCAAGATATTGTTTGTAGTGACTCTACCTACGGTTCGGAAGGCAGAATCTACCGGGCAAACAACAAGCTCAGCAGTAGCTATTTTCCAATTAAACAATCATTTTTCAATTTAACAATCCTCTATCTACCTTTTGAGAGATGAATTGATGATTATGTAGAAACCACGATGTATTGTTAGTTTTAGATACATTATTTTAACTTAAACAAAAGTAAAACTAAACACCAGCCAAAGTCACCATAATGTAATTTTTGAGATTTATCACCTTCGAGCAAATATCAGATTTTTGTTTACATGTACATTTTTTTAATATGTTTAAAACAATTACGACTAAAAAGTAATGATTCTAAGACAGTAATTTAGGAAAAATGGACTTGCAGAATAAGTTAGGATGAAGTTTGGTTACAAAGAGGATACACACACTGCTTCACTATCTAAAGCTTTGGACAGAACTATGCACGCTGAGTATTTCGACGGCCGATTGGCGCAGTTTGCAGCAACCCTGCTTTCTGAGTCCAAGGCCGTAGGTACGATTCCCACAACTGGAAAATGTTTGTGTGATGAGCTTGAATGTTTTTCAGTGTCTGGGTGTTTATATATATATTATAAGTATTTATGTATTATATTCATAAAAATATTCAACAGCTATCTTAGTACCCATAACACAAGCTACGCTTACTTTGGAGCTAGGTGGCGATGTGTGTATTGTCGTAGTATATTAGTAGTATATATTTTACGTTATAATTGTAGTGTTTATATATTGTATTACTTTATATTATGTTAACCTGCAATCACGCAAATAAAGATTTCAATTTGAATTAGAATTTATAGTAATTCCCGATGTATAGCTCAGTGAAGTCTACTCCACAATGAAGGTTTCTTAACAGTAGCAAGTAATAATATGATAATAACCGTCACCGCGCACTTAGCGTGACTGAAGCGAGATGCAGGAAGCGCGCCAGCTCCCGACATAATGCAGTTTGAATAATAGGACATTGATTACATTATCTGCCTTCACTTTATAGTCTGGAATCGGGATATTAAATCTAATAAAACTTATTACTTCACAAAATGAGCTAGACTTTTTGTATAATTAGGATACTTAATTCCTATAACATGAAAGTTAAAGTGTTATGCATAGTTTCCTTATTCACGGCACAAGTGAAACTTCTGAAGAATTAGCCTACGAGAAATTAAGATGGATATAGATTTTCAAGAATTTATATTCTTGAAAATCTATATCCATCTTAAATTTTATTATTTACTAACAAGCTTAATTTTATATTACGTTTCTATTATTCAGTTTCCATGGTAACTAAAATAGAAACCAAAACTTAAAATTTATTCTATCTCATTCTCTATTCTCTGTCTCGATAAAGTAAGAAATACATACATTGATGTGTCTCTTACTTTATTGCGACGCATTTTCTTTTCATACATTTTCAAATTTATAATATTTTAAAGAATTCACTTCAAGAATAATTCCTATATAAATTCGCTGTTGTTGTAGTTCTGTGTTTTTTCTCCAAAATTCCTCCAGAGGGCACACATCACACACAAAGCCGCAGAGAGCTTATATTGTTTTTGGAAAACCGTCTGGTTTATTTATTGATTTATATGATTTTTATGACGTTCAAAGTCAAAAATTTAAATTGTCCTTGACATCTACCTCATAAGCTCCTCCATCTGAGACATCTACGCATCATACGGTGTACATTAAGTGCTGCACACTGCGCTGTTTTGGCACTATGAAAATAAATAAATCAAAGAAGAAGAAGTGAAACAACACACTAAATTGCCACAGATAATATAATGTTATCTGTAAGTTCCTTTTGGCTTTCTATCTAACCACAGATATTATCGGTGGATTGTATAGTCTACTCTTTATCACAGATTAACAAGCTTTGGCACCAAATACTTCCAAGAAAATTTTAAAGGCATTCTAAATTCAAACAGACTTAGCCACTTTAAGCTGGGGCCGTAAATTACCAGAGACAAGTTTAATTTAATTTTCGTTTCAAATAATAGGCTCGAGATAAGTAAAAGAGGCGGCAATTAACCCTAGCAGCCTCTTCTCGCGCCCTTATCTCCGAAACCGTTTAAGACGGACAGCTATTTAACATTCCAATTCAGTGACTCTATTTAAATAAATCCTCCCTCCACTTCGATGATAAAACTACGGTCAAGTAGGGTACCTTTCCGCCGTTTTGGTCGATTTCTTATCTATAAGCGGTAGGTAAGAACAGCATTGGGTTCTAGTCAGTAGGAGCTTGACATAACCTCTGCACCTCCCCTTGGGGCAGGGGTATTATTTCCCTACAATAAAAAAGGGCATTGATGTGACAGAAAAATAATTATAAGACAGCTTTTGCAGCTATCTGCTGCGTGCTATGCAAACCTGGTAGCTGGTAGCGGCCTGGTTTTTTGTGTGCACTACTGGTGGTCGCGCCGGCATCCCGCGCTCCACAGATTCATGCATACCAAATCCATTTTGATTCGCTTACCTGTACTTATTATACTAACCGTAAATTTATTTGAGGAAGATACAAAGAAGTGGAAGTAAATTAAATGATTGAAAACCCTTCACCAGCAATGGCGTGCGTAGCTTTGTAATTATTCATATTAGCGACGGATTTTTCTATTAATTTATATCCCTAGCCAAGTAGTTTCACTGTGCCGATAAACACTAGATGGCATCAACTTCTCAACTCTACTGCTGAGATCATACAACGTTGGCAATGGAGACAGCTATGCTCAGATTTTCTCTATACGTGATACAATCAGAAATGAAAATTCCAAACAGTTACAGATACACACATGCATAGACAGATACACACATACATAAACACCCAGTCACGTCATATTTATATCACTCCGTCGTTTTTACGTCGGGTTTTAATAAAACTGTTATCTGCTGAATATTATTAAGTAAAGTTTTCTCAGCGGAAAACATGAAAAGATACCTCTAAAGCGTATTGATATAAATGACTTCAAAATATTTTTTATATTCGTTAGCTCAGAACTTAAAAATATTGTAGAAAATATTTTTTCTTGCATTTTAGTGGTTTAACATGTGTGTTTTTTTTTGTCAGTATATTCCTTTAATTAATAAAATCTCGTAAATGAATAAATAGTTCGAAAATCCAAAAGTGCACGCCTAATAATCATTTACATTTCCTCATTCTATTCCTCAAAATACTGAAGCCTATAAAAAAAAAACCAACTCGATAAGTGAAGTATTTGGCTCTTTTTTGAGTTTAAATAATAAAAAGAGGAAGAAGAAGAATTTAAAAATATCATGAACGTTCAAAATACATAGTGTTTTTTCTCAACATTTGTCTATTTATATTCACTTATAAAAGCAATAAGAATAAAAAAGTGACATT
Source organism: Pararge aegeria (assembly GCF_905163445.1). Classification (NCBI taxonomy): domain Eukaryota; kingdom Metazoa; phylum Arthropoda; class Insecta; order Lepidoptera; family Nymphalidae; genus Pararge; species Pararge aegeria. The sequence continues at coordinate 16,846,272 of NC_053195.1, forward strand.
TTAAGTTGGAGAATCACCCGGTGTGCGTAAACTAACAGTAATACCCACCTCAAGGCTTCACTTATTATGTAGGGATAATCAGAACATTATTTTTGTTATGTTTAATTTTATTTAGAAAATTTGCAAAAAAGTGGGAATGGAAAAGTGCTCGAATTTTAGGATTCTGAAATGAATATAGTCATGTCACCAGGCGACATGCCGCACTCTCAACATACTCGTAATATCACGCTAACAGCAAGATTAATGTGTAGAGTTGTATTATTATAACAATATAATCATCGGAGTGTTATTACAATCATGTATTGTGCAAGGCGCTACATTAACACAATAGAAGTGTGTCGTAACGCTATCGATTATGGTGTACCGTTTCCAATCGTGTGTTAACAATTAACACGATGAGCTGGCAACTTCCCGCGGACCATGCCCGCTCCTCATACTGCGTTATATTTATTACAAAAATATTTGACAGCCAAATGGCGCAGTGGACAGCGACCCTGCTTTCTGAATCCAAGGCCGTGGGTGCGATTCCCACAGCCGGAAAATGTTTTTCTGTGTCTGGCTATTTATCTGTATATTAATAGTATTTATTTTCTATAATTTATTATTTTTCTTTTTTTTTAAATTATTAACAATGCTTAAGAATAAAAAACACTATTAAAAATTTATAAAAAAAAAAAACTTCCACCGCTTCGCTTTTGAATGCCCAAGCAACCGGTGGTCAGGGCTCCAGAGTGAGAAACCTCCTCACAATACGCGCCGTTTCAAGGACTACTGCCTTCTGTATCCGACCCTTGATCACGGTCATTGTTGGTTGAAGCGCCTGAAACATAGACAGCATCCTTGATCGGTACGAAGTGAGGTTAGTTCCCCCCTCTGTCGCCCCATAGTACGCACGCATGACGCTCTCATTGATAGATTGAGACCATCTCATGCGACGCACTACACCACCGGTAACGGGAGCATTCGCAGGAGCCCGTAGTCCCTGTTGCCCCAAGCTAGCCGATGTTGAATGGTCGTCGTCCTTTTTATATTGATGTCGTCGCGTGGTGCTGCCCCTGCATGTCCTCCGTACTGGAGGAGGTATCACATCCCCCGCAGATGTTCGTGGGGTTTTAAATTCATCCAACGACGACGACGACGACGACGATGACTCATGTTTGGATCTCGGTTGATGTTTATTATTCATTAATATTAATCAGTTATTTTAGTACCCATAACACAAGTCACGCTAACTCAGGGGCTAGATGGTGGTATCTGTAGTGTCATAATATTTATTTGTTTAATTCGTAGCCGAAAATCTCCGTCAAAAGTTAGAATCGAATAGACAATGAACGGTCTTTGATCGACCCTCTTCTCGGTAAAGCTATGCACTGCTACACCTACGAGTGGGATCTAAAAGTGTCTAACCGATGTGAGCTGGAACGCAATTCCTGGAATGGCCGGAGCTTTGCCAATTGTGTCCGCTTCTCGATAATCGGCCGTGACAACTGTGCGCCGCTTTTGTTGATAACTACGTACGTACCAACTGTTTTACGACCTCCCTGGCGCAGCGGTGAGTTGCAAATTTAAGTAGGAGGTTCCTGGTTCGATTCCCGGCAGGGACAATTTGGGAATTTACACACAACAGGGCATAATTTTTTTATGTATCACATTTTGTATCCAATAATAAATGGTGTATTACCTTTTTATTTAGAGCTTCTCTATACCTCTTGATTAATCCTGATATTTACTTATCTAAACAAAGGCTTTACCCCAATAGCTTTGCAAACAAACCAAAATATCAAACGCAAATAACTTTTTTTTTATTACGATAAAACACATATCGCCGTAGCTTGTGTTGTGTGTAATACATCTTAGTACTTATGAATATTGTTCTGCTTGGTATACAGATAAAGACTAAAAAACATGAATGTTCATCACTCAAACATTTTACAGTTTTGGGAATCGAGCCCAGTCTTGGACTCAGAAAGCAAAACGACGGGGTAAATTGAATACACAAAACATCTACTTAGTTAACGGCCTTAGTCTTAAAATAGAAATATTAATCATGTTTCAATTGCCTCCATCTGATATACAGTATTCTTAATTATATTAAAATAATGGGATTAAAAAAAACGGAACATGGTCACATCTTTTTTTCAAATCCTATTAATTGCATTAAAGTTATGTTGTTACGTACCTTAAGTAGTAACTTATGATTAAAATAATTTAAAACGAACCAACCAGACAGAATAACCCTTTAAATTATAAGATAATTATTAATTTTTGAAGTAAAACTTCTTTAGGCGCGACTAGGGAGTAACTCAGATTTTTTTCTGACGCAAGTAACGCTTACGTCAGACTTTTGTGTAGTTTCCGCTATTTAAAAGTAATAATTTTGATTGTTCGTAAGTATATGTCATAATCTCCACGCTTCTTGACTCATACGCCAGCCAGTGGCAAACATCATAATCAATAAGGATTATTTATTTCCAAAATTTTCAAACGGATCAATTGTGAATAGCAAAGTGAATAAAAATTCAACAGTTTTAAAAAAATATATTTAAAATTGCAAAGTTTTCTGAAAATCTCTAAATATACTTGTTTATTTATTACTTTTGTAAAGAAAATAATTACTAATAAATTTCCTAACAAGGTAATATTGACATGTGCTGATCTAAAATGAAATATTTCTGAAATGAAAATATTTATAAAATGTGAAAGTGATATTTATGAACTTTAAATAGAATATAAAATGAAATAGTGAATATTATATGAAATGGTGGAGACCCAGGAACATTTTACTCTTTCATTAATAAATAATAATAAAAGTTTCACTTCAACAGCGCGTAAAGGTTACACGCACACACTTTTTTTTTTAAATCGGGAGATATGAAAAATCCAAAAATCATCAGTGCATTTTATATAAAATGCAACATGAGTTAACACATTGGGCTCGTCTCATATTAGGGAGACGACATCAAGACCGGCAGCCGCAGCTGAAAACGGCAATAGGCGTAAGTATGCCTCTCTAATAGATAGTTACATATTTGTTTGTTGTTCTGTTTACCATGGGGACCTTGGGCCCGTGGAGTCGAAATGCAAAAAAAAACTTGCGAGACATTTCCCCGTGGTTGCCTCATCTGGTGACAGAAGCACTGGCTCAAAGTATCAGCATGGCTGTTCAGAGCCGAAATGCAGCCAGCATTTCTTGGCACCATTCCACGTGAGCGTGACCTTTAAAGTAATTACTTTAGTTATAAGTTTAGAGTTAGGTAAAAGTGGCAAAGGGCATAAGTCTTAGAAATTAAAGAGTTATTTGACATTTTAATAAAAATATGAGCAGTCGCAACGCATTAGTCACGGTCCGAGTGAACTAATTCACGTGCCGCTGTGCGCAGACTTCATTATAACTATCCCTCCGACTCCGCCACAGAGGGTGAGTGAAGCTAAGCCTCTGAAAAATGTGCACCATATTTCACCGCGGGCAACGGCGACGATCGAGTACTGGATGAGGTTAGAGCTTACTTAGACAAAATTATATTTACAATGTTTTTCCGTGTTTACACAAGTTTCAGTTAGAACTACAGCTTTTGTTAATCTATGTAGCGAAAAAAAGATATGTTACTTTTGACCATATATTATCTGTGTACTTTACAACGCGTAAATGAAAACCGAAATATGACTTCACATGCTTTAGAGGTACAGGTTATTTACCGTCTCTGAGACTTATCTGTGAAACCGAAACACTAACATTTTTGGCATAAAGTTAGGTTTAAGGACGGAGAGTGTGGGCTACTTTTTATCCTAGTAAAGCTAGCGGTTCTCACGGGATTTGTAAAAACCGTAATAAGCGCAGACGAAGAAGGCGGGCAACAGTATGTTTATAGCTAAATCTTGCTTTAAAGGTGAAGGAAAACATCGATCACAATGTTTTAACGATCCTTAACGTTTTCAACACTTGGACAGTTTAGAAGACTATGGCCCAAACCTTTATCGTTCTACGAGGAGGCCCGTGCTCTGGAGTTGACTGGCAATGGATTCGTAATGATGATGATCTGTCTATATGATTATCCGCTTTACACAACTCTGTGAAATTTTATGGATGGAAAACAATGACAATGCTACCTGTCACGAAACTTTGGAGTAAGTTTTAAGAAGATGTTTTCCACCTACCCGCTACAATGCTCGGCGGCACGTATTTATCAAAAAAGATCAAAAAAGAAATAAAAATTATAAACTTCCGAATTGCCCCGGCCTGGGATCGAACTCGTTACTTTCGAATTAAAACCACAACCCTAACCGCTGAGCCAGGAGGTCGTCAAACTCTCCGACTCTCCAAATACTGAGAGCAAAGCTCACTCCATCACCCTTTAAGTGACTCGACTTACTATCTATATATGACTCTTTAAGTTGTCTTATAAAGACCTTAATTAGTAGCCAATAAACAGTCTAACGTTACAAATTCATAATTACTTACACAAATGCCGTCGTGGCGTTCATAATAATAACAATTACATGGCTATAGCTAAGCCGGAGATAGCGCCGGGTCAGATTACGTAAATCTATGCAAATTTAGCCAAAACCGAGCCCCGAGCCCGAACATCCAGTAATAGAGGGGTAATTAGAGTTTTCATGCTGGCAACACAGCTAGTAGTGATGTGCCACTGAAGCTTTATAGAATCGAATCGAACAAATACTTAGAATACCTATCCTTATTATTCAAGACAACTCGGGAGTGCGGTTTTTATTATGTTTTTTTTTTTGAACTATTAGCAGTGCCCTGCGGCTTCGCCTGCTTAAATTACAGGACGCAGCATCTACACCTACCTCAATAAATCAGATACCAAACGTAGTTGTTTCAATCGTACTAGAAGTGCCAAATATACAAACTTATTATGCTAAGTACAGATAGTATTTCAACATTGAAATAATCGACTGAGGTGTGGGCGAATAATATATCTGTTCTGTGTTGTAAATAGTCAAATTATGCAAAGATTCATTTGAATCCATTCAGTAGTATCGGCGTGATGCGCGAAAGAGACATACAGATAGACAAGTTAAAACCGAAAAAAAAATTTATACAGTGCCCTCCAAAAAAATCTTCAATGTACCAACAGAATTCGACCCGTTAGTTTTAATATTAGTAGGTTAGATATAGATGACTAACTTATTAAAAAAAACATGAATGAGTAGTTTAAACAGACCCAAGGATTTTTCAGTCTGATATACCTGTTTAAGATGATCATAAGTGGGAGGTATTAAACGGGGCCGAAGGTAAGTATCACATAAGTGTGGTCCCTATCTAGCCAGCAATACTAATAATAAAGCTCTACAGCTTTTTTCTTTTGTTGGTTGTTTGATTGTTTACACGATTGATAAACGACTAAGACACCGATAGGTATCTTCGAATCGTTCGAGTCCATGTAGGACTGAATTGTATCGAAAATGCACCCGTATTTGTATCAAAATACTCAATGTCATGAACATGTAACTGTTTCTTGAACACTATCTATGAATTAATTAATAATTATTAGGGTATTTTTAAAATCCTTATCAATTTAATAAAATATCTGGCAAATATGAATTTATAGTTATCAAAAGGTTGGACACTTACCCACTTTATTAAATTACTGTAACACGATATTATCCCTGGAAGTGTAAAATTTAAATCATATTTAAATTTTACACTTCCAGGTTCCATAGCTCCGGTTCCATAGCTCATTCCTTCATAAAAGCGTTATTTAGCGGCCTGGACGAAGGATCAGTCTCACATATCCTTTTTTCCTGCCCGAAATTGCCCTTTAATCTGTATGATATACTTCCTTCTAAAATTCCTCGTCCCTTAAATGTCGAGTGTGTGTTGATGTCAGTGTATACACTGACATTAACACACATCGTCGGTATGTTAAATATCTATGCAAATTTATTAAAATTGACAAATTAAAACTATGATTTTTATATTTTGGATATAAATTTTGAATGTTATTTTATCTTCAAATGATTGATAATTCATGCGTACTTAGTTAATTTCACTAACACCTACTATTGCAGGTCGAAGTTATGAAATAGACATTTCTTTTTCTTTACTGACCCCTCTAGTTCGTGCCTTTTCCAAGCTACTTGACATTGAGCAAAGTACATTGTGCTGTTTTGGCACTACGAAAAGCCATAAATAAAAAGAAGAAGAAGAAGAAGCGTTATTTAGCATAACTTTCCCACCCATAGATGTCCAACAACATCCCGCGATTTGACGCCATGAATTTTCTGAACGTCCATATCAGCTTTATCTACTGTAAATAATCAAATACAAGGATCTTGTCGGATGTTCTCGCGAACATCACTAGGGTGAAATGTGCACGAATAGGTATAATTTGGCCGCTTTATACACAAAGGGCAATTAAAGATATTGTTTGGTGTGATTGTGTTTGGTAATTACGTCTATTTAGGATCCGATACAATGGCCTCATTGTTATGCTTTTATTATAGTTTATCTGTCAAAACTAAATTATTATTGTTAGCAATTTTTTCGCGGATTTGTTTGTTAATTTAAATCACATCGCGCTTTTGAAGCGTTCATAAGTACATTTGCATGTTAACACTAATTTTAGGTGATGGTGGTAACTGCATTCGCTAACTTACAACTAAAGCTACGAGGGTTCCAAACGCGCCCTGGTTTTAGTCAAGAGCCCACAACAAAGTTAGCCAGTTTTTTTTTTCGTTATCACCATCTCACATTCGAGTTACTGTTACGTCATTTCGCCATTCATACTCCATCTTTTTTACCATACATGTAATCTTTAATATTACAATAGGATTCTTCTATAAGCTTACGTTTTATACAAACTTTGAACTTATTGAGAGACATCTTAAGGATTTTATCGGGTATTTTTTTATAAAATGATGTACAAATGAATTATTAATTTTATGCCCCCAGTAAACTGCACTACAAGTTTATTTTTGCTTCTAATATTAATATTGTTACAGGCCACTAAAATCTAAGCGTACCTACAAACAGCGGCTTTGTTTTATGCAATGTAAAGATAAGGCTTTATGGTTGTTTTGGCCTTAACCTCTAGAGACGATATTACCGCCAACTGCCCACCTTCGAAAGGCAAGAGCTAGTGGAAAGCATTGAAAAAAAAACTGCTATAAAATGTTATACGCACATAAGCCGTATTGTTGGTACATTATCAGCACATTTCCACGCAGAAACCTCCCAATAACATTGTCATATTGTGTGAAGCTCTTTATTTTATTAGGTTATTTGTTCCACTACGGAGAGTTCAGAGGAAAGTAGTTTGTATAAAATATGGAGTGATACATATCCAGCGCGTATAATCCGCTAGTAACGTAAACAATAATTCCGACTCGGATAGGGGAAAAACTGTAGGGTGACTACGTTACCAACTTTATACTGTATACAGAACTCAACAAGAATTTTTTTAACAGAAAGCAAGTCGACTTCGGTCATATACAAACTAAGAAGTTAATAGAATGTAGCGAGTCGCCAATAAATTGAAACTACTAACTTTGATGGAAAATAGGTATCTACATTATTATGAACTGAATACGTCTGCGTAACTCTTTCGAATGTACAGTTATGGTATAGCAGAAACCGCGGTTGATTTGCTGTAATTTTTTAAAGAGTCCCGCTGTCTGTCTCCCAACCGAATGTAAACCTCCTCCTTTATGAAGGAAGTCGGTCAAAAATAAACAAAACTAATATTTTTAAATATGTCCCTTGCCGGCGATACTGAGTGAAAAGGACAGCACTTTTGTTAGCCCCGCCCACAAAGTTTTAGGCTAACAGCCACAACAGAACAGGCACCAATACGCAAATTCTAATCAAACCGGCACCTCAAAATAATGGAAACATATATGTCATCAATCATCATCGTCATCATCTTATCAAGCCATTACTCGCCCACTACAGAGCACTGGTCTCCTCCCCCCAATGAGAAGGTGTTTAGGCCGTAGTTTACCACGCTTGCCCAATGCGGACGTGCATTGGTGGACAACATATGATTATTACCATAATAATATGATCCATATACGTAATGGGGGACCTGTACCAGTCTGCCTCCCGAACAGTCAACCTCACCTGCCTGAAGTGCACCCTGCCGACTTACTAACCAGGCTCGGACGACCGAGCAATGGTGGTTATTTTTCTTTTTAGCTGATCTTAAATCAACTGACAGTAACGGACAGCAGCGTTATCGGTGCGAGAGGCCTAGCACTGTGATTACCAACCTCATGCCAAGCTTGGTGATTATTGGCATTTGTCTTTTTGATACTGTGCATTATAGTGAGTGCAAGGATAAGAATATTCTAATATTTAATAGCATAACTTAGGTACAATGAAACATCAAGAATATAATGTAATGTCTTTCAAAAAATGGGTTGATATGATGAGTAGGTATATCCTGCATTATGCGATCATCGACACAACCTACAAGCACGGGGCGCGAGTTTATTAAAAATTGGATTTACTCTCCGGCACGCGACTCCTTTCATATTATCAACATCTTGTATTGGAGGCTGCACGCTGGAGGCTGGGGCGACTTATTTGTTGCGACACGGCGGTGGGGGACGTGGATATTGCGTACCTATTATTATATTTCACTCAAGGTTTGGTTGCTTTGCAATACATTTTGTTGCTTTAATAGGAAGGACGATTTTTGGAGTGAAAATACGAATGTTCCTGTAAGCAAACTTTTGGGAATTTGTTATTATGTTACTCTGCTTCCTTTCAACTTATCTACTAAAGTCTAGTTTCAAACTAAAGTTTATCCCTAAAAACAATTTTATTGGTTGCTTAGGAATGGTGTGAAGGAAAGACAAACAAGCAAACAAAAAAACATCCTTTCGCATTAATAATATTAGTAGTAAAATATATATATACAGGATACAGTAGGTAGGTACCAACATGACAGCGAAATTATGGTGAATGGTGAACGGTTAAAGCCTGCCACCAGATCAGACAAGAGAAAATTGAGCTATTCCCAAATTGCCCTCCCTCCTCCCACCCCCTCCTTATCGCTTATAAGACCACTGCGCCAAAGAGATCGTCATATGACGCGATTAAACCATTAAAAAACAAGTAAAGTCATAGATAAACTAGAACAATATTATGCAGTATGCCAGCCCAGTTTCAAACGTAATAAAAAAAAATCTCCTAATTCGGAAAGTTGAACTTTTCCATTTGAAAGTTAAACATATAAAGTGCTATCATTCGGAGGTACCTGCCAGGACAATATACACTGAGCCTTTTAACCCACGATTGGCTGCAACCCAAATTTCTACACGGATGTAGTGCAATGGACCGGGCATTTGTCCAGGGGTCGAGCCAATAATTGATAGGTATTGTGTATTTTCTGGTACGAATTTTCAGTACTAGCCCGGAGTTAGAAAAATGGCAGTGCAAACCTTAGTGCCCCCTGTGTACTCGTGTAGTGTTCTCTCCGGAGAACCCATTTGCCGTTGGGACTTTGTGATAAAAGTCACCATCCGCTCTTAAACCATCTCTCCTATGTGCCCAGCTACACTAGTGTACAGCCAGCCTTGCAGCAGGGCTAGCACCGGCAGGAGACAAAAATTATATCCCCCCTGACATAGGATACATTTAACGTATCCACCTGCTAAAGCGCGGGAACATGGAATAGAAGTTTATCTTTTCCCACAGCTTTATCAACTACCACACAAGTGGAATTAGTAGTTGAAAGAACTGTGGGAGAATATAAATTTGTTCCTTTTCCCCGGGGTTATTATTGTCTTCTGTCCATGCTAGCCGTGCTGTAGTGGAACGTTAATAGGCTGCGGATGATGATGAACAAGTCCTCTACTTTCCTATTCCACTATTACCATCCAGCCCCTTCCAGCAGCGTAGTCCAATATCCGCGTGGGGCTGACAATTTGGCTCCGTGCTAAATAGGGCAGCGGTGCTAGCCGGCGGCGTCTTATCACACGAGTTGGCGGCCGGCCGGCGATTCGTTCGCGAAAAAACGGATATCGAATTATGGTTATTGCTATTTAGATGCGATCTGACCATCCAACTTTATTATTGTATTTTTTCTGGCATGGAATATCACGTTATTCCAATAGCATTCCCGTCTTCTGGAATAATTTGACCATTCGGCTATGTCCTGGCTTTGAACAAAATGCCTTCAACTCTCGAGTGAATGGACGATTTTAAAAAATGAAATCAACGCATGTATCTATGCAGCGGCATTGCTTTACGTAAAAAAATGTTTAAATCTTTATTACTCTACTTAGAAAAGTTATTAAAATTATTACTTTTTTCGCGCTTAATTTATTTAATACCAATCGTATAACCCGCCAAGGCGTGGCAGAACACCGCGCGATCTAATGTGTATCCATAGCCAATGACCCAAGAAATGGCATGTCAGTCCTTGGCAAGCTAGTTGTCCTGCTAAGTTTCTAGAATAAGTAAGGCTGGCGGACGGCCCAGTCCGAAGAAGATCAATCGCCGAAGCGGCACCAGACCTATTGGCACTATTTGGCACTCCCTACGAAAGACCTACTTATGTCTAGCAGTGGAGGTTTTAGATGACATGATGATGATTATGATATGATACCAATAAAAAACGTATAATACATGTAGTATTTTCTTTTATTAAAAAAATAACATAATTCGCAATTATAATAAGGCACATCACACGCTCAAATTAAATGGTTGTACTCAACATACACAATTTGCTATATCTATTAGTTTCAGCTGAAGCAGAGTCGAGCTGAGCGAAGATTATATATTACCGGAAACCAGGAATATACCTAACAGATTATGGGGTATATGACAAGTGATAATCTTATCACAATATCAGTCTTTCATAAAAAAATGTATAAAAGCCTTCAATCAACAATATACTAGAAGTGCCCATGAAAAACAAGATTTCTCCGAAGAATTGTACACCAATTTACATTCAGGTTCACTGAATGGCCGTGAAACACAATTTTACATAAATCTATTTAAATAAATCGACAAGTGTAGAAACTAGTGCGATGTCAGTTCTTCCCAAGTCGCCACTCAGCTCAAAGAAACGCACCCTCGCGTACAATATTATACTATCATTTTTATTAATTACAACATTATCGCTAGTGTGTAAATCGCAAAAATATTTCAACCAATCACAACGCAACTTATTTACGCGCGAAAAATCTCAATCATCCGCTATTGGGTGTTGCGTATTGTATTTCACATCTTAACGTTTACGCAACAAGGTCTATATTTCATTAGAGTTACTTCTTTCTAGACTAACGGATATTGTCGATGTAACTTTTAAAAGTGGTAGTACCTACAACCAACCTACTTATATAACATTATTTGTTTTTTTTTTATAACTAAACATTCTTGGTCAACTTGATAAAAATATTAAAAGTTACAAATTTCTTGTCCTTGTTCCTTTATAATAAGCAATAAAAATAATATTTTAATATTATTAATATAAAGTAACAGGGTTACTTTATTTTTTAAATGGCAGCATCGCTTGGTCATTAGTTTTCTTACTTTTTTTTATCTTAAAAAAACTTTTTAGTACAATTTAGTGAATTTAAAAGATTAATCATATTTCGATATAACGATTTCAAAATATTTCAAGAGTAATAAATCATTTTTAAGCACATATTTATTTCTGTTTCACAAACATACCTTTCTGTTTCAAAAACGATTTAAAAATATTTCAAGAATAATAAATCATTTTAAGCACATGTTTTTTTTCTGTTTCATTTTTGAAATACATACTTTTCATTAAAAGGTAAGAAAATGCTTCATCGACACATATATTCAGACTTTTGTCTTAAGTATTATAAAAAACTGTCCTCAGAGATAGTAGGATAAATAAAGAAAGCGCTCGATAAAAGAAAGTTAATAGTATAGATTTACAAATTTAAACGTTCTAATTAAACTTTAGTGGCCAGATCGGATTGGTTCTAAAGGATAACTTGTATTTCACAAACATTAGAATGACCTCCTCAGCTTCCAACCATCTCTTTATCTATTTATGCAATAAAATAAATAACAATAAAAGTATGCCTCTATATGGCCATACTTTGAGATTACACTCAAAAATATTCACAGTAAATGTCAAAATATCGTTCAAACTCGTCTCCTGGACCTTGTAGTGGATGGAGTCACAGGTAACTTCACTTCATTAACTTCTACCAAGGTCTTCTTCCTTCTAGAAGAACGAGCAATATCCAAGTTTTCACTGGCCGGGGTTTGTATGGTCTTCCTCCTACTTCTGGTCATCACTGGAGTAGTTTCTTCTACGGCGTCTTGACGTTCCAATTTCAATTTCCTTCTAGAAGTACGTCTGTTCTCCTTTCCTTCTTCAACCTTATCTGCGTCCATGGATACGGAACT